>NC_088885.1:63247955-63550985 GCF_037157495.1 Lathamus discolor
GATCTTCTTGTAACTGGAAGTGCCAGGCAGGGTTAAATGCGCTCCAGTCCTGCCAGCAGTTGCTGCCTGCATAGGATGAGGGGCCCATGAGAGCTGTGGCAGGCAAGGATCACAAGGGATGCAAGGGAGGATTTTGGATGGGAGCAAAGCAGGGGGTGGTGGTGTGAGATTTCCATGGCAACAAGGTGCCTGACTATGGGTCATCTGTGGCTCCAGTGCAGAAATAACTCCTCAAGCCTTCTGTAAATAAGTATGTGCCTAGAGCTTGATCCTTCACTAGTACAAGTTCAGACTTGTGTGGTTGCTTTTGATATATGACTCATACTGTGAACATATAGCTTGTGGAAAAAGAAAAAATAATTTACAGTTCCCTGGTACTTTCTTATGTTTTTGGGAAATCTGTCTCTATTTAAATGAGATTTCATTATTTTTTTTTTAAATACAAACATATGTTCCTGAAAATGTAATAATTTATAACATGTAGGTTTGGTTTATGAGGTCTGCCACATCTGTCGTGAAAATCCTCCATAACTTACAGTTCACAAGACTAAGGGCAGAAGTATCTTAAATTAAATGTCTGTGAATTAAAAATTCTAACTTCTGGAGAGCATTACCGAAGTCAAATCCTATTTTGCATCATAGGTGGTGCTTTTAAAAAAGCTTAGACTCCACTGCTAACTAAGCTAACTTCTGCATTTGGAAATAAAGCCGGAAAAATGATTACAAAGTGATGCCGACAGTCAAACCAATGGGAGTGCATAAAGTCTTAAGTATCTGATAAAAAATAGAGAGAAGCAAGAGGAAAAGATCCTATCTAGTTCTCTTTTCAATGCTAAGACTCAGGTAGCTTTTAACTAACTTTTGCCACCCTGCTTTTCATGTCAAACAATATTATTTTCTAAGCTTTTCAGTGTTGTAAATAGTATCAATTAGCATCATCTCTTTAGTTTCCTCAGCAACAAAGCCTATCAATTCAATGACAGTTTCAATAGCATGGAAAAGCACCAGCTTCCAGAGTTACGGACAGAAGTACGTAAAACAGTCAGGCTGGTATCTATTGTCTGCAGACCAGCTGTATTTTTCTCTGATCCTTTCTATTTCATGAGTTCTAAGGTGTGTGATTAAGGACAGATCTCTTCAAACTGTGCTGTGCTTGTGCATCAGTGGTGCTTGATGCTGACTCTAAAGGATCCTCAGATCCACACAGCCCAGCTGTGAGGAGATTGATATTTGAGCTTTACAGCCTGAAAACCTTCTTTATCTTCATATTTTGGATTGGGTGTGTATTTGTTGGAGAATTGATTTGAAACTCGCAATATCAAGGTCATGCCATCACTTGTTCGAGTGGGCAGAGGAAAGGGGCCTGGTTGCTGCTGCTTCTTCTACCCCTTTCCAATATAAAGGGACAATGTGCAGTTTGGGTTTTCTGTCATTCTCAGCCTGCCTGAAAAAGAAATTCAGAAAGTCAATAGCAGTGGCCAATGGCTAATGTCCGTAAGTTGTCCTGCAGTCTCCACTTGTGAAGGAGGATGCTCTGGAAGGTAGATGTATTCCTTTCAAATGTCTGTTATACATATACTCCTATTTGATTTATTTATTTTTCTTAACTTTCTAAAAGGGCTTCTTTAGAGTCCTGCTGAAGCTTCACTCCAACTCTGTAAATATGCTTCTGTCTGTAGAAATGCTTACTTAATTTGCACTGCATTGTCAGTACCAAAGTAACACTGAGGAGGGCAGTAGTGATATGGTGGGGAGTTATTGGAAAGGCTCTATACTCTTCTCAGGAAAAGACCTTTTTTTTCATATAGTTTTTCTCTATTTCTTCAAAGTCTGATAGCTCAATGTACTCTGAAGAAATACAGCATATATGATGAAAATATGACTGTGTCATACTCATTAAGCACAGACAGAACTGTTGTTTTGATGTTTATGTTCATTTAGATCCTTAAAAAAAAAAAAGAGAGGGAGGGACTTATATCAGGCCTCTTGAAATGGGTGCGGAAGGTCCTGTAGGACCTGACCCAAGCTAACCAGAGAACATGAAAAGTCATTAAACAAGACATGTATTGCATGCTTCATTTAGTTCTGATGACCACTGCTGTTAAATTCCAAGTTTCTTTCTTAGTTCTACCAGTCTCTAAGCCCATGAGCATTGCAAGCATGAGTAAGGTTTCTTGCAGGTTTCTGAGTTCAGAGTTTAGAAAAATAAGGTTGACGAGTCGGGCTTGCTCATGGTCATGAGTGCTGGTAATAGTACTCACCCCCTGAAGTAACAGGATGCTATAGAATGAATCACAGGGTTTTTTTGGACTCTGCTTTCCCCCAGATGCTTCATGATTCAGTTCCTACAGTTACCATGAAGATGTGACAGAAGCTCAGACTGATGGCTGGGGAAAACTTTAATACTCCAAACAAACAGAGTCCATGAACTTTTAAAATGTAAGAGTGTTCATAGTTTTGCTAGTTTAAGTGTTGGAAGATGTTCAACAGTCTTCCAGCACCATCACCTTAGTTGTAATGAGACTCCAATATGACACTTGCCTGTCAGGATTTATGTAAGCACAAGAAAGAAAAGAAAGGTAGAAGTATTCAGTGTGTGTGCAGGTTTTTCTTTTCCCTCCCTGAGTGTAACAGATAACTTTCATCTATATCACCTGTCATGATCAAGTCTTCCCTTATGACTGTGAAAGCATTGTTTCCCCCTCCTCCTCCACTTTTATTCCCCACCTTAATGTGGGTTTTTTTTTTTTTTAGCAGAACTCAGCACAACAGATCTAAATGCAGCCTCTGGTTTTCTCATTCCTTTCTACTGGTCATCACTGAGACGAACAACAGTTACAGGGAATTGCATATAATGGATTCAGTGTTTGTATGCTCAATGAATATATAGTTAAATGCAATTGCAAACAGACCACAGAGAGCATGAATGCTTGGCTGATAAATATGGGTGTCCCTCTAGTAATTACTATGCCCACAATTAGGTTTTTGCGTGTGCAGAATCTTAGGAGGCATTCGCAGATATGGTACTTAAATGTTCTCAACATCTGTACTGTTCACAAGGGTGGTGTGGGAGAAAGTGCAATTCTGACACCAAGTTAATTGGGCTATGAACAGAGTGATTTTAGGTATTTGGGAATTTATTCACAGACAAACTTCCATATACTTGAAGGGGCCAAAATGGTGCTTGGCTGAGAGAATTTGTGAAAGTTCTCCCAGAACTCAGAGCAACTGGCAAAACCTAATAATTATTTTCAGATGAGGTGTGCTTAGAATAAGCACCACTGACACTTCAGGTTTCTGCACTGTCCCTCTTGACAGGGAAGCACAGCTTATAGGCAGTTGATCCAACAAGGTGATATTGACAAAAGCAATCTTAATGTATATTTTCACTTGACGCAGATACCATAGTGATGGTACAATTCAGTGGTTGCTCCTAAGAAATAGCTACATGAGTTAAAATGGGTCTTGACCTTCAGTGCAATCCATATGCTTAATTAACACTTAATTGCTGTGCAAGTAGAGGGTGAAAGTCTGAGCAGCATAACAGCAAGTGGCTTATTCTCTGTTGACCAAGTGACATAGAATTGTGTGTATATCTATGTTCAAATAAAGGCTGCAGAAAGAACTTCGAACCAAATTAATTGAGCTAATATTTTTCATGCTGTTAAAGGTGTGGTTCATGAATCAACCATCACAATACTCATTATTTCTTATAATTAGGACAAACCACACACTGAGTGTTCTGTTAGGTTTAGATACCTAGTGATGTGGAAAAGAATTCAAAGGATACAAGCAGTAATGAAGTTTTAAAGGACTCTTATGGCATGAGAAACAGGTGTTTTTCAGACATGGCTGTGGAAACAGCTGGGATGAGTTCAAATGTGATGGTCCCAAGTCAAAAATACTTTTGGAAAACAGGAGGAGAGAAGTTCTGTGAGAATTGTTCAAACTCTCTTCCATTTTCATCATTAATGCTTAAAAAATATCTTCCCTCTAGTAGCTTTGTATAATCTTTAATTTCCTTACATTATAAATGTTATATAAACAGTTACATACCATGTAAAGTCAGAACATATGCATTGAACTGGTGGTATGAAGTGATTTATTTTCCCCTTTTCAGGTGTTTTCCCTGTAAGGAAATAAAGTGGAATAATTTTATACCACATAAATATCAGTGGGAATATGTTAGGAGTGTAAGGACCAGAAAAATTGGAAGAACATGAACTGATATCACATGTGAAATCTTTGCCCAGCAAATCGATCTTCAAGCATAGTTATATTTGCTGTAAATGAAATGCTGTGTGAAATGGCTGTGTTTGAGAAATAGCTACAGTGTCAAGAGATGCAATTGGGCTTTCAGAAACAGGGGAATGTTGATACAAGGTTTTATGTCTTGTTCCACTCCATTAAACTTGGTAAGCTGTTTTTTTTTTTTTTTTTCTTGGGAACTATGTTATATATCAGGTACTGTGCAGCACTACCTGTGTCAACCACCTCAGTATAGATTTGTTCACCCTAAGTGCTTTGAGCAGTCATACTTATCATGAGAGGCTCTGTTACCTGTACTGTGAAATGAGCTTGTTGGAAGTAAACAGCCTGGAATGGGGAATAAGTTAGTTGCCTGCCATCAGCCCTCCTTTGGCAGCATACTTGGATTGAATTCTAGTCTGGCAAAGTGTGGTAGAAATACATAGCTTCCTTGTCTAAATCTGTTCACAGCCACTGTTTTTAGCAGAGAGCTCTGCTGGGAAAGAGATGCGATTAACAGAGCAATGATCCTGCAAACAGCTCTCTTGTAAGCCATCTCCCATGTTGATCTCTAAAACATGTTTATTAAAAAGAAAATGCAGTGGATTTAAAAATAGCAAGAAAAAAAAAACTTTTTTCCTTTTAGATAGTCATTATCTGGCAAAAATGTGAATTACTGCATTCTTACTGTTAAGAGCCTGCTGGATGTTCTGCTGCTGGATGAACAAGCTGTGCCCAGGAACCAGCAGACACATCTTGCTGCTCCTGTGCTCTCCGTCAGTGGCTATCTTGCAGTCTGATAGTCATTTGCTGCAGTGTTTCTGCACTATCTTTCATGGTTTCCTTTTAGTTCATCCTGTGCCTGGGTGAAGATTACCATATACCACCCTGAGGTGCTTGGGGAAGGAGCATCTTGCTGGCTGTTGCCTCCCTCCTTGCTGCGGTATAGTATCTGGTATTTTTGCAAACAGAGAACAGAACAAGGACAGCCCCTTGTTTTAATTGTATTGCTGTCAGGCTGTCAAAGGCTGTTTCAACATACCCTGTCAATTAATCTCATTGAAACTACTGGTGAAGGTTCAACTGTGTCCTCAGACCTCTGTTAGTTGATTCATTTCTGATTTGGAAGTAGGTTAATAGAAGTGGCAGTGGCAAATTCCTTTCCATCACAGCAACAGAAAGGGTAAAATTCAATGATGGGTTATATACTGCAACCTAGATGATAGTCTTTTGCTAAAGAAAAACCATGCTATTTGAAATTAATATTTTGACCTTTAAATCTGTGTGTCATATCCATAAGGTGATTTCACTGCTATCTGTTCACAACCTGCTTGGTAAAGAGTTGATTATTCAGCACCTATTTGACAGGCAGGAACTGACAAGGAGACTTTCCTTATGTAATGTTGGTAAAAAAAGATGAAATTGATGGAACATTCAGGCTGGTAATCCAATACTTAGTCATTATAAGACTCATCAGTTTTGGTTTCTGAGACCCCGTTTTCCTATGGATAGTGCTAAATTTAGCATTCAGCTTAATTCCTTTTTCATTCATCTTCATCCCCCAGTGAAATATCATTGCTCTCCTACAGGTTTATTTGACAGCATGAAACAGCAAAATGATACATTTTCAGAGCAAGTATTTTAACTTTGGATTGCTAATAACTGCAGTGCATTCATGAGACAGTGATGTAAAAGTGGCTGTGGTCTCAGCAAGCCACAGAAACCATCAGTGTTTTATGAGTTTACCAGAGTTCTAACCTGTAACTGCCACAGGAATTTCCTGCTCCCTTTTTAGAATAGGATTTCTAAGAACACTAGTACTTACATTTAAACACAATGATTAAAGGGACATCTCTTGTTAGGGAGGGTGGGCAAGGGATGCTGCTTCAGTCTGGGCTCTAGACCAAGGAGAGCTGCAAGTCTGTTGTTGGTACCTTATGGCCAGCCTGAGAATACAGTGCTCTTGCTCAGCCTATGTCAAGGTTCATTCATGCTTGTGAACATCAGGGACATGGTTTGCAGAATAACTTGAATGAAATGAGGCGTTTTCCAACAGAGGTTTCTAACAATTCTTTCTGAAATAAATAGACTGTCTGATGTCTCTCAGAGCTGCAATTGGTGAGACAGTCCATTTTAGATAATGTAATGGAGGCTTTTAGCTTTGTTTTCTAGCACACATATTGTCGGTGTTGAAGTATTTAGTCAAGAAATACTTTACAAGTATCACAAACACTATTTAATCTCCCTGCCCTCCCAAAGAAGCTTGCATTTGTTGTCTGTAAAGATTGGCAATGGCTAACACACATAAATGTGTATTTGGTTAGAAGGAGAAACTTCCTTATTGACCATTCTTCAGTAGCTTTTTCTCCACTGAAGCAAAGTCTACTTGGAAACATTTAGTGAGGGTAACACACATTTATGCAAGCAAGAATTGTCAGGTATTCCTCAGAAATTGCCTTTTATAGAGTTTAATTTATTCTTTAACCTCAAGCCAATACAAAAGCGTTTCTCAAGGGCATTGAACCTTGTAATGTTGAAAGCAATTGGATAAATGCACCCCTTCAGTAGTGACATCTGTTGCCATTTGGTTATACATACCTGTACATCTGTAGCAACTGAGAGGCAAAGGTGTCTCGTGAAGGCTATCTGACAATGCACTGTCACAGGCATGTACAAACGTCATGCACTGGCAGTGCAATTCCTCTTGGCATTAGACCCAAGGTCAGGGTATGAAGAATGAAGACACTTCTGACAGGACAAAATCAGATTATTTTTTTTGGTAACAGATGTGGAAGACAAGCTCTTCTGTTGGCTTCTGGTATTGATGATAGCTAACTTTATGCCATTTCTGTAAAACTTAGTAAACTTGGTCCAAAAAAGTTAGATTCCAGTGTGCCACAAGTTTGACTTAGAGTTGACTTCCACATAGTTCCTGTATGTAGTATATTTGTCCATACTTTTTATATCAAGCTTAAGGCAGGAAAACAAAACAAGTATGATGTCATGGTATAGGGACTAGCAGTCCCTTGGTACAGGGAGGGGCCAAACCATATCACGTTGGACAAAATGGTATATTTCAATGAGAATCTCTCTCCAGGTGGAAGCTGAGGTTATTAGGACTGATTTTTTGTGAAGTACTTCAGTATCTACTGATGAAAGAAACAGGTTAATACATAAACTGCTGTGGAATTATGCCTCAAAATGTTTCATATGCCTTACTTTTCTGAGGGCGTTAAGTTCTGCTGAGGCAGATGTATATTTGAAGGAATAGATATAATAGCTCATTAATTACCAAATTAAGTTTCACCGTTCCAAACTTATTTTTTTTTCATTAGCTGAAGCACCTGGTAAACACACAAAATGTATTCTTTAACAAATGAGTTCTTGGAAATTTTCATGTTGCATCAAGGGACTTGTACTTTATTTCAGAAAGGAACAGCAAATTGCATCTCCCCAGGCTAAAAAGAGGAAAGAACCTTTAGTTGCTTTTTTAATGATGTAAAAAATGTCCTTAAATCTTCTTAATGAACATTTTTACTCTGTTTCAGAAGAAAAAGAATCTTGATGTCACTTTTTTAGGGGGATTTTTGTGGGTTTTTTTTTTTTTGTGTGTGTGTGGGATTTTTTTGTTTAGTGGGTTGGGGTTTTTTTTTTCTTTGTTCATTTGTTTGGGTTTTTTTTTTTTTTTGCTTTAAAGCATAGGAAGATTGAACTAGAATAACTATATCCCAATACACAGAAGTTGGAACTTCAAGTACTATGTAGTCACAAATTAGTGACGTGAAATGGGGAGTCATCCTGTTTTCATCGGAAGTCTTGGCTGACCTACGCATTTATTTAGAGGCAGTAGAAATGAAGCCTGCTCTTAGCTTTCACTGTGTGAATTGTATCTGTATCATGCGCAGTTGAATAGTGTTTTGTGAAGTATAGCTGCAAAGGAATGTAGTTGGGAGTAAAGAATCTTTCTACTAGAGCTGTTAGGATGGGGAGAAAACCTCAGTGGAACATTTGTATAATAAGTCTTTCATCAGGGTTTTTATAAAGCCATAGCAAACAAACTAAGTGTGACACAAGATCACAGCCAGTTCAGACTGTTTGTGTAGGAGCTCCAAGCAAATGCAAACCTGAAAAGCCTTTGAACGCTTAAAAAGTTAACAAATCCACCTGAAAGTGCTGCTTCTATGAAACATTGAAGCGCATTAGACTTAAATGAATTGTATTGCAAATGAAGACATTCAAGTAAATTTTCTAATTGCTCATATAGAATGTATAGTATGAAGCATGCAGTTATTCAGAGGAAGACTAGAATGTGGGGGGAGTGACACTGCCTGTGGGAAAGTCAGCGAATCTACTGTGGATATATATTTGAGGGCTAATTAAATGATAATTCATGTTAAGGTAGATGGATGATTTGGTTTACTTTCATATTTAAGCTGCACAAATGCTGACTTTCACTTTACTGCAATCTTTGTTTTTTGGGTAGTGTTATTGATCCATTTTTTTTTGTCTAGGTAGCAATTATGCTAAGAATAAGTCTTAATCTGCTTGCTAGGTAAGATTTGATCTACAAGTTAAATTTGGAATTCTGATCACCTTAATGAGATTTGTTTAGCTTAGCTCAGTCTTACTGCGTGCCATTGGGCTCTATTTCAGTACAATATTTTAATATATAGTGGTTATAGCCCCTTACCTCTGACAAATCAGATCCAGAATATTGCCTCAGCTGACCACATTCTGAACAGAACTTTAATTACCCAATGCCTGATAAAACTTCACAGTATATTGGAAAGTTTTTCTTTTGAGTTTTCATGTTATTACTTAGCCTGTGAAGTGTTCAATTCTCTTTGCTGCTAAGCACTGGTAATAGTACAAGATTTTAAGCTAAGAAATGAATCCAATTGTTTTGGGGATCATTCTTGGGCCCATTATAAATAGAAGATATAAGATTTTTAGATTCATTATAGTATAATATCTTTTCCCATCAGAAACATTGGAAAACAGGGTGGTTCTGGCAGTGCACATTTTGCACTGAGAAATTGTCAGGATATAGGAAAAGATTGTTTGCAAGATGGTATCTAATTTTAAAAAATGTAATATTTTTTCCCTAAGGCACTGGTATCTTTGTGATTCATATTCTTTTTCTTAACCATTTCAGTTCCCTTTTGCCTTCTCTACTTTGGTGTTTCTGAATCTGCTGCTTTAGACAGTTCTCAGTCATAAGTAAGTGACTGTTTAATAAGCATTCTTACTATTCAGGTTTCCAAAAGTGATTGGTTTTTTGTCAAGGCCCCAACTCCTCTCCTTTCTTTGGGGGGGGGGAGTGGAGAATTTCATTAAGAACTCTGTTCAGATGAGTCGGGGAAAGAGCGTATCATACAATGCTGTTCAATAAAACGGGATCTGGATGTTCTACCTCATTTTGAGTCATTAATTAGCAGTAATTTGATGAGGACTAGTTGACATAAACAAAATTCAGGATTTTCTTCTTTATCCTTTTGGGTGTTATATTTTTAAGCGTATTAGCCAGCACCGACTTCTATTAGATGTACCCAATGGTTTGGTCCCATCCTAATCTACAAGCATCATTATGTTAAGGAAAGCATAATCAGTTTTGATCACTAGCTTTATAGGATAACTGATAAGACATTTCCATGCTCATTCTGTAAATGCAAGCATAAAGACAGGAGGCTGAAAACCTCATGGTATGGGGTGCCATTCTTTTTATAATTATTTTTACGTTTCTGTCATGGAAACTGTTAATGCTTCAAACATGGAATTTCCCTGAAGAAATTCAAATGTAGTTTTTGGTTTCCTGACTTTAATTTGTGTAGCTCTAATTTCAGATGTTGAAGTAGGAAATGGGAAAAATGGGAAAACAGAGTTAAAGACCCAACTATGAAAAGTGCAAGATCATCTTTAGTACTTTATTTTTTATTCTGTTGGGCATAGTCCATTGATTTGCCAGCATCAGGCTGTCTGTATGCAGTCATGAAAGTAAAATCAGTACTGATGTTAGGGAATCTCTGTACTTCAGAGTAGTGGCTAGCACAGTTGGGTGCTAGGTAGCTATTGGCCTGGCTTTGCAACCTGAGCTAGAAATTCTGCTCCTTGCTATGCTGTGTCATACACCTTGCTCTCAGGGTACCCCTGCAGATGGGGTTTTGTGGTGTGGCAAAGCCAGCCCAGCATCTAACTGCAATGAAAAATGGTGGTTTCTCTGATTTGTTTACTGGCTGCAGTAAGCCTATTAAACCAGTGAAAATTTAGGTTTGTATGTATAAGAAGTATTTGCCATTTAGCTTTCAGCCTGTAGAAAGGAGATTGTGAGAACCCATGGCCAGTGATGAAGGACAGGAAAGCAGGGCCCATTTTGGTGGCACCTTGAATACTAGATGGCTTAGATAGAAGTAAAACTGCTTTTGAAAGTCTTAGCTCAGATTGCTTCAGAAAGATGAGAAAGTTGCATTTAACAGCTTGACTTTTTATTCTTAGTGTTTCTTCCATCCTCTGTCCCTTAGTAGCTCCTATACATCGTATTCCAAGAACATCACAAACTGAAGAACTGGCCTTGGATATGATATAAATTGCAGGCTATGGGACAACTAGATAACTGCAACCCTGGCCAGGGCAAGTTGCAATACACATGTGTATAATATTTTTCTGCATATTATCAAGCCCATAACCTTGACTGATCTACTAGATTGTTTGAAATTGTCAGATCTACTGTCACTTAAGGCCCCCTATGCTAGAAAAGGTTTTCTGGTAGACTTCTGTTCTGAGATTCTTTCAGGGTTCAACTGGTAAAAACCTTTCTGTATGTAAAACTCCTACTGTTATGCAAACAAAGCATCTATTTGGGCCATTTGGCAGACTGTTGATAATCCTTTCTACCTCTATGTACTTATTACCATAAACCCTTTGTACTTAGACAAGGTCTGAAATGCCAGCTAGCTCACTTTCCTTCTAATAACTGCAGTGGTGTATCCTTGAAGTTCTGTGTCAGGGGTTCTGCCAGTTCTTCCTCTCCTCTCTCAAAGATGCAAGTGAGATTTGTTAGTTCTTAAGGTTATTTACAGTATGGGGAGTAGAGCCCTCCCCCCTTGAATGCAAGTAGCAGAACTACAGAGTTCTGCTCTGTAGTTCTCACAGGGAAGGGAACTGTTAGCTAACAATGTCATGATCTGTAACTGTAGCTGCAGAGGGAAGGCACAAAACAACCCAAACAACAGCAAAAACCCTCAGGTTTTCCTTAAATTGTTTGTTTTCTCAGTGCCTCAGCCTGAGTTGAATAAAGGCTCCAGCTGCAGGAAGAACTGTGGATTTCTAGGCATTTTATATCAGCTGAGCTCATGATGATGTTTTAATAGTCTACTGGAGATGACTCAGCCAGCTCAGACTGTGTAAAATCATCAATTATTTATTTCTAAGTTTTGTGCATTGGTGGTCTGTGGAGATCATTAAGCCTGGATGAAAAATTACTGTGGAAAGGTCGTGCTTTGCCTCTCTCTCAACATCATTAAAAATATTCAGTAAAGGCTGTAAACAAGGATGTTTCCTCTAGAGCAATTGCAGACAGAGCACTTAAGGTACTATTCCTTATTCAGTATTCTATGCTCACTCTTCCTTTCTAACACTTACCTAGCCAAACAGCAATGTTTGCTGTCACAGCTGAAAAGACCGAAATTCATCCACATTTACTTTGCGTATTATGGTGGCTTGGTTTCCTTAATAATTCTTCCCTGCTTTACATTGCACAAAATCATGTTACTCAGCTATGACTCACTAGATTCCTGTTCACGTGTCATTTTGCAATTAGAAATGAAATCAGATCAAAGAGTGCATTCTTTCTTCTATCCTCTGGTCTAGGTGCTATTATGATTTGCAGGTTTCAAGGTGTGATGTGAGATTTTTATCTTTCTTCTGTTTTGGTAATGATTTGCAGATATAGCAGTGATGTGTTTGAGGAGAGGCTTGTAAAAGTGCTACCCATTTATTTAGCCAACTGATGCAGGTATTTAAAAACAGTACTCTGTTTTCTGAGTGCAATGAGTCTACATGTAAGCCAAGAAACTGGTATTAGTAGCTGCCAAGAAAATCCATGCAAGGCTAGCTCCCCTTGCATATAGGATTCATATATGCAAGAAATGTGTGTAATATCCTTCCCTGTGCTCTTTATCTGCAGCTCTTTTTGTATATACTTTCATTTTTAACAGAGCATCTCTTGTGTAAAATAAGTGGAATTTTAATCTGACTATGACAAAATGGGGAACATTCTGCTCAAATAGCAATGCCCAGTCTGTGTCAGATATTAGTGTTACAGCTCGGTCTTTGGAACCATCTTGCATCTCTGTCAAATGTTTTAGTCTGTCATCTGTCAATAAGACTTATATCATAGCATACAAAAATAAACAGTACCTGAAAATTATTCCCTAGGTTTCATGATGGCACATAGTCTAAGGCTAAGCTTCGATAGTATTATCCTGGGGAACAAAAGGTAAATAAATAACAACAATAAAACCCCCTAAATTTGGGATCTGGCTTATTTTCTACTGCATCCAAGATGACTAGTAGGTAACTTAGCAATCGGGCAGTATTTTCTTAGTTTTGACACTGTTTAAGACCAAATTCAGTTCCGATTATGTAGCATTAAAATGATGCTTAGCATATGCTGCCTGTGGGTGTTTGTAGAAAAGAAACTGTTTAGAGGATCTTATAGTACCCTGAGAGTTGGAGATGTCTAAATAGTGGTGCATGAGTGATAGATTTGAAATATGAAAATAACTGATTAAGACATTGGCTTTGAGCAATTTCACATACTCCACAGTCTTCTCCTGAGGGTAGAAGGCTCCATGCTCTCCTGCAACTTCACAGCTTCCGTCAGGCATTGCCAGGATGATCCTTGGTATTGTGCTAGGTTAGAGAATGCTGTAAAGGATTTCAACTTTACCTCTGAGTTTTGTCGCTAGGATCTTGACTTTCCAGATTTCATGTTGGATTAGTGCTGGGAAGCTTTTTCACATAAAAGTAAACTCACTGTTCCTGCCCCACCTTGACTTATACTAGTGAATCTAAAAGCAATTCATATTTAGGAGAAGCTGGAAAACAGTAATCAAACCTGATGATTTTGAAATTAATGGAGTGACTTAGGGAAGTTCGAACAAATATTATCAGAGAGCAAGAGGAGCTATTTACTTTCTCTGTGTGTTCTTTTTTCCCCCCCAAGCCTGCACAGACAAAAGCTCATCAAAATGTGCATAATCAAGTGCTTCCAATGAATCACCAAATGCCATGAAATGTCGTAGCAAAAAAAGTGTTCCTGTGACACTTGCTAAAAACATTTTGCCGCCTGATTTCCACTGCTAGGCACGTCTCAAGATAGAAACATGAAGGAAAATGGACTCTCACGTTGTGGGACACTTGCTTTCTCTCTTCAAATCTCACAAAGTATTGCTGTCTGCCATAAAAATGGTCATGCTGTCAGAGGGGCTGGTTCTTTCACTCTGCATCACTGACCATCCAGGAAGGTGGAGAAAGATCCCAGAACAGGTCCACTTGGACTGATTTCTTTGTAGGGAGAAGTTGACCGTTAATGCTTTTGCACTGATGTAAGCTTGACATTTCATGCCCATGGTACAGATGAATAAGTTGTGTCTGAAAAGCTAGACAAGGATCACTTATTAGGAGAGTATATTGAAACATTACTACATTTGCTTATGAAGAGATACCTGTCTTTGCTTGCCATGATGCTCTTAATGTCATATTTAAAACCAGGCAGTGTTCTTTCTGCAAAATTTACCATGTGTGTGATTTCAAGGACTCTCCATTTGAGTCACATTTGCTTCATTATAACTCAGACTTACCTTATTGCACCATTGATGATTTATTTTTGTTTTATAAGAAACACAAACCCTCAGCTCTTTCTCTTTCTCTGCAGGCGATTTCCTCTAATGCTGTTGATTGTTCCCACTCCAGAGTCTTTCCAGTCTGCTGCTGTGGAGCACCTTTATTGAGGCAGTTGCTCAGTACATGTATATACACATGCTCTTTCACTTGCTTTAGGTTCATTTGCTCACTGTGTTGCAGGACTGCTGCAGGGCAACTTGCTCCTTTAATTACCTCTGTTGGCAACTCAGGCCCAGGACTCATGTCCTAGCTGGAGAGAAGATCAGAGAGGCTGTCTCAAGAGCAAGAAGACTGGCAGAGGTTATAGGGTCTCCTTGAAGGCCTTGGGGTGTGTGGGCCAAGCAGGTCTCCATTAGTATATTGATAGACCTAGAGAAAAGAATGGTGTATTTGAAAGCTGACTCTTGCAGGGCTTGGGAGTCTTTTGCACTAGTGGTGTTTGAGAGTGTAAATGTGACCAAGCCAGAAGGTCAGGGATCAGGAGCACAGAGGAAGAATCCAGAGGGGACAAACCATGGTGATGACCTGTTGGTCTAGCGTGTGCAAAAAAGACATTTCACATGGCTTTGCTCCTGGAATTCCTCATCTTGTTTTCTTTGGTCTTTTGTGCTTGCACCTGTTTTCGGAGACCTGGGTACTTGTGCAGCAGCATGTTTGCAGTGATCTCCAATGTTGTCAAGCTTTTTGCAGCACTATGTATTTATAGGATATAGTTTCTTATCAGTGCTGTAGTGTGGCACCAAAACAGGGCTGTGAAGGAAGAGTGGAAAGCAGCAGCATGAGATTTTTGATTTTCATCATTTTTGACAGCTGCTTCATACTGAGAGCAAATAAGAGTACTAATGAGGGTATTTCTAGCTGAATCCAAATGCAGCAACTGTTTCAGGAGTGATTCTGCTTTACAGTTGTTTTTCTCTAAGTTTTTCTGTTTCAGAGGATAAGTAAACAAGTGATACTCCATTTAGAAGGAGGATGAAAGTAATTTGTACTTTTCTAAATCTGACATGCTTACCATTATAAAGCAACACCTATGTGTTCAAAGTTCAAACAACCCTCCTGTCTTCCTGAAATCTGGGTCATTTGTATAAATGCCTGGATAAAATGGTTTTGCCTCCAGTGTCCAAATACTAGTGTCTGTGCCTTCTCCAACCATTAGCATGCCTGACCATTCCTGTCTGAGTGTATGGCAGCAGATGCTGTCAGAGGAGCTGGCTGGCCAGCCTGGAGCCTGGTGGTGAGCAGTTGCGTTTTATCTTCTCTGCGTTGCCTCTTGTTTCAGCTGCTGCAGCATTTCAAAAGGACAAGCTTAATGAGCTGTAAGGGGGGCGATATTAAGACAAATGTGGAGAATATGTTGTAATTCACTGAAGAGCTGAAGGCAGCTAAAAAAATAGGGGGTTGTTTTTCTTTCTTTTTTTTTTTATTTTTAATTTCTTTCCTGAAGTTCAGGGTGAGTATTACTTTATTGCCTTATATTACCTTTAACGGCATGTCACATGTAAATGCCTTTCAGTAGTGCACAAAGGAAAATGATTAGCAAGGAGTACATCTTTCCACTGACTTGAAATGAGTATTAGGCTTTAAAGTAAAACCAGGTTTTCCTTCCCTCAGAGTGGATATCAAAACAAACAAGCAAAACCCCAGGCACGAACCAGTCAATTTCCCATTAAAATCAATTTGAGAATTAGGTACTTTCCTGAGGCTTACAAGCTCAACGTGAATTCAATTACACCAAGCATTTTTCCCATGCACTGTTCAAAAGTACATTAATTTTGTTTCCTCCCTGGGCTGTCTGCCCTTCAAACCTGGTCAGATCCAAAGGTGCTTTTACTCCTCTTGTACTGTGTCAGTGGACCCAGTTGTTTCTGGGTCTGTTCATTCAAATCCTCTCCACAAAGCCAATGTTTTTAGGTTTGTGTGGTGAATTTTTGTTAGGGGGTGGGTGTTTGGTTCTTCCCCTTCCCCCCCCCCCCTTGTATGGTAGCTAGTACACATTTGGTCCTAGTAGTAACAGACAAAGTAAAAGATACCTCCTTGCAATCTGAATGTCACTATAGTGACCTTCATTTGTTTTCTCCTTGCTCAGGTTTTCCTTATGTGTGAGTTTTTCTGTTTGCATTTTTCTTTGTTTCTTTAACCTACTGGCCTTTCTTCTGCTGCTTCAGTCAACAACTTTTGATAATCTGAGTAAGCCTTCATTTTTGCTTTTTTGTATATTTAATGTTTGGTGGATTAAACAGATTCAAGTTTCTATCTAATATAGTTATAAGTTTCAGGATTAGTGCAAACTATTTAAAAACCTAAAAAATGAAGGACCTGGAATATGGAGCCATGTGATGTATTGGAGTC
The DNA here is from genome assembly GCF_037157495.1 of Lathamus discolor. NCBI lineage: Eukaryota > Metazoa > Chordata > Aves > Psittaciformes > Psittacidae > Lathamus > Lathamus discolor. The sequence goes on from NC_088885.1 coordinate 63,264,456, forward strand.
AGTTTGCGCATGCTGTCCAATTGGCAAGACACTCTTTTTTTGTTTCTAAGCAATTGTTGCTTTCTAAAAGATTATTACTAGTGTAAATGCTGACACTTGCTGCTCTCATTCTGCATGACTATATATTATTCTACTTCTGCTTTGTGAGCTTTGCCAGAGAGACCAGGATGTGCAAATACAAAAACTGTGTTCAAGGTTCAGATAATGGCTGATGCTTTACTTGAATCAAATGCAGTGAATTATGAGATAAATGTGGTCTTTTTTTTTTTGACTTTTTTTTTCTCAGAAGTTGATTTATGCCCTGAATAATGTGAACATTTCCATTGTTGGGTTTTTTTTTTTTTTTTGTTTTGTGTATGTGGGGTTTGCCATCTTTTTTTTTTTTATTTCCTTTGACTGTAATTTCATGTATTCTAATTGGGATTAGATGGTTATATAACTTCTCTGAAATCTAACTCTTGACCTCATTGATATGTTTTCTTACCAGTTTTTGTAGACAGATTCCATAACTTCCACCTTTCTACACTGAACTCAAGCAAGCATCAAGCATAGCTTGCCAAAATATAACAATTTTGTATCCCTGAAAAGATCAGCGATACATAACTGCTATAGTTCAGCAGGGATACACAACTGCTATATCTCGGCAAGCTATGCTTGATGCTTGCTTGAGTCCCATAATAACACCAGTTTTCTTGTGTGGTTTGTCTATTTTCTCTCAATATTTAGTAAGCTATATTAATTTTTCTCCTTTATTTGTTTGTGAAGCATGTGGTTTTTCAAGTGTTGAACTCTGTATTCTGAAGAGAAATTGTATAGAAACAACTTGGACTGCAAGGGCTAAACAATGTTTTTCTGGCTGGTTGTCAGGCTAGGAGAAAGATGTTGCACTTGCTTCTAGTCAGTATCTTAATTTGTGTCCTGGCAATGTCTCAATCTGTCTATGTCCAAATAGCATAAGCATTTTTAATGCATGTTTATATTTCAGTCCTTTAGGAAGAGATCTTTAAAGCTGGTATCTTGGTTAACTAAGAAGTGTATGTGTTATGTGGGTGATTTGATTCTTGATTCTCAAACCCTGGACAAAAAAATTATACACAAGAATAGGTGGGTCCCAAATTGACATCCACGGGGCTGAATCAGAACAGTGCTGAATGAATGTATTTGACGTTGCAGTCTTACTGAGGCAGTCTATTCTCTAGCTGCTGGCAATCCTTTATGGAAATGTAAGCCCACCTTCAATCTGCTGTGAGAACAAGGGGATGAAGATACTGTGGAAAGTTTAGCTGAGCTACGTGGACTCTTTTCAGAGCTGATAATATTTTCAAGGGGAAAGTCCTTGAACAGAGTACCCATTACAGAGAATATATTAACATGCAGCTAAAAAAAATGGGACCTGGGGAGAGAGAATGGACTGCGTGGTTCTAGTGTCTCCTCAAATTTGCACTTACCTCTACTATGGGGATTTCCTTTGCTTCATAATAAAGTGGTATGCCAGAACTAAATGTAATGTTTCCTTATTGACCATAATAGTTTGCAGCCACCGTCTTCAGTTGGAGTACTTGTAGGCATAGCAAGAAACTCTGTGTTCCCTCTTTTGTATAGTTAAAAGAAAACAGCTGTGGATATCTGTCAGGTTTGTTATCTATGTTTATTTAGAGATCATAAACCATTCCAACTTCCTCTGCCAAGGATTTAGAACATTAATTAGCTCGAAGTTATAGTTTTCAATATTTACAATATTTACAAATCAATTGTCTGATGGTTTTATCTTAAGCCGTTGGGCCTAATGTTGTTGTTCATGCCTTTTAGTTTCTGTACCAGTGCCCTCTGGTGACTAAATGTTGTTATGGGGTCCTTTCTGCAGGATGGGTTTGGCTAATGGCTGAATTCGGGGCTCAGGAGAAACCCCTTATGAGGGAAGCTTGGATCTTTGCAGGAGGATGAGGCATGTGACTAATCATCCATTTCTGGTAAAACCAGTCCCAAGACTGATGCTTTAGAGAGGTATTCATCGATGATGAACTAATTTTAATGCTTGAATAATTAGCTGAACTACTGCAGTTTGTAATTTGCCAGAGCTGGATAAGCCACCTTCAAGATGATTTGGGCTGAGGCACCAATATGGTTTTGGAATCGGTGATCATCACCTTGAATTTCAGTTTGCTGCTGTCAGGCAGCAGGTTTGAAGGATGGACTCCCTGCTATATATTTGCAGTATGTTTTTGATACAGGAGGTAACCCTCTAAGCCCTTAGTAGTAGTGTTAGTAGTTATCTGTTGTTACAGTGGTATGGAACCAAAATAGAGACCTCCTGATGCCTGGAAAACGCATCAACTAGTGAGGATACTACTATAGGCCAAAGTTGTGTGCTGAGTTCAAAATTAGAAATGTCAGCTTACAAGTCTTGTTTGAATGTAGGCCAGGATAATGCAATAGGTATGATCACACAGTTTCTGTGTTTTATATTGTTTTATGCTAAAATTCAAAGGAGCTTTCTGTTAGTTTTGTACAGTGTTTCTAAGAAATCTCTGCAGAACAGTGAGAATACCAGTTACCCAAGTTTCAGAAATTTATCAAATTACCTTTAAACATAAACAGTGCTTACTGGGTTTAAATAAAATGTATTTGAGTGTGCTGCTGAAGGCATTAAAGTGGGAGGTTTTTATTGCATGCTCTGTACCTCAGCTTGGTCTGATCCTCATTTCTTTCTCCTTTTGGCTTATGTGAATTGTAAGGATACAGTGAGTCTTCAGGGACTGAGTTTTGGGTTGTTTTTTGTAAGCATTGTGATATAGCTATACATAAGGTTTGTTTTTCATTTACTGGCCATTATAAGTAATAGTTGGGGGAAAAAAGCTCTAAGCCAGCACACTTTGAAACAGATATTGGTGTCTTTTTTTATACATATAGAGAGGACTTTGCGGATGATAATGCAGTGATATTTAGTTACTTCTGACATACGTTGAATGCTAGAATACTTTGCTTCAGATAAGGTGGTGAGAATAAGCACACTGAAGTGTCCTGAATAGCCATCCATTTAATTATGCTGGCTTGATGTTCACTATCTTCTTTGTGTGCAGCTGCAGAATTTTGAATTTGTTGTACATGATGCAGGGACTTGTAGAAAGCCTTTTGTGGATATTTCACTTGAATAAGCCATATCCCTTCCGCTTGCAAAGATTCTTTGGGAGGAGAGGAAGTTGCTTCGAGAGACAATGCATTTACAGAATCAAGTATTTTAATCCAGTGCCACAGTGAGCTAGGAGGTAGGATGTTATTTCAAATCACACGTGTATAGGATGTTGTATGTTGGGACTACCATCATCCTGACAGTACTCATCTTACACTTCAGAAATAACTTTCCTCTTGTGGAGACTTGAGAATGTGGCTTTTGCATTGGGTTTCTTCTTGCTGTGCATCACCTTGTTCCCATCTCCCACTGCCTAAAAACAGATGGAGTACAGAACTGTTTACATTAAAAATGAATTGCTTGTGAAAGGAAATGGAATGAGGATACATGGAAAACTGTATCTGATTACTGGCAGAGGCTAATTATGCATAAGGTCCCTTCATTTCTTTTCTCCCTCCTCCTCTTCTAATACCTTCCCACTGCAGAGTTTACAGTCCTTCAAATATTATATGTCTTCTGACTGACCATGGATGAATGCGGAGGATGCCCATTTCCTTGTGCACCTCTCATTCACTACATTCAGCTGTCTGCTTTTATTAGGCTGTGTTGACAATGTGGGATGGAGCCTATGTCTGTCAGATGAATTTCCCTCACGATTCCCTGAGGAATCGTCGGGTCACAGTGAACATGTGTAACAGACTTCTGTCCCCGCTGAGCTGACTCAGCCCTGCTGGTTATCAATGGAGCGCTTCAATGACGGGGGGAACGAGGAGCTGTTGCTATTTTTAAGACATTTACAGTATAAGTTGCATGTATGAATAAATCAATATTTATACAAAGAAAGAATGCGAGCAAGAGTTTTAACCCTGTTTTTGAAGCTATGTTGCATTCTGGGTTTATTCTTCCTTTTATCCATGCACGCATAAATAAATAAATAAATAAATAATAACAAGGGGAGGAGCTCCAGCAGATGAAAACAAGGAAGACACTTTCTGCCTGGCTGTGAGCAGACATGGGGGACAGTTTTCTAAGGTGAGAATGCTCAGGTTCAGTCCCATTTTCTCTATCTTTCAGGCCAAGGGGTTTGAACTGCTTTCCTTGGTAAATGCTTTGATCACCAAATCTATAGGTGTTTCTTCCTTGTCTTATTAGGCATAGTTTGCCTCTCAAAACTGTTAGGATATTTTGACCCAAAACTCATTTAAACATGAGGTCTATAAATTAAGAAGTCTATAAGCAAATCCTGCATTCTTATAAAAGAAAAAAATTTAGCTTAAATTCAGAAATGTGTTGCATGAAAAGGCTGTACCTCATCAGTTTAAAAGTACAGTTTTACGATTAACTCTTAGATCTACTTCGGAGCAATTGTAAAAGAAGCGGAATGTGGGCAGGTACCAATTATCTGTCACAATTAATGTGCATCTTATTGTACATATTTAAGAAATTAATGACAGTGGGTGGTTAAATCTGTCTCATTACTACTAATTAATATGATAAGTCTTTAGTAGGCCATTGGCAAAATAAGAATACCAATTAAATGTGATGTCAATAGAGTCATTAATTATAGGAGAGCAGATACATTTGAAGTCCAGTAACAATAGTGGGAAACAAGCTAAGCTATTTTCAGAGACATTTCAGTGCATCTCCTACTTGAAAAGCAAGTGTATATTTTTCTCTTAAATATTTATTTAATGGAAATTACCCCCAATTCAGTTGTTCTTGAGTAGCAGAAAATGTATTTTGAAAAAATACTTCTGAAATAATTTTGTGGCTGCTTGATAGTTTTCTGATCTTGCTTCCTGTATTTGCACCTTTTAAATGTTTTCACCAATAGCATGGAATAGCATATACGGAGAACCTACACTCGTAAAGGTTATCTTAATATAAACCCAAGTTAATATTTCTTGATGTATCTTGAGTTAAGATCTCCTTTCTAGTATTCATCTCTTCTTTCTCTAGAGTAGCTGCTATTAAGGGTGGAAGGAACAGACCTATGCACACACTGCAAGCAGAGCTTTGGGCAGGTTGATTGGAGGGTGTCCTGGATGCTGCCGTGCCTGTTGTTTGATGCTGGTGCTGGTTTGTACCTGCTTGACCAAACCTGGGTGTTTGGCTCTGTTTTGAGATCATGGGACTCAGAACCTACAGAGGTGGGGTGTCACAGAGCATTTGAGGGAGCACTACACCTCAGCAGGAGACATGAACCCTGAGGGAGCTCCCAAGGAAGGACACAGCCTTACAGGTATGGGGATGCAGAGATGCCCAGGACCTCTTGCTGAGGCTAGGGCAGAAGAAGGTGAGACCCTTGGCTGCGAGAGGTGGGTACTGACTGAGATGTGTCACCACACTGAGGTCAGTCTGGAGGAAGTCAGCTGAAGTGCACCATTAGGAAAGATGAAAGCACAGTGGAGAATATCTTCAGAGACCCTGCGGGGACGAAACTGAACTCCCAAGTTCACAAGGAGAGGCAGCCAGAAACTGTTTGGGTTTGGGGTAAATAGACTCCCCCTACAGATAAGGAGAGTGGTAGCTTCTCCATCTGTAGATCTGCAACTGCAGGGTAGATAGCTCCACTGCCCTTGTAGATGATGAAGGGCAGAAAACCACATGTGAGGGAACATTGGAGTTGCCTGAGACTCAGCCAGGGAGTGGCACCAGCAGGAAGCATAGCCAGTAGATTGAGGGAAGTGATTATCTCTCTCTACTCAGCATTTATTAAACCAAATTTAGAGTCCTGTTTTACTGCTCCACCTCAAATACAAGAAAGATGTTGATGAACTGGAGCAAGTTTAGCAGAGGGCCCTTAAGATGGTCAGGGGCTGGAGCACTTGCCCTCTGACAAGAAGCTGAAGGACCGGGCCCTGTGCAGTCTAGGAAAGAGGGACTTTCATGAAGGCCCAATAGTAGCCTCTAAATACATCTGGGGAGCTAGTCAAAAGGATGGAGTCAGGCTTTTCTGTATTGAGTCATAGAAGGACGATACAGCAAATATGAATTGACTGGAGGCGTACTGATATCTCTTCCAATCTTAATTTTCCCACAACCCATTTTCTGTGATCATGATGAGCTTCTCCCCACCCCAGGGACCCATCATTGACATACTGTGAACTTTCAACTGTATGCCTTGTGCTGATGTGCAGGAAGTGATGGAGGGTGCATAATTGATTGGAAAGGAGGAGAAACACCGAGGAAGGAACAGAAAGGTGAATGATGAAGGTACAGAGGAAAGACTTGGACACTGCAGGATTTTGGAGGTAGGAAGAGGGAAGGATAGCTGAAAACCATCTAATAATGGAAGTGAAATGTTTCCTTTTGGGAAATGCATACTGCTAACAAAAATCCTCAGCCTCTGTGAGGGTTATAACAATCTGAATTGTTATATTTGAGACTGCATTGTTAATATTCTGCAGGATGCAAATGATTTGTCATGAGAGAAATAATTGAAGAACTGCAAGTAGCATCTCCTGATGGACAGGCTGCCTGAAAAGCTTTATTCCAGCTGGCCTTCCAGCTGGTGTTGTTTCATGAGGATGTTGTTTCATGTAATGGGGAGAATTTTGGGTTTTCTCAGTTTATTTTATAACTTTATTTTCATTAAAGAGCCTTCCATTTGGCCTGGTAGCAGAATAACCATCTCTCCCCTTGGGTTACTTATTGCGCAACAGCATTCAAAACCATGTGCAAGTGTTGATGCCTATTATATTAATGAAGTTTCTGCTGTGAGGGCAGGCAGCTCTGTCTAGGTGCTTTTTAGTATTTGATTAATTGTCAAGCAGGGCAAAAAGTGCACTTTTTCCAAGGGCTCGATGTATAAATCATCATTCCTTTTCTGTATTATATTACAGCAAAGCTGTTATTGGAAGTGGATCAGCAGCCTCCTCCCAACATCTTGAAAAATCATTTCTTTCCTGCTATGACCTCAACTATCCCCCTCAATCTGTCAGGTTTTAAATGATCAAGTGTTGCACCACTTTCACTTCTGCTGTTCTGTACTGCCTTCGATCTGATGGCTGCAAATGTTCCCAAACACTTGCAAGAGAGCTGACTACTGCCATTTTAAAGGTATGAAGTGAGATAAGTACTGAAAACAAGGCATGACTAATTTAAGGAAAAAATTTAGGGCACAAATTAGAGAAGATGGATTTTCTTTTATTCCTGTTGCTGAAAGCCATTCTGTCTTTCTGAGGCTTTGAATGTAGCTTAAATAAAGGCATTAAAGGTGGAAAAATATGACATAGTAACTGTAGCTTTTGTGACTGCTGTGGAACTTCTTTTGTAAGGCAAATAGTAGGGTGGTATGGAGAAAATAGTGCATGCATAGACATTATTTTTCAAGTAGAAAATCAAACTCAGCTGAAGCTATTTCCTAATGAAGGCAAAAGCCAGTGCACAGCAGGACAGGCCTGAAGGTGATACATATTCAAATATTCCAGAAATAGTTGGCTGCTGCCTCTCCCTGGACCAGTTAGAAACCCAAAAATGTTTGCTAAAGTTTTCACTTTTCCTTACCCCCTTTCTTATCTTCCACATACCTTCCTCTACCCTTCTACTAATCTGTTATTTTCAATTTCATATCCAAATAACATTTGGATGTGATCATAGAGCAGAATCATAGAATGGTTTGGATTGAATATAACTTGAGAATTTTGACTTGGGAGAACTTTTCCCATGCATTTTTTATTTTTTATATTTCAAAAGAATGAGCATAAATACTTGTATTAAGGTTTATGTACTGAAACTTAATGCAACCCATATTTATAGTGATGGTTTAATTCCCTAATCTGTAGCAGTTTCAGTAGTAAATGTCTATGTACATTATAATAGATGGGTATTGTGAGTTTTATCTTATAGGCTGAAAAAACAGACACAAATTGGATTTGAGACCTAGCCTCAGCCAGGACAGGGAATAGGAGTGTAGTTTAAGTCCCAAATCAGTGCTCAATGCCCCAGCTCATTTATCCAAGAAAAAAACATGAGATGAAAAAGTTAAAATTATAATCTACATGGCTTTGACATTTATACACAAACTTATCTATTTTTAATATCGCCAGGAGGAGAAGTAAATCAGTATTTTACAACTAATGAGAGATGGCAAAAGCAAGGTAGGGAGGGGAAATAGCAGTGTAAGAAGACAGTAAGAGAGTTGCAGCCAGAGGTGTTGAGGAGGAAGTAATGGTCAGTTCTAATTTATTATTAAATGTTTCTGTCTGCTGCAGCACAAAAGTTAAGTGAAAAGAATGAAACCTGGCATGGCAAAACTCTTATTGTTGAGTAATTGAGATGGTTACATCAAGACACTTTTCTAATCTCTTAATATAACTACTTGATTGTTGACAGTTACTAACTAACTACCAAGGGGATGAGAGTAAGTCAGGTACTCACACACTTGCTCAAGAAAGTAGAATTCTGGATGTGACAATCAAGCCAGAAGGACAGCAGGTCCCCTGGGTTTGAAGGGAGCGATACAAACATACAGATGCTACCAGTCAACATATACCAAACGCATCTGCAAGGTGGCTATCTGGTTTGTGTGTAACTTTCCATATCCAGGGAAGGATGAGAAAAGCTTGAACTGAAGCCAAAGGGAAGAGAGAATTGGTGGGTGATATGTGAACTTGTATTACTACAGTTACAGAGACATCATAGTATTATTGCTGTGTAGAAATGGTTGAAACAAGAAGGATTTATTTTCTGGATAGGAGAAGGGGAGCATTTTCAGGAAATGATTTCTGGGCAGAAAACTGAATGTATCAGAAATGTTCGTAGGTGAGTTAGAGCACATGCTTTCCACACCTGGAGGAGTGATAGAGATGCTTAGTGATGGGGCTGGTTAGAGAAACCTCTTCATTCCTGCCTGAGGAAACAGAAGGGGATCAGCTCCTCCTTGCAACTGGCAAGTTTCAAATCTTGAACAGTGATAAGGAGCCTGGTACAAAAGCAGGTGTTCCTGAAAAACAAAAAAACTGTTTGCATGTTGATATTCTTCACAACTCCATCTCAACTCACTGCATATGGTGCAGATTTGATGGTCGGTTTTGTGTCTTCCTTCTTCCCTGTAGTTTTAGCAGGCACTTAGGATGAGCCTGTAGGGTAGTTACTTTAAGTAGAACTGTATCTTCCTTGTTTTCAGCTCAGAGTGGAAAGTCTGCCATCTTGTATGAATGCTATTGCTGCTCTAAAGAGGATTCCTCAGACAGCATGAAATGTATTAGAAGAACTTTGGTGCCACCAGGCTTCTCTAGGGAACTTTGTGTTGCACTTGTCACTCTGCTCTGTAGATGCATGATTGCTTTGTCTCCCTTCATTTTCCCTGCCTTTCAGCTTTCACTTTTATCTATTTGAGTCACAAAGACTGTGAACCCAGCAGTGCTATGGACTGGCAAGTCCTTCCTGTTGGCTGGAGCACCATGATTGTCCACTCAGTGTTACGTACAGACACACAATTTTGGTTTTGTAACCAGCACTTGTGATTTCCAGCTGGTAGGTTCATAGATAGCTTTTAGCTGTTGGGCCCATGCCAGGACACCTGTGCCATACAATGTGAACCCCTCCTAGAAAGATGCTTCTAAGGTGCCTTCACTATAAGTTAAGCCTTTAAGCCTCAATTAAGTGACTTCAATATAACTTTTCTAGCACTACACTATATTTTTCCACATTTGTTGATTAAATAGTTGCTGCCATCTACCTTTCATCACTGGATTTCTTTATTCCCTAATATTTGCTTACATAAATCTATGCACTGTTCTGTCATATGAATTATTTTATAAATTATTTTAAAGCTTAGCTATGTTCTGCATTACTTTCTCCTTTCTCAGGAGGTTCTTCTGGTTGTAGGCTGAGTTCTCATGAGTTGCTAATGCTAATTCCGACCCGAGCTTTCAGTGTTTTGATTCTTAACAAAGCCTGCACTACATGTCTAGCTAACTTGTCCAGTGACAAATTGAGATGCGAAACATAACGCAACCCAGAAACCTTTAATCTATTTAGCTGTTGCACTAACAGCCAGTAAAAGATATCCCAGGTTTGCATTTTTCTCAATTTTTACTTCTCTGCGAGGTCTCATTACTCGTACTGAATTGCAGTGTTGAGATTATAAATGGTTTTGATCCTTATATCCTTTTACACTTGTGTGAAGATGCTTATCTGTAGTATGGAAGTGGAAAAAACAAATCTTGGATGCCTTGTAAACAATGCATTTGTTGTTATATAAAGTGATTTAAAGGTGGTTTCCCAGGCATCATCTAGGGAAGATTTTTTCTCTGGGTCTCTATCACATCTGCCCAATCCATGCCTGATGCTTCTGTCCATGGGGGCAGGAGAAACCTCACTGGCACCAAATGCTGTGTGACTCCAGCGTTTGTGAGTGGGTCTGACATGGTTTCTTCACTTGCTTAGTACTAGCTCACTGGTCCAAACAAGTCGGGTTGCAAAGCAGCCTACTCTGTGCCAAGCCCAAGAGGAGCTATCAGAGACTGTAACCACATCTTCAGAGGAACACCATGAGAATTCTTCCTCTTCATGTGCATGTAGTGTGACTTCTTGTGACACTTTTATTTTGGCAGACTTTTGTAGTTTGAAAGGAAAGACTCTTTTGAGAATTCTTTTTCTTCCCTTTGTCCACCAAAAAAACAAATGGTCCTGAGAAGATAAAATACTGTTGGCTTACATCGTCTTCTAATGGAGACTTAGTAAATGATCTAGAGTGGCATAGTATTTCTTCATCCAGTTTCTAACAGTTAAATAATTAACTGCTGGATAAAAAGCATTACTGAATTCTGCCTAATGTTCTGCCTTCTGTAAGTGTGAATTTTTTATGAAGGTATGCTCTCTTGCTGCAGCCATTTTTTCTCTGGCTGATTAAGTGATAACAGGAGAATGTGAAAATGGGATAGTTATATTAATGTTAGCAATGAAAAATTGGTTTCTAAACAGCTTTAGGATAGTTAGTGAGTTTGACTACAGAGAAGTTTGTGATATTATTTGGTAAAACTTGAAAAGCTCAAGAGCCTAAACTCTGCTTTGCGCATCTAGCACTTGCCTGGAATTACTGGGTACCTAATATAACATAGGAAACTAAATCCACTATAGTCCCTTTTCAGCAGAGCTGTACTCCAAGTGTTGGAATAAAATTGAAGCTTAATCTAAAACACAGTTAATTTTCTGCATAATATTAGCTATTTTGTGTTGTTATGCTTCTGCTGCTATTCATGGTTTGTTCTTTTGGCACTGTTTTCTCTCCAGAAGGTCTTTTAAACTCTCCCAACTCCAAATGTTCTGTGAAGGGCAAGAACTCTCATATCCTGGGCTCAACACTCCCCTTGGCAATTATTCACAGAGTAACTCTTGTAATGGGGTCCTAGGTTAAAACAAAAAAAATCACTTAAACATTCATTTGCTTGAATACTTTCCAAAACACAAATGCTCATCATGAGCATCTGAGCTGAGAAGATAAATCTTTGGTTTGCTCATGAGCCATCAGCACTTCATCAGAGCCCTACTCGTGAGGGGTTTAGCTGGATGCACAGGGTACATGCTGCTGGCTGAGGGAAGACACAGCCTGACAACTGCCTTGTTCCATTTACTCATCTCACAAATATTCTTTGGTGTTAACTTGAATGACTGCAGACATAGTAGCTTGGCCCTCTGCTTGCTATTGGGAATTTACTAAGGCAAAACTCAGTTTGGTGGTGACTAAATTGCCCAGCTGATCCTGCTGAGTTGGAGGGGAAAGGCAGGGGTATTACCTCAAAGCTGACAACACTGGAGCATGAACCAAGTGTGTATAACACTTTATTGGATTCATATGGGTGCTAAATGCAATGCTTGACAAGATTAAAATACTCTATTACTGGAAGGCAGCTGCTCTTAGGGCAGCTGCAAAAAATCAGCCAATTGAATGACCAATCAAAGAGGAGTACATGGTGATTGATGGCACTTACCAGGTGATACATATCTGTCATTGTGTACCATTGGTCTTCCTGTCTTAGTGAAATGAGAACTACTGGCGTCACTGTATCATTGCCAGCCATTTTTAGAAAATCTTACTGTATATGCACATATGTTCAAAACCAGTATGCACATCATCTGCATCTGGTGTGCTGCTCTTCTATTTTTTTCTTTTATAGGAAGAAGTATGAACTTCCCAGAAAAGTAAAATGAGCTCTGGAATAGGGCAAATTAACATCAGTCTTTCAATCAGTGCATGTTGTTCACTTCTGGATAATGTTATCTCTGTTTTTTAATACCAAGTCATTAATAAGTGCTGAAGTTTTCTTGACTGTCTTAGCTTTACTTGGTGCATACTGTTTCTAGACTGCAAACAAATAGCATCCAAAGAACACTTCTACATGCACGTAATTGACCTTTGTCTGGTGTGAATTAAAACTGGTGACTGAGCTATTGAAATACTACAGATTATAGAAATCACATGAATCTGTTGAGTAATAGCTTTGACTTTTATGCCCATAAGAGGGCAGCAACAATTATATTTCTGCACAAATATTAACATTTTTTGCATGAGTACATATAAAACTGTACAATAGAAGGTTGCAATAATTGTGTGCTTTAACAAAATTTCTTAACCTTAGAAACTTTGGACAAGAGAAAAGGCAAGTTGTGTCTGAATGCATTTCTACCTCTAGCATGGCATTCACAGATACTTATTCCTTAACATAATAAGCAATGTTTCTTGCACAATATACCTGATATATATTCAGATGTACTAAAGGAAAAAGGATTGATTGGTAACCCAGGCAACACTAAGCCATTATTAAAATAAAAGAAAAAGAGGTGGGGGGAGAAACAATGAAAATGTCTGGTTCAAGGTAGACAGAAACATTATCTGCTTTCAGAACAGAAATTAGAGAGCAGATAACCTTTTCAAATGAAATTATGTTCCATGGTCTGGTATATAGCACCCAAGTTGACTCACAAAGGATTTTGAAAAAACCCATCTATCTGGCAAATGTTTGCCAAATGCCTGGAGAGGCATGATAGAATATGATGACTGTTGTTGCTGCTTTCACAGCAGGAGCTCAGTATTGACCAAAATCCATGGCAGCTCTGAGCTAGAAATGGCTCTGTGGCAGTGCAGCTAGTTGGTACTTTGCTGGTAGTCTCTTTGCCCTTGACATGTAATTCAGTTTTAACTCTGCTTTTGGTGTTCTTTCCTCCACCTCTCTCTCTCCTCCCACCATTTAATGGACAGAATGGAGGAGCAGTGGCAAGAAGGCTGCAGGAATTCAGGGAGAGCTCCTTTGGCTCGCCCTCCTGCAGAGGACATTAGTGTTTATGAAACTGTTTAAGTACTACAGCCTGTTCATAGCTTTCATTGAGGACTGTGTCTTTGAGAAATCCAAACCACAGCTTTTTATTATTTGAAGAACTGCAGAAAAGTGTTTAAAGCACAGTTATACTCGGAAAATGTTATTCTACCAGCGTATATAGTCCTTTATTAGATCTCTCTTTGAAAGTGAATATGCTGCTTACGAAGGACACACAGAACATGCATCATTTTTTAAAGCATCTGCTCCTGTAGCAGGGATTCCCCTGTATGTTAAGTAATTTTTCTTTAGGAGGTAGAAAGATTTTAAGGTTTACCATGGCACAGAAAGCACATCCTTTCCTTTGCTAGTGTGGTCATTTTTCAGGTGCTGCTGCTTGGGATGGATCTGTGTGCTCACGGCTGCCTTCCACATCTGCTTCATAAAAAAACTGTTTACCTCATGTGCAATGGCTAGAACCCAACAGGCAGGCTACAATGTGCAAGCTTTCATGATTAAACATGATCAGATCAGTAGAAATGCATGGTGAGGGTGGGAACTAAAGTTTAAATTGTTTCTTATTTACCAGTGCTTTAAAAAATGCTCCAAATCCATGTGCTATGTTGCACTGGGGACCCAACTTCTCCAGAGGCCAAGGCTGAAAAACCAGCTCCTTGAATTGCTGCCTAAATCTGAATGAACTGGTTTTGTTCTCATGCCTTACAGAACTTCTTGTTAGTTAGTTTGTTTGTTTGTTTGTTTTGTAATTCCACTTTTCCTTATTTTTTTTCTTCTATTCTGCAATTGTCCCTTCTTTCTTGCTGCCTCATATGCCCCTTTCTTACACGGCCCATTTGTCTCAGCCTTTAATATCAGAGAGGGGCTGTGTATTGTTTGGGTATATTTGAGCATAGAGACACCATTCATACAGATTCATATACAGTGATAGGCATCATGGGAGGGAGTTTGGAACTAGATGATCTTAAAGTCCTTTCCAACCCTAACCATTCTATGATCCTATCTAAAGAGACTGCATTAATTGTCTTATGTAAGAGCTGCTTCTAAGTGCATTGCACTTGATCCCCAGCTTTTGTTGCTCACCCTTGCCTTCCCTTTCAGTGCCAATGTTACTGTTAGTGACATTCATGCATTTGAGATGAACTGAAAACTTAACAAACCTTCTGTTTTATTTTAAGACTTTGCCCCACACCACCTTCATTTGTAGCAGTGTAGAGTTTCTTTAGTCTGGCAGGTTCTGTTGAGCATGCCATGTGTGTGCTGATAGAGCTAGTGAAGTAACTCGGGCTTCATCCTCCTTTCTCTTTCTTGTACGGGATATGGTGTAAGCTCATTAGACTTGCCTTGGCATGCCCAGGTCTGGATGGATGCCAGTACTTAATCCTCCTTCAGCTTCAGCAGGGACTCTGTGACTTCTGCTACTTAAATTCCAGCCATTGAAGCTGGAACTTGGAACTGATCTCCCTGCCAGGTCTGCAGTGATGGGGTTTCCCCGGAGCATCCTTAACCCTTTTCCTCATTAACTTTCACATTTGTGAGATAGGCTGCTAAGCTCTATAGCACTTTGTGTGTGTTTCGTTCTTATCTTTGTGTCTCCTCCAAAATTATTTGCTTTCCGGTAGCAAGCAGTACTCCTCAAATTCCTGTAACTCTGTTGCATAGTTTTGCCTCTTGTCTGACTTGGAAAGCTGTTAAGAAAAACAAGACGGAGCAAGCTTATATGCACCAGCTACTGTCAGAAATGAATTTATCTTGGTTTTGTTTTAATTCTTGCTTAGAGAATTTCCAGAGTTGCTAATCCTTCAGTGCAGTTTGTAGTTACTACAGATGATGAGGCAGAAGCATGACATGCCCTCTGGGTAACTTGGCAAGAAGCAGTATCCCATGGCTTCTGCATTCTACGTGAACCTGTGAAGCTGTCCTTCAGTCCAGCATGGTGCAAACAGCTTATGGAGCACTTCCTCAAATCCAGTCTTACATGGAACTTAACTTAAAAAACCTACTGCTGGTGTTGCTCTAATAAAATGAAATAAAATGCCCTTTCCTCATGTCCTACATGTATTCTTTTGCTTCCATCCGAAATGAAAACAGAAATGTGAAAAGCAATTCAGTTCATCTATATTTTTCTTTATAAAGTGCTGGAATGCATATAAAAATCACTGCAGAACACTTTTTGCCAGTAACTAAATTTCTGAATAAAATTGGATATCTGTTGCATTACCTGTTAACCTGCAAAAATTCCACTTGAGGGGAGAAGGCAACAAAATCTTATCTGTTATAGGAAGAGCTATTTGCTCTTGTAGTTACATTTCTAACTTCTCATCACAAATATTTTTGCCTCTCAAAGTTTTAATACAACCAGTATTAAAATATAATATTACAGCTATTAGTGCTATTTACAGCTAGAGAAGTACTTTCCCTTGTCTCACAAAACTTTGCTCAGATATGAGCAAGGTGTGCACTCATGGCTTCCCTTCTAGCAGCTGCATGCTCTGCAGTGCCTGTATTTAGCTCCAAGCGGGTTCTGAAGTAGATGTCGATGCTTGTGCTAAACCATGAGCCTAAATTTCAGAGTTTTTCTCCATTGTGCATACACAGCAATAGGACTATGTGGTCATATCACTGAAAGCTGGGAGAATAAAACTCCTTAACACCAACGTATCATTAAGAAGCAGGCACTTTTTTATTGCAGCACTGGGTGCTAGGTGAAATTTCCACAAATCAAGCATACCCAATGCTGATTTCATTGTTGTATTTATTCACAAAAATTACAAGGTAGTACACTCCCAGTTACAATGATTGGTTAGTGATTTTAGTGTCTGCAGAGTCATTCTCTTCTGCAGCTACGCTTGTGTGGGGGCAGGATCCTCACTTGGGTGAGGGTCTTCTTGGTCTGTGGGTGTGTTTTTTAGTATTATAATGAAGGCAGCTTACTTCAGGGCACCTTAAAATTAAGTTTTGTTGCCAAGTTGAGCGGCTAGGTTTCTACCTTGCCAGGTTGTCACATAACTCATCCTATACAGAGTAGACCCTAGGTGCTTTGGTTATGCTCTAAAGAGTAAGGACTAAGGCTAGCATGTCACAGACAACACGGACTTCAAGCTATACAGCTTCTAATTTCTAAGTTAACACAGAACCTCATGCTAACATAGAGGCTTACTTCTTGAATCAAGATCTTTCTATAGATAACTGCTTCGTGATCAAACATAGCATAAAGATTTAATAAAACTAAAAATAATGTGCAACAGTCACATTCTGTGTATTCTGATGCTTCCTGTCCCATTCAGCACGTGAGGCAGGGTAGATGAAATAAAACCAACCATTCATTGTACTAATGATCTGTACTGTGACTGTACCCTGAAAGGAAAGCTGTCATTGAGAAGACACCTGGTCTGTTGTGTCCCACAGAATCTGAGCGGTTTTGGTAGTTAAGTTTGCTGGAATAATGACTTATGTTTATCAAAATCATTTACCAAATAAGAGAGGGTAAGGGCATTATTCTCTGATTTCTCTTTGTGTTATTTTACACCACTCATAGAAAGAAAAGAACTGCTGCTTAAATGTAAAAATTATTTTTCTTCCAGTATATTATAAACAGCACTTTTTGGGAAATCTTAACTATAGACCCAGCTCATAACTCTTCTGGAAAGATGCATGTTATACTTTTACAGACTAAAGATAGATTCAGTGCTACTGTGAATGCAGCAAATATTACTAATTCTCCTTATCTGTATATGATTTGTTCATGTATCATTGCAGTGATAGATTAACAATGTGCTGGAAATCATCAAAAGCAGGCTTGATATTCAAGTGATTAAGACCTTTTGCAGATATTTTGCATTTTCTATTTTCCTTAAGAAAAGCATTTTGATACGAAAGTGATGTATGTAAATATTTCCAAATTAGTGATACAGGGTTTAATGGCTCTGCTGTTGTTTTTAATTTACATGCAGTTTCTCAAGAACAATGAATGCATTTGATGGTGTTATGGTGTATTCAGTCTTGATTCTTCTGATATTCTTTTATTATTTTCATGGTTTGGCTTTTAGTGTCTGCCTTCAGAAATTGTGACACAATGCAATATATTTGTTTTGGTTCCTTCCACCCTGCTTCCACGGGCCCTTTTGCTGGCAGTGACAGCATCAGCCAGACAGATTGTTTCACATCTGCCCTCTGGGTCTGGCCATCACTTTTCTGTGGATGATTCTAGCTTGAGAGCTGTATGTTACATTGATGCTTAGTGTAACTCTGCTGGGGTTTTAGGTGTAATCCCCTGGACTAGAAAGACAGGTAAGAGGAGTTCTATCTCTCTTCCTCACCCCTCTGACTTTCCGTTGTTATTTCCCACTCCCTACCAGGCTAGGTGTGGCCCTCTTCTTCCTATATCCCAAACAGCAGAAGACCAAAAGGAGGAACAGGTATGGCCTTGATCTCCCATGAGCACATCTGTGCTTTCCCCACTCCAGCCTCCCAAAAAAGTGCTGTTGCTGTGCCTGGATCATCAGCAATGTCGCAATCTGCTGTTTTTACTGAGTCAGAAATGGCCTGTAGAAGACTGTCAGCAGCTGATTCAAAACCATGGGGGATTGCTGTGGGGTTTATTGCTTCCTTTTGCTATGCAGAAGCTCTCAGTGCCAAAGACTCCACAGACTCCTCACCAGTCTCATGCAAAGCATCCATGGGTGTTGCGTATTTCTGTTAGCATTGGGCAGCAAGTGGTGAATTAAAAGATTCATCTGCCAAGAAGAAAAAAAAATATATATATATATATATATTTTTTCCCCTTTTCCCATTGCTTTGTGGCTGGTGAGGAAGGAAGATATGGCAGGTGCTAAAGCCATTACTGCTGCCCTGGGGACTCTTGTCCTACTTCTGTTACTGCCCTTACGGTCTCTCTTGCTGTTGGCTTGATCCGGCTGCTTGCATAGCAGTCTTGTGTTTGCTAGGATATTGCCTAACACATTTGGTGGAGAGCTGACAGTATTTTGGAACGGACTAGAAAGCAAGAAGGGTAATAGCCTTCTCCTCTTGTTTCTCTTTAGCGTTTTTGTTTTCTTCTCCCACAACCCTCCCCACCCCACCCCCTGCCTTTTCCCCCATATGTCTCCCCTGGTTGTTTTTGTTGTCACAAGGCTGTCTCACACTGTCCCCAGCCAAATTCATGTTCTCTAAAGATTTATTCCTCCAGACACCATAATGCAACTGAGAAAGGCTTCCTTATAATTTTGCTTTCTGTCTGAACTAATTTCTAAATATCAATATTAATGGTGATGCTAATTCAATAGATTAAATTCAGCATTTTCACTCCCTTTTCAATGCATGTTTCTGAAATGTTCCCCAGTATTCTAATCAAATGTCTCCTTTCCTTCCCTTCCGTTTTTCCTCTCTGTTTAGGTTAATGGTTAAATATCCGAATTCCTTCCTATCAGAGTATCTCCAGCCAAGTAAGAAGACTTTTTTTTTTTTTTCCTTAAGAACAGCTGTCCAATTATTTTAGCTGGTGATAGCTATAATTATATTCTCTGGTCACAGTTACAAGCCAGTGTAATTAGATTTCCAGTTTCATGGTATAAGTTCATCACCATAGAAATGAGGAAAGACTTTTGTGTAGGATGTTGGGACATTGATTACAGTGGTATTTTATTAAGTATTTAAATGTGGTAATTCCCGTCCTGTTGTTATAGCTGGTGCACATATTTATCTTACAGAGTCAGATGCTATACATGTTTGTGTTGGCATATTCTCCAGCACTTTTCTGGAACCTGTTTAATTGCTAGTGATAATTTTGCACTGGGATTTTGAGCTTTACATGAATTGATGTCTTTCTAACATCATCTTCCACAGGAAATTAGCTCTGATTAGTAGCTGATTTAAGTCCACAGAAGAAGAAGAAAAAAATAATCTGTATGGCTGGGGTGGAGGGGTGGAAAATGACAGGAACTGACGTTTCCTTTGTACTGTACATGCATAGCTTTCCCCCTGTGCAAAGTAAGTCTGGACTTGACAGAGCCTTGTAGGCATCAAGAGCATAATGCAGAATTAAATCAAACCTTCCAATAATCCGGTGGTTCTGGGATTGGTATGGATTTGAATATCAAAACTCCAGTGATATCCAGATGAAAGATTCAGCCCTTTCTGTCTATGGACAGCAATCAAGTAAAGTTTTTTAAAATCAAAAAGACACTTTGTAAAGACACTTAATTTTTCTATAGCTGTGTTCTGAATGTGCCATTGCACAGCTCAGCATTTGCTTCCTTTCCAGTACTCTGCTAACTTAACCTGTAACATCACTTTAAATATCAGGGAAATGTGCCTTATCCTACTCCAATGAAAAGAGACAAAATATCTCTGAGCCTTCTGACTTAAAAGCAAGGCAACCTGAGAAGAGGTAGTATATTTACAGTGTATAGTTCATTTGCATGTTTGTTCATGTTTTAGTGAGTGAAGTTCTTAGACTCTTAAGAGAGTGTAAATGAGCCATAAGAAAGATAAGAGCTCTGTTTCTCTAGTGAGATGAAATTCCACTTTTTTTTTGCATTGATTCTACCAAAATAATAGTCCTCTGTGTTGCTATGTGATGGCAAAATGAGGAACCTGGAGCCCTGTCTTCAGAGCTGCTCCAGGCAAGGGAGTCTGGGGTTTTCTTCCTGTTGCAATGATGTAGTTTCTTATCTATTCCTAGTACAAATCTTCAGAGCTTTAGCATGCTGATGGTGGTGAAGTTAATGATTAATGACAAATTGTATACATGCAGGATTTGTAAAGCCCTGGACTGGTAATTTTATGAATACATTGTGGTCTCTTAACACAAATGTACTTTCCACTGAAAAGTAAAATCCCTTTGGGCTGAATTGTAATCTGTATCACCCATAGGAAATAAAAACTGTAACAAAACTGGCATTATGAGAGTCCCTGAGAATCTGTGCTTGCATATTTGGGTCTGCCTCAGCATTACTTTCTGGCTTTATGAACTGGTAGGTGCCAAGGTGTAGGGACAATGGCAGTGTTCCTCCTTTCCCTTGCTCCAAACTACCCTCTCCAGCTTTGCTTTAGTGGGGTGCAGGGAGTGAGTGCAGGATCTGTGAATAAAAGCTGTTGTCTGGTTAGCAAGGGTACAGGGAAAGAGGTCCTAAATTTGTTTTAGCAGATCCGCTCTTCAGCTGATGAGTTATGTGTGCACCTGTAGTCTCTAGTGGATAAATGGAAACGTCAATCCTCATCTTCCCTCCTGATGTTTGCGATGTGACATGACTGGAGATCTGTTCCCATAGACATTGCTCACAGAAAGGGCACCTTGAGGGAATTCATCCTGTGAACAGAAATGAGCCCGAGTGATGAAACTCCTCTTAAGAGAGGTGTAAATAACCTGCTTGCTTATACAGGGCTGCCATTGTCCTTGTTCTCTGTCATCATATCCCTGACCGTTTTCTTTTGCAGTATGAGTAGCTTTGCCAATGTATTAAATGCACCACAATTTGATTTCACTTAAGACTAGTCTGAAATTGGAAGTGTTACTGATGTTATTAACTGAGGGCAAAATGAAGCCTTCAACAAAGCTCTGAAATTTACAGGATAAAAGAATGGAATTAGTTCCTCCCTTTCTAGGGAGCACAGAGCTCTGCAGCATTATAAGCAACTACAAAAATTAGCTTAATTAGAAAATGGCATTTTAATTCAAGAGTTTCAATGGTCTGCAAAACTCAGCAACAATACTGAGTTCACCCCTATGTGCTGAGGGAGTCATTTTATCCTCAAGGGTCTAAATTTTGCATGAAACCGAAGAAGTGCACGAGTCGTGACATACCAAGGAAAGTGAATTTATGCCAAATTCTTGGAAAAAATACCTTATGCTTTTTAAACATTTCCTAGAAAATATTTTTACTGTACTTTATTATTAATTGTGGAAAGGGAAAGGTCTTAAGTTTCTGGATGGTCACACGCAAAGAGTTGTGATCAATGGCTCAATGTCCAGCTGGAGACCAGTGTAACAAGTGGTGTCCCTCAGGGATCGGTGTTGGGACCGGTCTTGTTCAACATCTTCGTCGCTGACATGGACAGTGGGATTGAGTGCGCCCTCAGCAAGTTTGCCGATGACACCAAGCTGTGTGGTCCAGTTTATATGCTGGAGGGAAGGGATGCCATCCAGAGGGACCTTGACATGCTTGTGAGGTGGGCTGATGCCAACCTTATGAAGTTTAACCATGCCAAGTGCAAGGTCCTACACCTGGGTTGGAGCAATCCCAGGCACAACTACAGGTTGGGCAGAGAAGAGATTCAGAGCAGCCCTGCAGAGAAGGACTTGGGGGTGTTGGTTGATGAGGAAATGAACATGAGCTGGCTGCAGTGAGCGCTCGCAGCCCAGAAAGCCAACTGTATCCTGGGCCGCATCAAAAGGAGCGTGACCAGCAGGTCACAGGAGGTGATCCTGCCCCTCTACTCTGCTCTCGTGATACCTCACTTGGAGTACTGTGTGCAGTTCTGGTGTCCTGAACATAAAAAGGACATGGAACTGCTGGAACAAGTCCAGATGAGGGCCATGAGGATGCTCAGGGGACTGGAGCACTTCCCATATGAAGACAGGCTGAGGAAGTTGGGGCTGTTCAACCTGGAGAAGAGAAGGCTGTGTGGGGACCTCATAGCAGCCTTTTAGTATCTGAAGGGGGCTATAAGGATACTGGGGAGTGACTCTTCATTAGGGACTGTAGTGATAGGACAAAGGGTAACAGGTTCAGACTTAAACAGGGGAAGTTTAGATTGGCTATAAGGAAGAAGTTCTTTCCTGTTAGGGTGGTGAGGCACTGGAATGGGTTGCCCGGGAAAGTTGTGAATGTTCCGTCCCTGGTGGCATCCAAAGCCAGGTTGAACAGAGCCTTGTGTGACATGGTTTAGTGTGACGTGTCCCTGCCCATGGCATTGAGGTTGAAACTTGATGATCTTAAGGTCATTTTCAACCCTAACTATTCTATGATTCTCGGCTGCAGACCTGTGACTAGGAGATATCCAGAAAAGCACTCTCATTAAAACACGGTGGTGTGGAAGAATAAGCAAAAGGATTGTTCCATTGCAGCAAGACCAGATCAGTTTTGGAGGTAATACTCAGTATTTTGTCCTGATTAAATATATTATTCTTCCTAATGTCATTTAATATAAAAATACTAATCTGGAGCCAGTCCTATTTTAAGTAAATTGAACTGCAGAGAAAAAGTGAAGCAAAATTTTATGTAATCATTTTATCAAATATAAAAGGTATAAAAAAAGTACTTCTTCCCTTACAGGTAGAGTTACCATCAAGCAATATAACTCTTTGAGAACCTGCTTTTGATTGATACAAGACACTTGTAATTTAACATTCTGGTGCAGCAGAATTTAACAGCATAATAGATTGTAAAGAACAGATTGTTGTTCAGTTTGGCAGTTCTGAAAAACAGAAGAAACATTTCAGGAATGAACATTTTAAGTGCATTGAAAAGTCTTTGTTTCAGGTCTATCAGCACCTCTTTTGATCTGACGTGAAATTTTGGATTCTGATTTTTCTCTAGAGTACTTTTTGTTTATAAAAGTGAGATGTTTGATGTGAAGCAACTTATTTTTGACTGCCCTTTTTTTTTTTTTTTTTTTAATATGGATGATTGAACAGAATTCTTGAGATGTTCAGCTTGCCCTGTTAAAATGTATTCTCTGCTCGCTTCTGTAAAGGAAAAAACATAGTCACAGTGTTATGGTTCTGCTTCATAGAAAGTGTTCATAGAGGACTAAGTTCTTCTGTGCTGGCTATATTAAAACCAAAATCAAACAACACACCACCTCAAGCCCCAAGCAAACAAAAACCAACCAACCAACCAAAAAATAAAGCCCCAAGCCCCAACAAACCCAAACAAACTCTTTCACACCTCGCCCTCCAGTCTTCTTGTTAAATGTCTGGCCTATAGGAAGGCAGTATCATAGTGAGATAAGATGGAAAAAGATGACTCCTGAAAACATGAAAGATGCTAAGAATGCCAGAGGGAAATTCTCTTACTAGGGCAGCAGTTGCTGATGTTAGGTTTCGAGCTCCACTCCACAATGTTTAGGACCTGGGGAGTTTGGGGTTTACTCCTAGAATGATTTGGGATAGCAGCCTTTTATCAGTGAGTGGAACACTGTGTATGTGCACAAACCAGCTTATTTATAGAGTTTCATTTTCAGTTGTGCTTTGGGGCAAAAACTTACTTTTCTTGGCTTAAAAACCATTTACTTATGGATTTCCTGATTCTGAGCTAGACTGCTTAGGTTGACTGTTCCAGAGCTAGGAGTGCCTTGTAGAAAATGTACTTTAGCGCTAGAAGGGCACACAATATAATACCAGTAACCTTTATTCACCGAAGTATCTATAACCTTTGGAAACATTTTTCTACAGCTTGTAAGACACACAATGCATTCCTACATGGCATGGTGAGAAGGACATGATGACAGCTACTTTGTGTGACTTGCCTGTTTTGCTCATGCCTTACCACTTGTGACTTATTAAGAGATGGTGAGTCATCCTGTTCCACATGACCATTAATTACATCTTTGGAGCGCTGCACTCTGTTACATGAGCCAGCTTAAATATGAACAGCTGTATGACTTTCCTAGAACCTACCATAGAAGCAAAAATAATCAGATTTAAACACAACAGAAGTACTGATAAAAAAGTGTGGAATTTGGTTGAAACTTCACTAATTCCAAGTGTTCTTAATTTCACTTGATGTATCCATCTTGATAAACTGGAATCTCAGCTGTAGCTTTCACTATGTCTCTCCATATCACTCTCTCTCTTTGAGGACTTCTGGCAGGAGGGAAAGTCAGCGCTCAGCATGTCTGCTCAACAGAGGAGTAGGAGAAACTGGTGGGTTTGTGATAGTCTTGTCTCAAAAGGATGCTCATGTTTATTTCTTTTCTCCTCTTCAGTTTATTTATCCCTGTTAAAAATAAATCATTTTTGCTAACATACTTTCAAATAGGTGAATTAGAACCATGTGTTTATTCCTCAGTACTCAATGTTGAATGGAAAATAATAAAATTCTTCTGAGTGACTAGTGTTACCACTAGTAATAATTTCCTTAAAGGGTTTGTGATTTTAAGGGAAGCTAGGATTGAGGGAGATGGAGGATCTTTTACTGGGATTCTAGGGGCAATCATGCACAATTTGAGTATAATTATTACAGATGCTTAAAATATATCTCCTGTAAAATTGAGAGCAGATACAAGAAAATGAAGTTCAGTGCTGCTATTGCATTTTCCATTTGGTTGAAACTTTGCTGCGTGCATTACTCCTGTGGGAGTACTCTAAATGGTGTGGAATTTTCATTTCATTTGTTATGATAGACAGTTCCTCAGATACTTCTCAGTCTACAACATCTTTTGTTTTGCCAGTTGGAGCTACTGCAATGCTAGAAATAGTGTGTTTCATTTGAACCGCACAATAGGAAAAATCATACTTGAGGTCAGAATCACTACTGATGAAATGATTCTTCTCTCAAACCCCATTGTGAATAGTGAATCTTCTTTCTCCTGCAGGGTTTAAAAAAAGAAAAAGGCTCAAAAACCTTTGTGCCCTGAAAGGTGAGAAATCCCCCTACTTGGCTGCCGCAGTGATGGCTCCAATTGCAAAGATCACTCTGGCTTAGCAGGATAAGCATGTCTGTCCTCGGCCAGCTACTAGTAAAATCATCAAATTGTATGATTGCAGACAGGTTTTAAATTTCAATTTTTAAGTTAAATGAGTATCTTGTCATATTTGGAAGAGCATTTATTACCTTCATTCTTCTGAAGTGGTGCATGTCCTCTGTAAAATGGATTCCTTCTTTAACTGCCTTTGTGTGCTGTAATAGCTCAGATGGAGAGGCATTGTACAGATGCTGTACCATTGCATGAACAAAGCACTTTCTGGATACAATATTATCATTCTGTATTAATGTAAAAGTTCTTAAAAATTCAACGGGAAATCTCCATAAAAGGTTACTTTGTAACCATCCTTTCAACTGAGCAGAGGATTTTATCTCTTCTGTGGAATGGCTCCAAAGATTGCGGAAAATGAACGACTATTGAATAAAACTCTTTAAGCCTTGATTAGTGCTCTTATCTCGGTGGAATTTCATTGTCTTCAGTGGAGTTATCTATATTTATGTTGTTATGATAAGGATAACATCTTAAAAAATCTTTCATTTCTATAGAAGGTGATTAGTTACCTCTCTGTTAAATTCTGTGGGGCTTCTCCCTAAAGAGTAGGGAAGATGGGGGAGAAAAATTAGTAACTCTATCTCACACTTATGACATTAATGTATGATGCTGTGGAGAATATCAAAGAAACTTGTTCTGCATGTCTTTGCCTCAGAAAAGGATAGCTTCCTCCGCCTGGCTGATTGCCACTTGTCAGGTTCCTGCTTGTGTCATCAACAGTAAAAAAGAGGTGATGGGCCTGGATAGACAGACAGGCTGATCATGATGTTGGCTTTTTGACTGCCTTGAAATATGGACATTTTATTTTGAATCTGTATAGAGCTTCACTGAAGGCAATATGAAATGAAAATAATTCGGCTGATGCCTCTGTGGCTTACTGGCACATCAGATATATAATCGGTAATCTTAGTTTTTAATGTGAGAGGAAGACTGAGCATAGGAAATGAAAGACTGTCTCAGCTTGACATGGTTCCCACACTGTGTCCATCTGACAGGACAGTGCAGGAAATTTGGCAGTGTAGCAATGAGGTTTTCTGGCTCAGATTCGGTTCTGATTAGTCCCTGACATCTCCTGTGTCTGTGATGTTTTCCCTGTAAAAATATTAAAAACATATTCAGTGTGAAGAAAACAGTGGGAGTGAAGGGGGGAAATGGGCTGGAAGGCTGGTTGCATCTCAGTGACTCCCATGTAGGACTGCTGAATTAAAATCTCTTTGCAAAATGTAGGCTTTTAAAGCATCTTTTACGTTCTTCATTTTTGCTCTTCCCTGTGCCTTAACCTCAATGTAGTCGCTGCAAACTAGGCAAAGTGGCAAATCTTGTTGCAGAGAGTGGTGTTATTCTGAGTTGTGGTGGACAGAATATGAAGTGTGCATCCCCTGACAATCCTGGGTGCTACCTGTTGTCTGATATTTTTAAACGATTAAATGTTGAAGATCTTTCTTCTCCCAACTCTCCTTTTATCCTTATAAATTGGAAAGTATCCTTCATGGGCATAGTTCTGTGTTCTGCTGACCATTAGCAACCAAGGCACACTGTGGGGATGGGGGAGGGAAAGCCATGTGCTTTAAAGGACATTTGTTCTGGGACATTTGCACTTGCAAGTGAAGAATCTAAAGGAAGGCTGAAAGGCAGAACTACTGTGAACCAGGTGTTGCAGTTATTACTGACGGTGGGCATGCTTCTGTTAATCCACAAATTAGTGTGCTGCTCACTTAGAAGCAGCATTTGAGATGGAGGCAATTGAGTATAGAAGCACTGCTTAATATGGGTGCTTTGGGCAATATGACCTTTAAAGAAGGCCTTCTGAAACCTGAACCCAGACTCTTGCTACTCTAAACATCTTCCAGTGCTTTATTGCAAGGGCTAATTGCAGCAGGATACCATGCTGACAGTGTAAATCTTTGTGGAATCATTCAAAAATTAAATGTTTTGTTCTAATGTGGGAACTGAGGAGATACACTACTACCAAATGATAAAACCTTATTTGTGACATTTTTCTCCCTAAGTTACAGCCCAAGGTCTGCATTATGTTTTTATTCTCTTCCACCAAAATTTAAATGAAACTTGGGTTACCGTCTTTGCTGTTAGTAACCAATTAATTGGGCTATCTGACTTTTTTTTTTTTGCCAGATGGTAAAAAAAGAGGCAGATTGTGTGCATAAACTTATCCATGAAAAAAAAGGGTAAACAGAGAGAGGACATTATCTAGGCTCTCAAGGAGAAGAGAAAGTAATGTTAAAAATGTCATTGCCTGTTAGTTCTGAAAGGTGTGTGCCTCACACATTCCTGGTAGCTAAAGTTTGATAATGAGTTGTGTCTAGGGTGCCTTTAGCAAGGCTTGCTTGGGAAGATTATCTCTCTGTATCAGATGCTCCACACATTAAGTATTGCAAAGATCTCTGGAGCACGGAGGTGGGTGCCTGGGAGAGCATGTCAGAGTGTACATTACTAACAATGGCAGAAGAAGGGGTGGGAGAGGAGGTACAGGAAGGAGTGGTGCAAATAAGGCCATAATAGGGTCCATATAAAGGCTTCAGCGAACTCAGCAGAGTTTAGATAAAACCTAAATGAGAAAAATTTCCAGTTCTCTGGAAGCAAAATAACATTTGAAAGAGGTAAATTATCTGCTGCTGGGTTACAGCCTGACATGAGCAAATTGCAAGCTGAGCTAAACATGCATACAACTAGCAAAAAAGAGATATTCACAACATGTGCAAGGTATGATTAACTTTCAAGTACAACTCATGACAGTCCTGATTGTGCAAAGTACTGCAGCAGTGAGAAGATCATGCTGCTTTTTGGGTCAGTCTAGTGGGGAGCAAAACTCAAGTGAACATTTCAGTAATTTAGCCTCTGTATATCTTAAAAATTACAAGGGTATCCTAGAGTTGGAGCAATAAGGCAATAATTATACAAGAAACGCAAGTGGCTATTGTCCATGGTATTTATAACAGCAAGAGAAAATACATTTCATTTCAAAATGCCTGTTCCATGACAGGGCCATCTTAAACAGGTGAACCTTTAGAGTAGAACATATTGCTTGCACTGATCACATAAAACATGAAAATTTCTTATAGTGAGTATCATTTAGCATAAGTATCTTGGAAAAGATCTGGGTTGAAGTGAAGATTTTCACAGGTTCGTAATCAAAAGAAAATGGACTCACAAAAACATCCTGCAGAAGAGAGACTTCTTTTGCTATAAGCACAGATGCCTGAAAAAGATTGTGGCCCACTCTTCACTGCTGTGTGGATTATGGTAGAAATCTTGGAAACTGGTACTGCAAAAGAAAAAGTGTTGGAAGTAATAATAATGAAAGGATAGTAAAGGTGTCAACTGCTTTTTCTTAAGGGAAACTGAACAATTTTTCAACTTGAAATTCATTTTTGCCTAGACAGGATGCCAGCTAGACTGACTGAACCATGGCCAATCGTAGTGTTTTATTTAAACAAACAATCCTCTAGATTCATATCAGTATAAAAAGCTGAGAGCAGGTCTTTCATGCCCTTGACAAAGGAGCTAGAAGACAGTTTAATTCCATAACTCTGCAAAAGTCTTTCTTGTTTACTACCCCTTTTAGGTACATGCATTGAAAAGGAACTTCAGATGCTGTGCACAGACAGATGAAATAATTTTCTTTGCTGGGAATACCAGCTGTGATAATAGACAGGAGGGCAAATCCAAGGTGAGGATCAAAGGTGGTGGACTAGTAATCATATGGCTTCAGGAAAATGGAGCAGGATAAACAGAGGGGAGCAGATTGTCAAGTTGTTATTGAAAGCATTATATAGAAATACAGATGTTTGACAAATAAATCTGTCTAGAAAATCTGATTGTTGTGTAACCTTAATTGCAGAGAATGAAAGGAATTGAGACCCAGTGCCTTACATGGGATATTAATTTGCTGCTGCCAGTCAAAGGGAAGGCTTGCCAGGTTTCTTCTGGTACTGTAATCAGGCACTTTAGACAGAACAACTCCATTTTGGTACCAACAGCCTGGGGATGTTTTTGTATTGAATGCAGTAGTTAGAACTGCACTAAAACAAAGATTATATATATATATATATATATGTATGAAGATTATATTAAACTATTTTTCTGTTAATTTATTGCAGAACAGAGTATCTTCATCTTTTGCCATCCTGATGCCTACAAATCTCAGGTTACATATTGCTTTTGGTGCAGTTGCTTTTCTTTTGTTGACCCTCTGTGGTTTAGAAAGTACCGCCTGGAGCACACATTAAGAACTTGAATCTTCTTTTATATTAGAAAAATGGTATCTTGGCGGCAATGGATAAAAACACACCTGGTTTCCAAAAGCTTAATAGTTTCTCAGGATTTTGGAGTCACTCCAGTATTGGTACAGTTAACAATCGGTGAAGCAGCAATCACTTCATTTTATGCAGGTGCAGATGAGATGCAAGTATATGCCTCTCAGTAGCTGATATAAGTGTCTATCACCTTTGAGAGAACTAGTTTTAAGTGATCACACTTGCTGAGTGTCTTACAGTGTTAGCCTTGACAGGCTGAGAAGGTTGGGGCTGTTCAGCCTGAAGAAGACAAGGCTGCGTGGAGACCTCATAGCAGCCTTCCAGTATCTGAAGGGGGCCGATAAAGATGCTGGAGAGGGACCCTCCATCAGGGACTGTAGTGATAGGACAAGGGGGAATTGGTTTAAACTTGAACAGGGGAAGTTCAGGTTAGATATAAGGAAGGTGTTCTTTACTCTGAGAGTGGTGAGGCACTGGAACAGGCTGCCCAAAGAAGTGGTGAATGCTCCATCTCTGGCAGTGTTCAAGGCCAGGCTGGACAGAGCCTTGGGTTACATGGTCTAGGGTGAAGCGTCCTTGCCCATGACAGGGAGGTTGGAGCTAGATGATCTTAAGGTCCTTTCCAACCCTAATCATTCTATAATTATATGATTATATGTTTATCCCATACTTTAAACATCCAGTGTTTCACAAATCTCCTTCAGACTAGCTCATGAGCTGAAACTGGAATATCAGGATAAGTGAAACCAAATATAGTCTTATATTGACATGTCCAGTACATTTACATGTAGTACCAGAAAAGCAATCAGGACTGACACAATTCTCTTGCTCTGTCTTATGGCTGACCTGAGTCATGTTAGCAGTCACGCACTGTAGGTGCTACTGTAACCTGTCTTGATGTTCTAGTTCTGAAATAAGAATTGCCATATGTTGTCTTTCCTTTAAATATCAACCATTCATAAATGTGAGACGTATTTTTCTCAGCTTGTTATTGCCAACAAAATCCAGTGATGGCTGAGGTGGCATTCATATCTATAGCTCTTCTGCAAATAGTAGCATTTATTTTAGGTAAATTTTTGCAAGATGAGCACATTGCAATTTCCTTACTAGGGCAGGATACAGACTTTTTTTCATTGCCCTGTTCTCTGTTTAGTACAGCTTTAGGATAGCTTATTTATAAAT
Source organism: Lathamus discolor (assembly GCF_037157495.1). Taxonomy (NCBI): domain Eukaryota; kingdom Metazoa; phylum Chordata; class Aves; order Psittaciformes; family Psittacidae; genus Lathamus; species Lathamus discolor. Next base: position 63,295,022 of record NC_088885.1, read on the forward strand.
CACAGAATGTTTAGGATTGGAAGTAACCTTAAAGGTCATGTAATTCTAACTGCCTGCCATGTGCAGGGACAACTTCCACTAGAGCAGGTTGCTCAAAGCCCCATCTGACCTGGCCTTTAACACTTCCAGAGATGGGGCAGCCACAGCTTCTCTGGGCAACCTGTGCCAGTGTGCCAGCAACCTCACAGGGAAGAACTTTTTCCTAGTATCTAATATAAATCTCCCCTCTTTCAGTTTAAAGTCATTCCTCCTTGTTTCCCTGCTTGCCCTTGTAAAAAAACCTCCTCCAGATTTCTTGTTAGTCACTTTAGCTTCTGGAAGGCTGCTCTAAGGTCTCTCTGGAGCCTTCTCTTCTCCAGGCTGAACAAGCCCAACTGGAGAAGCTGGCTGTCCCAGGGACACCCATGTGGTTCCTACTGCAAAACATATCAAATTGTACATAGATGAGATGCCCGTCAACAGTGAGTAGAAACTGTTCCTACAGATGTAGAAATGGTCATGTAGTACAGTGTTTTGTGTGTAGGTAAGATGGTTGGGGGTCTTTTGTATGCATTTTGAGATAATAGTAATGGATCATGCATGTACTGGAGCAGTCACACAGGCTATGGCCCAGCTGGGTATGAGGAACCTGCAGAACTGCAGTCTGGGGAGTCTCACCTGACCCAGGTGCAAGCACCCTTGCAACAGAAGCCCATTGCTGTTTGGACAGCAGCCAAGCAGCCCCTTTGTCAGATTTAATTCCCCAGGTGTGGGTTACCCTGTGCTAAAATCTTATGGAAACTTTATTATTATTATTATTATAATTAAATAATAATAATTTATTATTATTTGATTTGTCAAATTCACATCAAATCCACAGTTGACAGGTTTGGGACCTTTTTGTAGGTGCTGAGTATTTAAGGGGCAAATGTGTACATGTGTAGAGAGTGTTACGCGAGAGAAGACCTAACAGTCAATGTTTGTTTATACATATGCTTGCTTACGTATTCAGATATATAGATCGCTTAAGGAAAAGCATGAAGAATACGAACCTGCTTCCTCAGGAGGATTATTGTGCTTACTGTTGAGAAGATAGACGTAACTGGCTGGAGAAAAACGTGGAATTCCCATATTGCCAATGAATTTTTCATCTAGATATTGAGGTAAGGTTTTTACTGTTTTTATGAAGAGCTGACCCTGTTTAATTTATTGCAGTAATATATATATATTTTCAATTTTTAAAGATATTTATGTCCACTTCTAAGATCTTCTATGCATTCCTTGTATTCTCAGAGTTTAGCAAAGCTCTACATCATTTTAACTAAAGATCTGGCATTCAAATGAGCACAGCTTAGTGTGTGTTCTTATTTCAGTTTAAATGTGGTTTGTATTTGTCCCAGATAATGCATTTCAAAATAATAGTTACTCAACATTAATTATTTCTAATGGCTCTAAACAAGACAGGATTATTTATTTCAATGGAGCTTGGCAAAGTTTTTGTAAGCAGCAATGTAGGAAGTTAGTCACCTGAGTTTAAGATGGAAAAAGCCTAGAGAATATGCAACCCCATGTTGCTACTCTTTCCATGGGATTCACTGATCTTGCGGCAAAAAAGGGACCTTTCTGGTTTTGGCATTTGAAAACCTGAGGTAAATTCAGAAGGACAGGAAAAGAGACTTTTGGAGGAGGCTTAGATTGTGTATTAATTTTCAAAGCTATAAGCTCTTTAAATGGACTACAGTGCCTTCAGCTGGAGTAGGCAAGGACCTTCTGTAGGGGCAGATGATGAGGGTACAATGGGGCTGAAAACTGTAAAGCCTGTTCCTGTGTCTTCCCTTACTGTCTTTCCTTCAAAGAGTCAATTACTGAGACATGTGGCGGTATCAATATTTGTCCCCAAATTGTGCACTTATCCCATTCTATTAACTGAAATCTTGTTAACAAAGGCAGTTGAAATAAATCGCAAAGAGATTAAGTTATTTTTTAGAATATTTTGCTGTCTGAGTTTGTAGACAGACTCCCAGCATTCCTGCACAGCAGTTATAAAGCAGACGTGCCCTAGAAAGTATAGGGATAGGCTATCACATTTTTCATCTTTCTTAGTGCCATTTTTTCCCCCGTCTCCATATCAGATCACTGCTTGTGATTTAAACTTAATCCCTATTTACATAATCCAATGAGGTAGGTTTTTCTCTGTAAGGGGAAAATCTAACTTTTGAAACAAATTTAGAACAAACTGGAAATGAGAAAAACCCTAGCTCCAGAGTTTTACATGTAAGAAAGAGATATGTTGTTTCATTCCTGCATTTGTTGGGTAGGCACATTGTTAACAAAGGACCACACTTTTCCAACCAGATCAGTTTTTTGACAGGAAAACACTGCCTCCACAGAAATAAAATGTTTTCACAAGTGTTATGGCTGCATCAGTGCTGGTAGCTTTTGAAGACAAAACCGCTGTCTAATCAGTTAAAAATGGCTTTTTTAATCAAAAGAACCAGAAACTTATCAACATCTGTTCTTGTCATTCTCTCATCCTGAGGTTAGAATAAAAAACCTACTGTGAATGCTACCTTTTTCATTAGAAAGAGTTTCTTTCTTTCTGGCCAGTTCTGCTGAACAATTTACTGGTAGATTGAACCACATTGTTCAGTGTACAGACTAGCCAGGCATTGACTCAGAGATGAGCCAAAAATGATCAAATCTGTCAAACTGATTTCTCACATGGGACATATTAGTTACAGCTTTTGAAATATGGGAATTTTTATTCAGTGCTATCTCTTTTGAATAATTCCTCAGAGATTTGCATCCTGAAATATAACCTTATCAGCATGCAGTGAAATTGTCTGGCTGCGTATAAAATACAAGGACAAGGAAAAAGAAATGCTGTAATTCTTAATTATAGTTTTGCATCTTCTAAAATCTTTTTCATCCCTATAGTGTGGAATCTCAAACATCTCCCTCTTTAACCTTCTGCATATAAATATGAGGGAAAAGGAACTGAGAACAGGAAATAGGAAAGCATTGGTTTGTTTAAACCAAATGCCCATCTAGCAGAGTATCCTTTTTCCAGCAGAGATTAATGCTGGATGCCTTGAAAATTGTCTATGAACTGACCAGTATGCAATAACTCCCAGCCCTACTTTGCCTCAAGTTTCAGATTTCTCTATATTCCTTAAATGTTCTAAATGTTCTATCTCCTATCTGACTTTTTTCTTTTTTTTTTTTTTTTTTTTTTTTTACCAATTTCTGTTAAAATGGAAGGTCTGAAAAGAGTGACTAAACAAGGCACCTATTTAGCATGGTAACTCTTGAAGTGAATAAAGGACCTGCCTGAGTGCATCAGCATTAACAATCTAATGACCATTCAGAGGAGGACTTCTAGGTGATTAGTAAGTACTTTGAAATAGGAGAGCCAGGATAAATGTGCCTTTAAATATAACAGTGACTGCTGATGGATTCACTGTGGCCCCTCTACAGTACTGCCTTAGGTGCTGAGGTGCTTTTTCAGTCTTCAGTCTGCCTATATGTTAACCTCATAATGTGTTAATTTATTGCCTGCAACTGCAGGCAAAACAGTCCCCTAGACTCTGTCTTCATTATATTATGCTAGTCTTATTTATTTATTTATTTAAAAATCATTAGTGTTTGCCAAGTGCTTGGAAGATGAAATAAATGCTGAGTGAAGTGCCATAAACTGAAAGGTGAGAGGCTAGCAAGAGCAAGCAAAAGCAAACTTCAACAGCTGTTGAAGGTGTGTAAATGCTGAGCACTGATACGTGTGGCAGGAGTCCTGCTTAATGGTGAAATGGTATGATTTAGTAATGGCGTTATTAGTTGAAGAGTTGTGTGCTGATTTACCTCTGCGTATTTTTTGCATAGCTCAGCAAAAGCATCCTGGAGAGGTGGAAGCCTAACCCCACTACAAGTCCAAAGGAGCCAGGTTAGCAGAACCCTGGAGTTTGAAACATTTTTGAAACAAGCTAAAATGGGTTGAAAGAGTTTTAAACAGTTTTGATTTAACCTGACTCCTTGTGTTTCCAGCTCTACATCCTCTTCTCTAAACTGCAGAGACATAAATTTGATGGGTGGACCATCTGCTGGATAAAGAACTGGCTGGATGGCCACATGATTCTCCAGTGTGAGTGGATATTCTGCTTCCTTTTCTCATGAGACCTCATTTGGAGTATTGTGTACAGTGCTGGTGTCCTCAACATAAGGATGTGAAGCTGTTTGGAGCAAGTCCAGAGGAGGGCCACAAGGATGATCAGGGGACTGGAGCACCTCCCGTATGGAGACAGCCTGAGTAAGTTGGTGCTGTTCAGCCTGGAGAAGAGAAGGCTGCGTGGAGACCTTATAACAGCTTTCCAGTATCTGAAGGGGAGCTATAGGGATGTGAGGGAGAGACCCTCCATCAGGGACTGTAGCAATTGAACAAGGGGTAACGGTTAAACAGGGGAAGTTCAGGTTAGATATAAGGAAGAAATACTTTTATGTGAGGGTAGTGAGGCACTGGAACAGGTTGCCCAAAGAAGTTATGAATGCTCCATCCTTGGCACTGGTTAAGGCCAAGTTGCAACCTGGTCTAGAGTGAAGCATCCCTGCCCATGAGAGGGGGTTGGAACTAGATGATCTTAAGGTCCTTTCCAACCCTAGCCATTCTATGATTTGACTGAAACAAGGTTAAGAAGCAGCTCAAGAAGCTAAGGTTCCTATTGCCTCTTTCTTGATTGACTTCGCTTTCTGCCTTTCTCTTTTTGCTTTTTCTTTTTTTTTTTTTCCTCCCATGAAGAAGAAAGATCAAGATTAATCTCTTTCTTTTGAAGCTTATTTAATTACACTCAGCAGAATATGCATACTGGACTGGAGGAGCTGTTGATCTTTTGAATGAGAAATGGATACTTTTTTCTTACCTGCTAATTTTTTATGTCCATAGCAAAAGTTTTGAAAGCAATATTTAAAGTAATATTTCAGCTGTTGAAATGAATCAATGTGACAGTGGCTTTTTCTACTTCCTTGATTCAACAGTTGCTTTTCCTTCATTACTTTTTATAAAGGATTATGGTAAACAACAATTACAAACTCATTAGTCTCATTATTCTAAATGGAGCAGATAAATGGGTATTTCTTCTGACAAGGATGCATGTAGTAAACAACTGATAGATGAAGTTTAGAAGAGGTTTTGGTTAAGGTATTTCATAGTAATGAGGATACTCAAGAAAATAATTTACTCGATCTTATTGACAGGAAATTAGAAGCTTCCATTCTACCAATCTATTATGTAATATACTTAGACATGTTGACTGAGATTTTGCTTCAAGTGTTTTGTCTAAGTATCTATGATTAAATTGTGCAGTAATGACCTTAATGATAGTCATTGAAAGAGAAGGCCCTTTGCAGGACAGATAGAGTAAGTAGAATGGTTTGACAGTCTGGGTCTTTTGACTCTTGCATGAGTTGATTTCTGCTGATTTTGCAACTAGTGTGTGTGGAAAAACAGAGCAGAGAGAAAGGTTTCTTTTATAATGTGAATCTGTCTATTCTTTAACTTAGCTGGATATCAATGGCTTTGGGTAGGCCCAAAGGAGAGTCTTCTCATATTTTGATAATTCTTTATGCTTTTAAAAAGTACCACAACAACACCTCTGGGAAGTGTAACCTTATGTCTTGTAATTGAATAGACACACATGAAACAGGAGTGATAAAGGATTCTGCAAAGTACCTAGCCAATGGAGGCCATTGCTGACAAGGAGGGAAAACATTTTGTGAAGGGAAAATAGCAGAGACTATTTGAATAAGCAGTTATAGTGAATGGTCAGCATTTAACCAAGAAGACTAACTGGGCCTATAGCCTCCCATGACAGTTGTTACATATGGAATATACATTCCTTTACTACATATGTGGCTATGTCTCTGTAGGTTCTTTATCCAGATGTATTCAGTTTGCCTGTAAGGCTGATCCTTTTGCTTGATGATTTAGTTGATTTAAAATTGAAGTATTTACATAGGCTTTGCATGGATAGAACACTTGCCCTTCAGAAGTAGGTTTTCTTGAATTTACATGTAGACCTGCAGTTTATGGCTTTATAGAGCTGTTACTTCAATACAAATAAAAAGATTGCCAGAAGTTAGTGGGATTATTGAAAGTGGTTTATACTAGGAATGAAGAACGTGAAACTGAGACCAAGTTGCATATATACACCGAGACAAGTAATTTTCTAGTACTTTAACCTTCTTTCATGGGTGCACGTGGAGGTAGACGTTTTTCTTATGCTCTACTTGCTGCATTTGGTCTTCGGTTCAGTATGGAAGGTGGAATCTGGACATGTCATGGAAACCTACAGACTTGGTGTTTCGCTCCACTGGTGGCAGTCCAAGAGGCACCCAGCCACCCCCAAGGCTGACCCTATCCACTCGCACTGGGGAATCATGTGGATGGGCAGTCCAGTCACCCTTTTTGCTTTTGTGTAGGACTAGGACTGTGTGTGCAATGAGCAATTATGTGTTCTGTAAAGTGATTGAAAAGTTGAAAGTGTGGGTAAATCTCGTAAATTGGGGGAAAAGGGTGTAAATAATTAATTTTATCCAAAATAAAGAATTGATTTTATATCTGCCAGATGGATGGGTCCTGAAGGAGAGAGAGACATGAGAGAGACATGTCTTACATGGGAGGAGATCCAGGCCAGGATGGTGGGTGCTGGTCATCGGGGAGTGCTGACTCTGTGGCTGGTGCTTGTGAGCACTGTGGAAAGGGTACAAATTTTACCCCATGGGTGAAGAGAGCGTGGAGGGAGCTGCATACTAGTCACTGGGAGGAGATGATGAAGTTTAAAACTCTGATATCAGAATAACAGCTAAGTGCATGCCAAGCTTGGCTCTCCTGGTCGGTGCGATTTATGGAGCAAGAAGGCAGCATGAACTTTAGCTGTGGTCGCAACCTCAATATGATGTGTTAGCATATACCGCTAAAGGCACAGTCAGAACAAAGGTCCACAAACTCATGCTAATGTGTCTTAAACAACTTGGTGGATTAGTTTTGTACATATCTCTTTTTAGGTGACAGTGTTATGCAAGATCTCTTCACCAGAAGGTAACCCTTTTCTTAATTCTGATATTGCTGACCTTCTCTGCAAGTGTACGTGCTTGTTCCAGAGGACTGTTTTTGCCCTAGTCCTTCTTGTCTTCCCTTTTCAGAGACAGCAGCATTAGCTATGTAACAACTTGTTTACATGCACGGTTTCTTTACATGGAATAGATATTTTCAAGCTTTTACCAAGGTTATGTGAAGGTCCCCAAAGCCTTAATGGAATCTGAAAACTGAGATGAACTATTTTGACTGTAACTTTGAAACCTTTCTCACTGAATAAGTCATTTAGCATTGAATAATGTTAAATGGTCTTAGGAAAAAAAACCTGACTCTGCTAGTCATAGAAGCAGACTACATTTCTTATAGTCTGAGAAACTCATAATTTTTGGGCACTGGTGAAGGAACCTTAATGAGGAAAAAAAATTGAAGTATTTTTCATTCAACATTACAGATATTTTCATACATCTGTTTTTCTGATTGCATTTTTAAACTAGCGTTTTGAGGTTTTATCCCATTTTTATACAGTTATGTTCAGATAACACTAGGGAAAAAAGAATGAGAACTTTTTATTGTGTAAGTTACAGAGGGTCTGTTTGCTTGTAGTTAAACTGGATTCAGCTAAGAATAATCAGTATGCTTTGCGGAATGCCTGGAGTCACGTTCTTGATCTGAGAAAATCACGTCTGGCTGTGAAAGGTGTGGTGCCAGAAGGTCTTTAAACGTCAGCTCCTGAATCCCCTTTGCTGTCCCTCTCTGCTTTGGTCAGATAAAGGACCTACTCTCCGAACCCTCACAGCTCCCAGTCCCTCTGGCACCTGGAATGCCACTGGATGGCAGCATTTTCCCACACAACTCTGCAGAGAGACGGTTGATGATCATTAGAGGAAAAAAGCGGTTTGAAAACATAAAGTGAGCAGGGAAGGAAGCAGAAACCATGTTGGAGTTTGCCACTTTGAAGACCAGCGTGCATCTTTGCTTCAGTGTAATTTATGCAAATCTCCTTTGCAATGTTTGTCTCTCTTCTTTAAATTCCCTTGCAGATAGGATACGCAAATTGAAACGAGGAAATCAAAATCAGGATCTGACTCTATTTTATTCAGTGCTTTTCTAATTAGGGGATCTATTCTCAAGTTGGAAGTTGGCTCCTGTTTCTCAGAAAATGAGCAGTGTTAGTAGACTTCCTCCATTCTCTTTCTTTACCATTATAGCCAATACTTTTTCAGCTGGTTTGGCTCATGCATGAACTTCAACACAAGCGCCTTAATTCATTTCCATCAGCTACTGGGTTTACCTTGTGAACGATGTGATACCTTCTCTCTCACTCTTGACACAGGCCCTCTTCTTTCTCTCTCTGCCCTTTGGGAACAAAGATCTCCAACATGTCCTGCTCCCAGTGTTCTCTTGGGTATATTGCAGGCTATTTCCTAAGATGACTTACACTTAGGCTTAAAGTCCCCAGGAGGCTGTCTGTGGCAGCAGGTCCTGTGTGGTCAGTTTTGGGTTTGCCTTCCAAGGCTGATGCAGCTGCTTCTGCCCAGCTGTGTCTAGCTTTGCTGTAAGCTCTCCATCATGTTGTGAGTTGGAAGACAGTGTACAGAATAGAAGAGATATCAGGCTAGTAACCCTAACAGAGGATCAGCAAAATAGGTTGTCATAAACTTCACAGTGTGATATTCCATTGAAGAATCATGGAGAGAAATATGTGTAACCCACTGTTGACTGTTAATGATTTGAACAATTAAGATAGGGGAATGTGTGTGTGTATATATAGATAGGTAACTATTGCATGTATAACTGAAAAACAACGGGTCACGTATGCTGACCAGACAAATGGAAAATAAGTAGCTTCAGAAAGAGTCAGCAAAGTTCTGTGCTTTGGAGGTTTGGTGGGGTTTTTTCCCTTTTTCTTTTTCTTTTTTTTTCTTTGCATCTTCTTGCAGTTGGGAAGATGTAATTTGGTCTAATCCAGCAGGGGGAAAATGGCAAAATTCAGTCAGACCTGATCTGCTGGCCATGACGTGACATGGAAATTACTTTGGCTAATCAAGAGTAAGTATTTCAGAATAAGTGGTCTTCTCTAGGTTAGACTCAAGCTAACACATTGACAGATGCTTGAGCAAAGTTCTCTTGCTTCTCTTTGGATGTTTCAGTATTACAGAAAAAGCTCTTGTACTGTTTCAAGTCTTGTTTCACTGTTTTTCTTGTTTTTTAATCTTCCCCACCCCTCACCAGTGCCTTCCTATACTTGAAAATATTTGGTGTTTGACAACATGGTTTCACCTGGGAAAGGTTAGTGTTTTAGGGGAATGACAAGGGGTATTGGAAGGTCAGAGAGGGGAGATAAAATTGTGCTTCCTTGCAACAATTTTCACTTGATTTTATTCTTTTCTCTGTGTCCCTATAAGGTAGCTTTACCTAACCCATCTCATACCACAAGTGTACACAACTAATAGGTGTCTGCCAAGCATTCCACTCCATCATCTCCGAAATGCTGTTTCTTCTTCATGGATACCTAACCTAATTTTAAAGAAAGCTCTGTGCATATTGCTGGTTTCCAGGTTATGCTCTTCTGTCAGGTGTGGGAAGCATTGCTAGTGTTATTGCTGAGCACTCATGACTGTCAACTTATATTTTCAACCTCCTTTTATTTTCTCCTTTCATCCTGTGACATGTATTTGGTCTCATTTCTTTTCTAGTCTCCTTTGCTTCCTCTTCAAAGATATGATGCTGAACTGGCCAGAAGTTATTTTGCTCCTGACCTTATCTGGGCAGCTATCAAATCACAGATACCAGAGAGAGAGTGAGCTGCAAATACCCTCAGCAGTGTGCCTCTTACTTGATCATTAGGATGAAAAGAAAAATGAATAACATATTGGTATGGGTGCCATTTAAAAGGAAGGAGACTGCAATGTATATCAGACCTTTCATTTTTAAGTAAAGAATAGCTCAGGATATTTTTTTTCTTTTCTTTTTTTTTTTTTTTTTAATAGAAATATCACTTGTGAAAAGAGGAGCCTTTGAATGAGGTGTCTGTTGTGCTGTTCAGCAGCTATGTAGAGAACTGGTGGCTCTCAGTTCCTTAAGCACTGCTGGCCAAATAAATGCCATGTGTGAGGGTGTTCCTGTGCCATGATAAGCACTGGCTATTGCAGGGCTTGAGCTGCCTTCTGAGAGACCAAGCAGCTGACTTCTGAAGAAAGCAAAGGGAAGCTGACAAATCCAAGGTATTAAGGCAGCTTAATGTGTCCTTGGCTGTTGTGCCCTTATAGCACAGTGGGCTGATGGAGGGAAAATTAATGATGTTTGGTTGGGCCATTTATAGAAGTGTGGTTTGTGGTGAAAATATAAGACTGAATTAGCTGTAAGAAATGTAAAAGTTGTGGAGTTAAAAACATCTGCTATTCTCTATGTAGTGAAAAACCGGTCTGTGAGGAGAAAAAATGCTGATGCATTCTGGCTTTAAAAGTTGCTGTTGATATTTAGGGATCAATATTAAAAACTACTATACTGGGCATTTTACAAGAAAAATAAATTGTGCTTTGTACAGAAAACAGATCATCATTCCTATCAGATGCAATACCTTACAGAGCAGGCAAATTTGCTCATAGTTGGTTAAAGGCTCCTTTTTTAGTCCTTCTATTCCACCTGTTGTGTTAGGTAGGTGCATATAGCTGCATTGTTTGCCATACAAAGAAACTAAATGCAAAACCAACTGACCTCCAAAAAAATAATAAAAATTGTAGACTTTTATTGTAGAACCATAGCTTCAGGTCTCTGAGATAACTAAAGCCTCACCCTGCAAAGGTGGTGTGTACATACAGTCAATACTGTCTAGACATTGTACATTAAGTACAAGCATGATATGATTAACATTTTTGAAGTGGATTCCTGTGCTCTTAGGTTGATCTGCTTTCTACCCCACCAGTTAGGCAATGTAACCGCACTCGTTCTGCTCCCTTCTGGGCAGGATTAGAATTGTTCAATTTAGTGTCATATCTGTCAGTCTGTGACTAATTCACCCACCTGTGATTGATGGTGTACAGAGCTTTGGAGCAGGGCAAAACTGGTTCTGTGCCCAGTGTAAGTGGGAGGCTCTGAGCAGCCTGAGAACGTGCTGACTAGTGTAATGCCTTGGCACTTTTAGGTTTATGGCACTGGGTACTGTGTAATTGTGACCCTGGTTTATTAGCCAGGTAATCATGCACGTGATAATGTCCCCTGTTATGAGGCAGTGTGGAGTAGCTCCCTTGTTTTATCCAGATTAATTATCAGCCAAGGTGTTCCTGTTATGGTACTTAAACAGAGCCTAGTAAAGCACTTGCATTTGTTTTATTTATACCTGTTCCTTCTGTGTTTGTTTTTTCTCAGTTGTATGCAAGATAAAAGCAGAAGAGGCAAGTATTCTTAAATGGTACAAAAACGTAAACAGGAAACTTACCCAATATCACCATGCTTATACTGCTCTCCTGTCTCTCTGCTTTTTACATGTACACGTGTGTCTACATGTAAGCATATATACCTTCTACAGGTTTTCTGGGGTACAAATCCTATTTAATGATCTTGATCATATTTCCACTCCAGTTTAATAGACAGTTATGCTGGGAAGCATCCTAACATTGTAACCAGAAGGCACATCATTATTAGCAGAATAAAGACAAGAAATATCAAGCCTGAACAGGAAGGCAATGTTACAGACTTTACAGCTTGCTTCCCTTCATCTCTATTTTTTTTTTTTTAAATCATAAAAACAAAACGAATGAAACCCCCCAAACAAAGAAAACAAAACAAAAACCAGGATGATTTTTATGGGGCCTGACTCATGACTTTGACCAAACAAAATAAATGAGAGAGGAGCAGGGAGGAGCTTTTCGCATAGCATCCATGTCCCTAGAGTCCAGGTTTCCTTGTCTGCCAAGGAAGCTGTTCTCTCCTTGCATCCACCTTGAGCCCAGTTCCAGAGCCTGGCAGCTCCCAGAGGTGTTCGCAGTGTGCAGCAGAGCTGATGTTACAAAGGCAATGCCTTATATTCCTGCTTTTATTGCTAGATGGTGCTCTTTGCATCTAGCACGTGCTTTTCTAGCCTTTTTTAAAGCATAAACTCTCTCAAAAAAAGTATAAGGACTGAAGTGACAGCTGACCTGTGCACTTCTGTGCAGACAGGTCTGTGCAGTCCCTTTACAGCGCAGCTGTAGCCTGTGCCTGAGAGTAAATCAATAAACGCACAGATGTAGCAGCAGGCACAAATTCTGTGACTCACTTTTAACCTCTGTTTGCAGACTTGGCAAAACCCTGTAATGGCTGATTTTTCCTAACTCTATTGGCCTCCTCCTTTGCTCCCATTGTGAAAAATGGAGAGAGGGGGTTGGAACTTGCTGAGAAAGTGTTGTTAGGGGGGAATGTGCCTGTGGCCAGTGTCTGGGAAGCAGCTACAAATACAGGCAGCTACTCCTACTGCTCTATGTGCAGAGGTGCAGCAGCCAGCAGCTGTGCAGCTCTTCGAAAGCTGTACTAGAGGTAATAGTATACGATGAAATGATGCTTTGTTAGCCTCACTTGGACTCCTAAACCTGCAATAGCTGTGGGTGACTAGTGAGAGATAAATTACATGTTTTTCCAGTGCTGTCCTTTATAACAATTACGTCTTAACAGTGGGAGGAAAGGGGATAGTTAAAAGTAGGTTTAATCTCAAAGGGATGGTTCATTTCCTCTAACAACCGTGATTGCCAGTAGCTCTTTTCTTCCCTCAGCCTCCCTCCCTCTGCTCCTCTGTTTTCCCTCACCCTGTCTCTTGGCAAAGTTACCTTTGCAGTCATGGCCTGCTCATGGCAACGATTAATGGTTTATTGGAATTTGCACACCTTACAGGAGTGTGGCATATATTCTTATGAATTTTATTGCAATGCACCACAGTATATAATTTCATTAAACTGCACGTCATAGTTATTTGCTGTTATTCCCCAGACCTCTATATGCATTTTTATCAGTCTCAAATGGCAATGAAATAAAAAATAAAATAAAATGGAATAATATCTGAATACATGCAGAGGGGTCAAGGGACCCTATATGCTGACTGCAACAACAAATTTATCGTCTCATTTATGTGTGGGTAGGGGAAGGGAGCAATTTCTTCACTGTATTTTAATTAACTGTGTTTCACTGCATGGTAGTAAAGATAATAACCGTAACATTAGTGCAACTACTACACTATCAAATGTTTGTCACAGCCTAATATTCTCCAACAATATAGCTTCACAATGGAAACATGCACAACAAAAGAGCAGCTTGTTTTATTAATTTACTAGAGCTCTGTGTTTTTGGAAGGCCAATACGTATTTCTGGGAGACTGATTAAAATAGAAAGAAGTATACGTGGTAGAGAATAATATTTTTACTGGTGTGGGATTCATTTAACAAAAGTGTTCCTTCAGGAAAACACAACCAAGATGCTAATGTTATACCTCATTTATTGCCAGCATATTCAGTGACATTTCATAATGTACATCTGTCAGCCAGAGATATAAATGAATGAGGTGAACCATGCAATTTACCCTCAGGAAGTTCCATTAGAGCCCCCAAAGTATAATATTTATGAGGTCAGAATCAATTAATCAGATAGCTGTATTTGCTTTTCAGCTCAGCATGCTCTTCTCACCAAGCTGTTGCATTGAGAAAGTCTTTCCTATTTGGTAAGAGGAGTCAGTTTGTATGTACTGCATGTAGTTTGTTTTGTAAATCAATTGCTTTCCTTACACAGCTTCTACTCAATACGAATATGAACTTTAAGGGAATTTAAATAAATCTCTATCAAAATACATATCATAATAGAAGACTTGTATATCTCCTGCTCATTGCTGCAGCATAGCCCCACACAAATCTGTTGAAAATGAGGAAAAAATCTGGGAGAAAAAGGTGCACCTCAACCCAAGATAATTCCAGTAAACAGAAAGTCCTGTGGGGAGAAGAAAGGGAAAAAAAATTAATGAAAAAAGTTAATTTTAATTTGAAACTACTGATTTAATCAAGGGGACTCAACATTGTGAAGAAATACCACAGTAGATTTTGAGATGTGTCACCAAAATGCCTTTCCTTTGCAACCGTATTCTGATTGCTCGGTTAATTCCCCCTTCTCAGTTTGATTGACTGGTTGTTTGCATGTGTGAGAATGCGTGTGGTATTATTTCTGTTGCAAATTGCAGTCATTTCCTGTGCTATGTTCAGATGTCTTACAAGCCCCTCCTGGCACTCTGACACCGGTGGAGGAGCCGGCTCTTGACTCTGCCAGGCAGCTATGTTGTTTTAGGTCTGAGTTTCTGGAAGATGCAGGTGTACTGTGGTCCAGCTGAAGCACCTAGACAGGTCACTCTCGCTTCTGTAGTGCAGGAATGTGTGTTAGCTGCTGTGCTGCCTGCCAGGCGCCAGCCTGGTCAGTGCCTGAGGTGTGCACCTTCAGCTCCTAAGAAGTGGAGTCTTTCTTGTGAAGAGGTTTTCTAAAACTTGCTCATAATTTGTATTTGGGGAGGTGTCACTCTGCATACAGAATGAATATTGATCATATTGTGATTTTCTTTTCTTTTTTTTTTTTTTTTTTTTTTTGTAGACAACAGATGCAAAAGAAATTTGGGTTGTAAAATCTGTGTCAATATGTTTGCACTGTCATAACTGGTGCCAAAATGTGATCCAGCATTTCTTTGAAAATAAGTTTATTTAAGATGGTTCAAAAATTACTGGTTAGCTAATAAAACGACTTTTCCCAGAACACTCCTCCAGGAGGAACACTGAAGCAGGAAGAGCATATCCAAAATCCCTGATAGAATTATTCCTAGCAAAGGATTAGCTGGGGAAAAGTCCCAGAACAATGCTTTGCCTTCACAGTCTTTGAGTAAAATCCATAACAACTAATGCATATTGTATGCAAAACTTCCCATTTTCAATATCTCATACTTTAGATTTGGTCTTTTGTTTTTGAAGAATGAGCATTGTAAGATATAGTTGGAATTTTTTTCAATTTAAAATATTGTCACAAAATGCTGATATAGCCCCAAACCAATATACCTTAGGTTGGGAGTTCTGGGCAAGGGAAGAAGGAGGGCTGAAGTCCCTATATACTATGTAGCTCCATGTTTGTAAGTGCTTGTTTCAGAAAGGAAGAGCGACGCTTAACACTCATTGGAAAGCCAGGAAGAAGGCCCAGTTTGGAAGAGGAATCTGAACCTTGTTTACCTAGGTAAGTGCACTCAATTCTCCAGATACTTGCTGGCTAAATGGAGAGGAGGGGATGTGTGAAGTTTAACAGTTTCAGTAGCGGACTGTGACACAAGACCGTCAGCTGTAGAAGGGAGATCAGTGGTCTAATTTATCAGGAATATAGAAAAGCAAGTTCGAGTACTTGTTTTATAGAAATAAGTGCCAATGACTTGATTGCTGCTGCTTCTATTCCCAAGTGAGCATCCCAACTATCACTTAGGAAGTTTCTCCTTTCTTTTGGAGCTCCTGTGCATCAGAATGGAAAAAAAAAAAACCCAAAAAAACCCACAAAAACCCCCAAAACAAAACCCTGAATCAGCAATCAGCTTGCCCACAAGGCAACAAAAAGCAGAGCTAAGTGTTCAGGCATTCTCCACTGCGGTAAACGTGCCTCTTTTTATCAAACAGCTAGTTTATCATCAAATGCAGTATTTTAAAAGCATAGCAGAGTGCAGAGTCTGGTTTGTGTTTATTTATTCTCAATAGCTAGATGTATCAAGACATGGTGAACATCAGTGTGTTTCTGCCTGCGCGCTTTGCCTTTCTTTGGGCTACTGAGCATCATAGATGTGGTATCATTGACCAGCTGGAATTAATGATATTTTTCTTCTGTGTGATTTTTGCTACTGAAGCCTTGTAAACCGAGGGCAAACACTTCTGGAAAAAGAGTGAATACCCTTGTTTGCATATGAATGAGTATTTGTATGGACCCTTATTCCCAGCATTTATGCAAATACAAACTCATACATGTGAATGGGTGTGGAAAAGGGAACAAAAAGCCAGAATCAAAACGAGAGGCTGGATTCATGAAAATGTTTATTTTCCACTATTTGTCCTGCTTCTTTCATCTCTTCTGTTGGGCAAGAGTTTCAAAAATTGCCCACACCGAGTGTTAGAGTGTTTTTGGTCATAAGGCTTTCTGACATGACCAACAAGCAGAAGGAAAGGAGAAAAAATAGCTCATCTGTATGGAGAAAATATCATGTCATTTTTTCCAGTCAATATTCCAAGTTTTCCTGCATCAGCTACCGTTGCAGGAGAGCTCAGGTATCAAAATAATTGACAGGTTTAGAAGAGGATGAGGAAGCAATTGCTTCCTTGTCAGGAGTATTATTACAGGCTGCTCTGTGTCAGTAGATAAGGTAGTTTAGACTTCCCCTTCTTTTTGTGAAAGTGGCATAGTTAAATGCATTTCTTATCTGTACAGGTGAATTCCCTTCTGCAGCCAGCCAGGGCTATCTCCTTGTCTGGTTCATTGATACAGTCCCTGTCATATCCTGGCCTGCCCCATGTAGCTGGGAACTGTCTGGGAATACTGCTAGCTGGCTAGGACTCAGGTTGCAGGGTGGTGCTAGGGGGCAATACACTTGATAACCAGTTTTTACAGATAACTGTTCTTCTGCAGTGGAGCAACAGCAATGGAATTATTCATTAGCAAAGAAATAAGAGATGATACAAACGACTGCATCTGGTATTTGCACAATGCTTTGCGGCAAGATCTGAAATAAGTGGGGTAAGGTATTGCCTTTTAATTCAATACTGATCCTTTTGTCTCCCACTGGAGCACTTCTTGGAGGTATTTTAGACTAATATATACGTGCCTCCCTAGGTTTTATGCACATTTATTATGAAAGCATTTAGTTTTTCTTATCTAGGCCTGCCTTTCAGGGTTATACTTTTAAAATTTTTTCCAAGTTTTCATGTTAGCATGTGAAGCAATTAATTACTGAGATACCACCATGGGATTCCATCCAGTAAATGAAGATAGTGCTTCCTCTTTGTAGATCTATTCCCCTTTACCATATCAAAACCCATAGTTTGCAGTTGATATGTCCTGTGACTGAAGATCAGATGTCCATTACTCATGTATGCCATGACCCCTTTTAACACTCAGAATTACTGGTTAGCTTCTTGCATTACAGCAAAAGCTATGACACAGTCACCTTCTCAAATGTCCTCTGGAATCCCTCTGGCATACTGCAAGTAGCTTCTGGTGGGTCCTGCAGAGCCTCTCAAGCTGTATCTTAAACTAATATTTGGCTTATAAATGACAAAGAAGGGAGGCAAAAATGGAGCCTGTGTAAAGGGGGAGGAAAATGGGAAAATCTGATTGTGACACATTCTTTAAACAAGGCCCTGGAAAAATTAAATTATTCTATTTTGCTTGACTGAGAATTACAATCTTTGTGTAGCAGGAAGTCTTAACAAGACTTTGAAAGTCAGGCAAGAATAGCATTTTTGATCCTTTTTCATCCTGAACAAGGAGATTAGTGCTAGAAAGTTTGTGAAGGTAAGAAAAGAAGAAAACAACGGAGTTATTGCAAATGAACATATTTTTAGCCATCTGGGATAGGGAATGGTATCACAGAAAAGGAGGATCTAAAGATTGAAAATGAAATACTATATGACAGCAAGCTGAAAAGAGAAGTCGGGGAGTTGTTAAGAACAATCAAGCAAAGCCAGGAAACTGGTACTGCATGCAGAGAAGGATGCTGAACACAAATCCATATTACTCAAAGGTTCTTTTAAATGAAAATCTTTCTACAGGTAAGGCAGCATACAGTGAGAACTAGAGAGAAAAGAAAGGAAAAATACTTATATGAATAAATAAACCAAGGTGAATTCTAGGAGAAAAAGGTTCACTTGATAATTCTATAGGGGAAGATAATTCATCTGACTGTTAAAAAATTGAAGAGATTAATACCAAAAAGAGGATACAAACTCAATCTCAGTGCTACTGAGGATGGTCTGGGGGCTCTAGAAGGAAACAAACCAGGAAAAGAGTGTGTGGTCTGTCCAACAGGATGAACACAGGAGGCATCTGCATATCCAAATGCAGGATCACCTTCCTGGATTGGGTTTATATAATAAACCTTTAGCTGGGTAATCCAGACAGTTGGTGTTCCTCCTTTTCCTCCCAGTATTTTGCAAAAGAAGCCAACAGCAGTGCAATGATGCCTCAATGCCAGGGGCAGTTAATTATTTTTGACAAAAGCAAGGGAGTGGGGAAGCTTTACTGCAAATGTTTTTTAGCATGTTTGGGTTTTGCTGAAAGGGTAAGCCCCTTCTAGGTTAGTATAGCATTCCTGACTGAATACTGCAGCCCGTTAGTACCAGTTTTTACTGGCCACTGAGACTTTGTAAAATATGTAAAATGCTTGGCACATTTTGGAGAGTAAAGATCTTTTGAGACTTATCATATACTATTCACTAACTGGATCATTCTTGATTGCTGGGGTTTTTACCTAGTACTGTATTTTTAACCATATCTTAAATAAACGTAACATGTCCTGTACCAGCAACTTCCCCTTTGACTCATAATGTATATTTTTATATGCTTTTTATATGTATCTATTCCTTTCACAAATAGAAAAAATTTCCAATTTCCTTAGCTTTCTAAGAAGAGTAATGTTTTTAATTAGGTGGAACTAAGAAGCTTGAGATCATTAAGAATCTAGGTGTGGATTGTGAAAAGCTGAATCTCAAAAAGTAGATTTAAACTGTTTACAGATTGCTGATTCAGCTTTAAGCTGAGATGTAATGTCAGAATCATAGGAGTGTTTGGCACTGAAAGAGCTTTAAGGTCCCTTCCAACACAATCTCCTGCCATGGGCAGGGACACGTTCCACTAGACCAGGTTGCCCAAAGCCCCATCCAACCTGGCCTTGAGCACTTCCAGGGATGGGGCAGGCACAGCTTCTCTGGGCAACCTGTGCCAGGGCCTCACCACCTTCACAGTAAAAAATAGGTCCTAATACCTAATCTACATCTCCCCTCTGTCAGCTTAAAGCCATTTCCCCTTGTCCTGTTACTACATGCCCTTGTAAGAAGTCACTCTCTAGTTTTCTTGTAGGTCCCTTTGGGTACTGGAAGCTGCTCTAAGGTCTTCCTGGAGCCTTCTCTTCTCCAGACTGAACAACCTCAACTCACAGCCTCCCTCCATAGGAGAGGTGCTCCAGCCCTCTGATCATCTCTGTGGGCTCCTCTGGACTCATTCATGCAGATCCACATCCTTCTTATGTTGGGGGCGCCAGAGCTTAACAGAATACTCCAGATGGGGTCTCACAAGAGCAGGCTAGAGGGGGAGAATCCTTGTCTTTGCCTTCTGCAAGGTGGGCAGTGTGGCCAGAGCTCTTGCCAGTGAAGACCGAAGCAAAAATGTCATTGAGTACCTTGGCCTTCTCCATACCCTGCGTAACCAGGTTTCCCATTTCTTTCTGGAGAAGGTCTGCATTTTTCTTAACTGTCCTTTTATCCATATGTACCTATAGAAGCTTTTCTTGTTTCTCCTGGGTAGATTTAATTCTATTAGGGCTTTAGCTTTCCTAGCCTGATCCCTGGCTCCTTGGACAATTTCTCTGTATTCTTCCCTGGCTATCTTTCTGTGTTTACACACTTTCTGTAGGCTTTCTTTTGTGTTTGAGTTTGCCCAGGAGCTCCTTGTTCATCCATGCAGGCCATGCTTGTAGTCCTGTCCTTCAGCTCATTAATGGAGCTTATTTCTCTCTCGTTTTAGTTATGTTGAGGCGTGCTTTACCTGTAGCATTGGCTCTGCTGATTTCTAAGGTGATTGTATGTGAAAAAAGTGGGTTTTGTAATGCATGAAACCAGTGGAATCAGACCCTTAGTGATTTTCTTTTTGTACAGCCTCCAAGTGTACCACCTGCCCTCCTCAGGCTGTGAAGCCTGGGATGCTACAGCATTGCACAGTTAAACCAAAAGGGCTAGGGGACAAGTAACGTTGTGGATACTTCAGTGATACCACTGACTGTGGATCACTTCAGCACATTGCCAGAGCAACACATTGCCCAAATCATGTTGAAGTTGCATGGGCAGGAGGGTAACACAGAAGCCAGGAGGCAATGGGGCTAGGAAGGATTTCCTGCAAGCTTTTTAATCTGGGCTGCGTACCACAACCTGGGGAGATGAGTAAATTGCTAGCTGGTACACTTGTCACCATCTTGCCCTCCTTACTTGTCTGACAAGAAATCTTTGCAGCTCCTTGCTCCCTGGTGACAGGTTCCTTTCATTTGATCGAGCCTGTATTAAGGAAGTAGGATGTGTGGAGGTGGTGTTGCATGGCTCTGAGTTGGGTTTTGGTGAACTGTATTCAGCATCACTGGGGTATGTGTGTGCAGTGTTTTTTTCCCTAGGACAGTAGCTTGTATCGGAGTCAAAGTGTTGTGACTGTGGTTTGGTAACGCATTGGTTTTGTCACCATAGCAGGATCACTTACAAATAGCAGTGTTGCAATATCCATTCAGAGTGTAGTTTCAGAAGCTTGCTTTGTGGAAATCTAGTTTTCCTTCTTTGGTTCTCCATGACTTTAAAAGCACAGTTATCTTGAATGGCTCCCTGTCTGAGGGGGTTCTGGAGATGGTTTTGGAGTGGTAAGGGGGGTAAATATTTCTGTTCAGACTTCATTCTTGCTGCTTTTACAAAGTGGATGAACCCTTGCATGAAGGTTGAGGTATAATACCTTGCTCAGATAATTCTATGGCAAATAGTCAAATCTTTTTTTCATGCAGGGACTAGCTCTGCTGAAGGGATGTTCTGATATTATAAACCAGCTTTTCAGTTCATGCTCAGGAGAATGTAGCATATTACAGAAGCTTGCCAGGCATTAGGTGAGGCTGAGGGGCTGCTGCTCCCCACATCCCATGGCAGCTGAGGCTGGCTGTCCTCACTGATCCATCAATGAATATCTTGGGCTGACTATGAAATGACCCATCTCCTGCTTGCTGCCCTCTTGTTTTCTGGCACTTAGGTTAAGTTGGACAGGTTCTGCTTAATGAGACATGGAGAAGGAAAGACCTAGAAGCATGCTGAATGGTGATTAAGCCTTGCTGCAGTGGTTCAAGGAAGTTTAGCATTTAAAATAAATTATGTGAACTACGTGAGTGGTCTCCAGCCTTTCCAAACTTTCAGGAATAAAGGTCTGTGTGGGCAGTGGCTAAAGCAGGGGGTCCTGGCTCATAGCTGAGTCTGCTGTAATGCAAACAAGTCATTAATCACAGACAAGCCAGACTGGATGTGTTTTGGGCACTCATGTAGGCTGTCCTTCAATAAACACTTCACAAAGCTCTCCAGTGGTGGGGATTCCACGTTAGACAAGAGTTCATAGAGAGGTCCTGGCTGATCTGCCATTCTTACCATTTACCTTCCCCTTTTTTTGGCATACCTGCTCATTTTTCCATGTCAGCATTTCTTGCAGACGTTGTTGAATTTTCTCACTTTCTTTCTGGGCCTTTTTATCTATACATGATTAGGAGAAGATTGAGTGTACGTGTTTTATACAGTGCCAGATGGTCAATGCATTTTAGATGTCAAGATCATAGAACTTTTATAGATATGGGAAGAAAAAAAGAGAATCAAAATAACGTAACCTCACATTTCTCTAATTTCATTGAAATGTGCCCTCTGACAGGGTAATAGTGGTCTTAATGTTGCATATAGCTACCTTATAAAATAAAAGAAAAAAGAAAACGCATGATTTTTAGTCCTTACTTTATCCTTGGAGTTGGATGATGAGCATGCCAAAGTGAGTTCTGTCAAAGCTTTTCTGAAAAACAAGTATATATGCTGTGAATCTTAAACTTCAAATGATACGAGTATTGTATTTAGTAAATTAATTCATTTCGAAGGATTGGACTTTCACTGCAGATAGGTTTGTTGTTTTTTCTTGCCTTATTTCCCTTGAATCTTATAATTGCATCTCTCTCCTGTACCTGCAACACATTAATAATCTTCCTTTGCTTTTATCACACTCCAGTAGCTTTGCTTTGTTTTTATCAGCTGCTTCTAATCCTTTTGGATTTCTTTACTTAAATCAGAAATGGAATATTCAGTGGCAAAGTAATATAGTGATAATAATATGTAATGATGCCTTTTTCCCCCTTTTCCGTTACCATAATGGCATTCACATGAGAGCAAAAGTAAACAAAGAGTGCATGCATACAAAAAAGGGAAAGATCTTGATATTTTGCTGAGCTTTCTTACTGCTGAAATGATAAATGTTAGATTAATGCTGGGCTCTGTGTACATGCTTAAGGAGTGAGACAGAGAGATTAAGGGCTGCAAGATGGTGGTCATGGCCTCTGTAGTCTGAACACCTATAGAGATGAGGTTATACTGACATTCTTGCACTAGCCCAGACAAAGTGGTAACTGGGAGCATGCATTATGTTTTTCAGTTGTCTTCTGATTCTTGTCCTGGAGAGGACAGCTGTATTCATCACCAGGGCATTCCAGTGGTCCTCAGGAGCAAATGCTCTGCAGCAAGAGAGATGAACATCAGCTAAGGTCAGCTGTGTTTTGGTGCCAGAGTAATTGGCAAATCTGTCAGTCGCGGAAAGAGCAGCGGTACACTTTGCCAGCGATTATTTTGGAGGGAATACAGATCCTGCTGGGGCCCTGGGGCTTCAGAGCACCCCTGGGACCTGAATGGCTCCTTGACTTTTTTGGTTTCGTTTCCATTGTCTTTAGCTTGGTTTCTCATTTCTGTCCATCTTCTGCAAATTCTCTGGAGATTTCAGTGGCTGGGTTGCTTTTCCTTGAGGGAAGGAAATTTGCCTTTTCTCACTTCTTTGTGATAGAAAAGATTGCTCCTATTTCCAAACTATTGGGAAATATAAGAACAATAAGGAACACTGAATTAAATGTATATCACAATAATCTGGCACTTTCTAGGCAAGGTTGTTACAGCACTTCATCTTATTTGTGCGTGTGACTTTTTCCCATGGGTACTTCTTTTTCCTGTGGCAAAGCACTGACTAATGGTACAGAAAGAGGCATTAAGAAACGGGGTGAATGGTTATTTCTCAGAGAGGGATGTCCCCTTCCAAACGTGTGAGATACTAGGAGTATTGTTCCTTTGAGTCATAAAAGCTGCTTCGGCTTTTTCCTTCTGCCCTATTTGTGATAGAGGGTAGATCTCAGCTCCTTATTTCTGCAGTCACAAAATTTTAGCTTTATATATATTGCTGAAAAACAGTAAACCAACCCTGGCAATAATCATATTTGATGTTTGCACCCTAAATCCTGGCTGGAAATTAAACATAGCACTTTTGAGAGGTGGAAGTTAAGGGAAAATTGGTATAAAAGTGTATCGAGGATTGAAAAGTGTTTATGCCACGTGATATGCCTACTCAAAAACCCACTGACCCTTTAAGAGATACAAATCCTGCTATGCTCCAGGATATTCTTTGTATCTTTGCTTTGGCAAGATCTGCTCACCTATCTCAGGAAAGAAGAAATAAAGAGACACTTCTTTCTTTCCCAGGACAATCCAACACTATTATTTATAAATGGTCTCACTGCTTATTTCTGCTTTTTTTTATTGTTGTGCTACTTAGTGACATAGATAATTCAAAATAACCTTAAAGAGAAGTATTTTAATGTCTAGCTCCAACCCCACTGAAATAAGTGTAAAAGCTGCTAATGATTTGAATAGGACTTGAAGTAGGCCACTTGCATCTTAAATCCATGCCTAGATGAAAATGAATATGATTTAGGTACCCAGTGCCATTCTCAGATATCTAAACTTAAGGATGTGTGGAGCATTTTCCATTTGAGGGTTTCAGTAGAGACTGGAGTTAATTTGTAAATACCAGAATATTATAATAATGATTTAACAGTGCTCTGACAGTGTTTCATAAGAAATCAGTGCCCGACAGAATTTGATTTTCCTATTGTTTTTGTGGTGAACTACAGTATTCTGTCCCTGAATGGTTTGTGCTCTTTTTATTTGGCCGGGTGTGCGTTTAAACCAGTAGACAGGTTCAACTTGTTTTACATGGACAATATATTGGGTGGCTAATGTCAAGCATTAGTGTAAACTATTTAGGAGATTCTGGATGAATTTTGACTCCATTTAATTAAAGCAGAGTTTTCTTACCTAAGGTACAGTGTGTGCATTGCTCTTATTCCATTGTCAAAGAGTGGATTGATAGTGATCTCTCAGATGATTTTTTGACTCTTTCTTGAAAGTGGCCTCTCATCCACAGAAAACATAATGATGAAAATATATCCCTTAAGAAGTAACTTGAGGGGAGAGAAAAAGAAAACAAGGTCATCAGTCTTTTAAGACAGCTGGAGTCCAAAAGAGGTGTCTCCTGTGCTACTGTGTAGACAAATTAATTGCTTGAATTTTTCAGTCTTAAATAATGAATGATACAGTCTCAGTCTGTCATGTCGCAGTTTAAGGTTTGTGTGTACTCAGTGGATTGACTTACACAATTTTCTAGATAAAAATGATCCTGGACTACAGAAAAAAAACTTGCTGGAATATCAGGTTTCATCTTTTTAGTACAGTGTGAGCATGTCTAAAGCTCAGCAGGCAGTGAGATGTTATATTTTTATTATGATGCTCTTGTCTCAAACATATCACGACAATAACGGAAGCACACTGGTCATAGCTTTTGTTCGTGTTGTGCCTGGCTGTGCTAAAAAACTTCAATTTTCAAGGCTGTGAACGTTTCAGAAACACTAGATTTATTTAAAATTCAAATGTGCTTCGAAAGATGAATAAAAACATTTGATCAGGTCATCCCATGCTGCTGAGGGATTATATTTTCCTCCATTCAGAAATCCGGAGTCAGTCAGTCAAAGGTACAGCCCGTATGTACCTTTTGAGCAACCACAGTAAGTACAGGGGCCTATGATACCTGTGGGGTGCTTGTATATCTTCATCAATGCATCAGTGTGATGGATCTCTGCTGTTGTGGAGGGCTGCAGGTAGGAAAAGGAATAGGCAAGTGGGGGTGCTTGTCACTGACTACAGGCTACAGTGGTCTACAGTGTTGTAACACTGTGCTTTGAAAGTCTGGTACTGTATTGTTTGTAAATGAAGCCTTTAGTTCAATGAGATTTACAGACATGTTTGGGCAAATAAAACATCTAATTTGAGTGCTCTAATTGCTGACTCTAGAATGCTGTTTTTACATTACCGTGTTTAATTACTTCAGTCTAGTAGTTGTCTAGCAATGCCTCAATCTGTTATATCTGCCAGAATTAAGGACAAGAGAAAGAATTTATTTGGGTATCACTCACTGAATGACAATTGTACAAAGCTATAAATGGAGAAGCAATGTTTGTCCATTTTAATATTTTTGTGACAGTGCCACAATAGCGTAAAATGCAGAAAAAAATAAAAGGCAATGGAGCTTCTCTCTAAAGTTTTATGGTTCTTGACAGCAGTAATCTGTAATCTGAGGACACAATTCATAAAATAAATGTTAACAAAATACAAACTAGCATAGACTCTTCATTGTTCCAACACAGCTCTTAAGATGAAAGGAAATTGTATGTGAACATAAAGGGAAGATTATATGCAATTAGCCGCATTGTGCACTCTGCTCTACTTAATTCAAACTGTGAGAACACAACTTGTATTAGATTTATATATAGCTCCATATAACTCGTAACTCTTGGCAATCCTACCACAGTCATGTACATTCTGTACAAGGGATTTAAAAATAAGAAGGCTGGCTATCTTTTCAGGACATCACACTCCCTAGTATGTGTGTGCATGCGTGTTTGTAATTTGCTGTCTTCTTGGTAATATCTGTCTAAGAAAAAAGCTGGAGTGGGAAGAGAATCTCTATATACAGCTGTGCATCTCAATATTTTTACATCAAAGGCTACCTAAACTTGTGAAGAAAAATACAGATCTTTGCTCCACAGTATTTTCCTTCTGATGACTTCTTAGTTGGTTATGAACATGGATGTTCATTTATTTTGGTCCTTTCCAATGCTGATTATTTGCACTTGTGGGAATAAGTATCCTCTGCAAAGGTTTCATCAGGCATCATGCAGTGTCCCAAAGGTTACTAGGTTTGACTAGGATGAGGAACACTGATTCTTTAGAGAATGCTTTCTTGAAGAACAGCATCTCACATAAGCCATGCCAGCTATGAAAGGTGATGTGCTTGGAGTGCCCCTTTGTTGCCTTCTCCCGTTTAACATGCTCACCACCCTGGCGGGCACAAAGAGCCAAAGAGAAGCATTTCTTTCTTTGCGCAATGAGTTGGACCTTGATGCCACACTCTTCTCTGTACAACTGGCTTCCATCGCTGCTCGGGAACTTTGGGTATGAGATTATAAATGCTGCAGGAACAATGTTATTTATATTTCTAAGAGTGCCATGTGGCATTGGTTTGTTTTGAAAGAGCTGCAAGTGTAAGGGAAGCATCTGACCTTTCTGTAATTTCTCAAATCTTGACTCCTTTCCTCCTCTCCTTCCAAAAACCTCATCTGTTCACAGCTGAAATTTTAGTCTTCACTACAAGTCACAGTCTGTGTTTGTTTCTGAGGGCTCTCTCCTGTGTTGGAAGACGAAAGCTAGCAGAAATATAAGCACTGAAGTATATTCCCTGAAGCTTCTCTAAAATGTTTATGCCAGTGGCAAAGATCCTGTTTGACATTTTAGCACAACGGAGTTGAATGCAAGAGCTGCAGGCAACTGCCACACATGCTGTTGACATTCACTCGCCTGCAGTGGTTGGAGAAGGGAAAACTCCCCTTGCATTTGGGCTCTGCTCCTAATTTGCCAGGCGCTAAGCTCCTGTCTTTGTCAGGCTCTGCTCTAAAACTCACATTACTTATTGTTCAGATCACTTGGAGTGTACCTCAGGCAGCAGACACATAGTCACTCCTGAGCTGACAGGTTACGTGTTGTGTGCTGCTCTGTGGCCAGGTCTCAAGTCCACGTCAGGCAGCAGGGCACAGAGCACTCTTGCTTTCTGTGTGAGAAAATTTGGGAGCACAGCCTGGAAGAAAGGTATAGGGGTTTTGATCAAATCTTCCATCTGGAAGGTGGGGGGGCAGGAACCCCAGAACATGCTGCTGCATGACGTTGGTATAGATGGTGATTTTAAGAGGTCATTCTCACCACCCCAGTCTAACCACTGCTGACTGAAAGAAACAAACAAAAAATTAAGAAGGGGGGGGAAAAAAAAAAGAAGAAAAAATGCTGGATCTATAAATTAAAAGCTGATGCTGGTTTACAGGTGGATCTTATGGGAACAAAGTAATCTTAAGTGACCTGCTAAGATACCTTCAAAGCATCCACAGTCCTTGGATATAGTATTTAACTGAATTCTGACTTGGCTGCTGCTGGCCCTTCCCTCAGATCCTTTCTGCATACATCTAAATCCTTTCTAACTCTTCCCCTGCATCAATTAATAAATCTCCAACTTTGTCACTTGTGATTTTTGTCATGTTCTAAGATATTTTTCAGTCTTTCTTTAACTAGGTTAATTTTGAGGTCTCATATCCATTATTAGCAGTCCTTTATAGCTTTGGTGTTGTCCAAAGAAAGCAGATATTAGAATCTCTTTCTTTAAATACATAGTTTAAGAGGTACCAGTATTGATGAATACCACAGTTTGGAAAAAATAGAAACTCTTGTTTTCATTACTTGCTGCAATGTATCTTCTCCCCATGTATTTCTGAAACTGTAAAATTTGATAGGTTTTTTCTTTTATTTTCTTCTATGTTCTTTCTATTCTTTTAGGTCCAAAGAACCCAAGTTCTGTAGGAAAGTTACTTTCACAAATTCAAGATTTGGAGTTTTGAGGTAGGTTCTGAAATTTCTTGGGTATTTAGCCACATTCATCAAGAGAATGGAAGCACCACTAGAAGTAGTAGTATTTATGAATATTCATTCCATGTCTCAGATGAATTGAGTCTGGGAAAGTGCTTGCAACTGCTTTATGATCAAAAATATCAAACGTTTACCAAAAGAGCAAATTTCATTGCAAATGTTGCAGAAAATTTCCGGAAAATTAAGTATTTAACTTTTTCAATTAGACACTGTGGAAACACATAATGTCTCTTCTATGTCCTATAAATAGTTTGTCTTTCTGATTAAATTATTAATATTGACTAAACAGAGGAGAGGAAGGCAGTGATTGATAAAGCAAAAATCACAGATGGAATATGTTTATTTAGCTCATTCATGAAGCTGTTTCAACCTGATGAGATATTCTTTGACAATTGCTATCAGTTTAGTGGGAATATGTGTTAAAAGAACTGAATTTAATGACTACATTGAAAAATAGGGAAGGTTTGCTTGGATTTCTTGATTAGCCGTTTTTTTGTTTTTTAAGGAAACATAGGGTTTGTGGCATATGGAATGGTGGGCTAGAACTGTTAGATCATAATTTTTTCAGCTTAAACTTCATAGAATTTATTATTTTTTGGATTTAGTTTAACTAGAATTATTTGCTGCTTAGTATAAAGGCAGCAACTGATACACAGATTGGGACAAATAGAATAACTTTTCAAAGCATTGACTCTGAAGTTCTGTAACCAATATATTCAGTTGCATAGCTCCCATTAAAATAAAAATTGTGTTTCATAAATATGTTATTGGCTAAGACCAATACTCCCCAAGAACTGATACTCTGATTCAGGACAGAAGTTAAGTTTATATCTAGGTTATATGACTTAGGGTTTTGTAGATTGGCTCTTGTACTGTTGAAATGAGTTACCTTTTTTTGGCTTCATTACAAGTAGGTCACAGATTTTCCTCAGTTAAATTATTAAACATGGATACTTGTCATGCACAAGGTTGGATTTTCTGTGGAAAAAGAAACTTGTTACTAATCATTTCATAGAATATTGGAAACAAATGTGTCCAAGACTGAAGCGTGTGTAAAATATTTTGCTTTTGACAGCTTGGAATTACACTCACTGTAAGTATTTTAAAATCTGGGAGCAAAAAATAAGAACTCTCATCTCTCGGAGCTTGTCAGTACTGCACCTTAATCTTCTAGAGCTTTTCTGGAGTGAGCAATTTACCATGAGCTAGAGACTACAATGGAAATGTATTAGTGGTAATACATGTAATATATAAGCAGTCATTAGACTCTATTCTGAAGTTTTCTCATAGAAACTTTTGTATTTGACAGTAAAAAAAGAAGCAGCTTGAAAGAAAAGATAAAAGACCTTTATTTTGTTTGCTTTCAAGGTTTTAACTCTTTTTATTATTTCTTTTAGCAATTTTAAACTATTACCTCATAGTTGTAAAACACTTTCTAGAATTACTCCACATTTGCAATTCTTAGATGGTATAAGCATTCACAATTTCTATAAGCTTTCACAATTTCTATATGCTGTGGCCAAATTCACTGTCCCTTTTTTATTCTTGCTTTGTAATGAGTACATATAAGTCATGATCTTTTTTTCCCAGACTTCAATGCTGAAAGTACAAATTTTGTCTGTATCAGTATCGGCATTTGGAGTCTGCTTATATGATATTGGCCAGCTCTGCGGATAAGTCTCCCTTTTAGCTGATATAAATCAACCGTACAGATGCTGTCCATTTTCATTGTTTCAATTTTGTACCTATTTTAGAAATATGTTTAAAGGCAAAATCCATACTTAGGTTTTTCCTGTGCAGCGCTGCAATTTCTTGCATATTTCTCAGAGTTTAAAATGAAAAAATATGCTCTTATTTAGATTCTAAACTTACCAACAGTATACACTGCATGTAATGGAGCTGTGAACTTTTTTCTTTTTCAAATATCATGGCTTCATTTTAATAAATGACAGATACTGCTTTCTTTTTACCCAGATTTTCCTCTTCTTGAGAGAAAAAAAGATCGACAGAAGTTCCTTCTTTTTCATGTCTTCAAAGTCACTGGAAATCCTTCTAAGAGTGGGAGGCAGTAATTTTAGAGATTGCATGAAGTTTCCAGAAAATTGAACCAAGTGGGTAGGAGCAGGAAGTTATGAAAACTAAAACACTGCTAGAGAATGTCTGATGTCTTGCAACACGACCTTGTTCTTTATGCATCTTGGATGCAGTTTTGTAGGAACAGAGTTGAATCCTGCTGCCACAGGTGAGAGGAATCAGTCATCTCTATAACAAACAGATGCATGAGAGAGGAGCATTTGCCACACAGGCTGCTATGCTGGTGGTTTGTTGGCTGTTCAGCCTGTCCCTGAGCTGTACGTGTTGTTCCTCTTGGAGTTGTTCATGTCTCAGCTGCTGTGCTTGTGCTGCTGCCAGGTACCTTTGCTCTTGACTTTCACTTAGTAAAATGTGAGAGCAAGATGGTTTTGACTGTGACAGCCAAGGTCTTCTATATTTCCTGGTGATCAGCATTGGTTTTGACACAGCTGGCTTGTATCTGTGGCTGGTCTATGCTGCAGAGCTGAGGGAGAAATTCAGCCTTGCTATCTTTAACCATCCACAAATTTGCTGACTCTGGCGCTTCTATATTAAGTGCAAAGAGAGAGAAAGACACTTCCAGTACCATGCTAAGATAAGAGGAATGAATCACCTTTCAGCATGCCAGCCTGATGCACCGTCAGCACTATGTTGGAATACTTGGTGTTTAGCTGCTGTATGAATTAAGTTTTGTAGGATGATTCTTGTAAGGAAGGCCATGTCTGCTGAAGTACTTAGTAAAGTTGGTCTGCCAGCCAGCTCTGATTTAATTTTATTTTCCAAGCAATTTTTTGTATTGAAGGGGAGTGAAAACAGCATCAAAAAGTGCAAGTAAATATCGGCATATGTTTGCTATCAGGTGACTTAAATGTGTACCCCCTCATCTTTTATGGCTTGGTACATAAACAAAAAGGGCAGAATAGTAAGTCAGAAAGTTAACTATTAGCCATGCTTCAATGCTTGCTGAGGGATGGTTGGTATTTCACTGGTTTAGTGGCTTTCTTGTGGTGCTGGTGAAGCCAGTGTTTTAACTCAGCCATTTGTATTTGATACAGCCTTTAAATAAACTCGTCTATCATGACTATTCATGTTTGAGCAGCAGTTGCCCAGCTGTGCTTAGACTGTGGCACTGAACATGTCAGGAAATGACTAGTACCACTTTGCACAGGCAAGCCTCGGAAAAAAAGTTTCCCCAGGGTTGTTAATATCCTTGTCAACTCAAGTCAACAGACATCTTATGACAAAGTGGGGGCAGGGGGTGGGGGAGGTAAACGAGCTAATATAACTTCAAGCTGTATGAAATCCCTGTGTGTTCCAAAGCAGAATCAGTGTTTCAGGAGGATTGCAGATAGTCCTGTGGTGATGGAGGATGAGAGGGATGAGCATCTGACCAGGTATAAAGGGTTTAGCAGATCAAATGCTTTGCTTCTGTCAAACAAAACCCCCCAAAAAAGGCTTTTAATTAATGAACTACTTAATGAAGAAGCTCAGAGAACAGAAACATTAGCATTGAACCTCTGCCCCCTCGCAAGGGGTTTTGAGTCTGTGTGTGTTTTTGCTTTATCTCTGCAGAACAGACATGGTTCTCTCATAGGGAAAACTCTGGAGATGAGTACTGACTACATTAAAATGTCATCTCACAAGCAGGGGTTTAAAATGGGATTTTAACAGAGTATTTTCCAGGCAGGCCATGAATAGTAAGCAGAAATAAAATGTGAAAGGGGACCACCTTACTTAAATGATATCGGTTTCATTAGCCAACCTTTGAACACACTAGTTACAGATAAACTGAACTTACATGTAGCATTCATAAGCTTGTTTCCCTACTGGGTCATTTTGATTTTTCTGCTACAGATTCATACTTAATATGAAGGTTTCAGAATCACTCCAGGTTTAGATGATTAAACATTCTTGTGGGGAAAATAGATATTATTTTAATTTTAAGGGTAGTACATCTTACTGGCATTAAAATATAAAAATCAAATTATTATGAAGGTGATAAAAGTGACATCAAGGTAAATAAACCTGGATCTTCAGTCAAACATGAATTTGTTTAAACAGTCTGTATCTCAGTGAATGCTACTCTTTCCACGTATTCTGGTATGTTTTTCTTTCTTCTTTTTCCCTTAAAAAAATTTATTAAGATTCAGTTATTTATTAAATATAGCCTCATTGGAGGCCTTCCATTTATTTGTTTCATTTCCTGTCTTTGAAAAGATGGTGGTGCATCTGTATCTTCCTAGGGCATTGTATCTATTCTAGGGATAAATTAACTGGAATGTGTGATCTATACTAAAACACGGAAGCTATACAGATACTGAGGTAACACATAATTGGGTATACGTTGTATCATGGTACATGGCAATGGACCTCTAACTGGTAATGTCCGTATGTAGAGACTTCCACAGTAGCTGAAAAAGCAAACTTTACCTATGCTGCACCATTTCCAAACCACTGTGGAGGCACTGATTTCTTCCTGTGCTATTCCATGCACCCTGTGCCTTTGATTTATTTGAAGCATTTGTACTGTACTATGCGTGTTGCTAGTGATGTGGAAGAGTGATAATCGAGGGAAGAAAGAGAAGTATTATGTTGCGTTACTGTACGTTGTACTGCATTACAAGTGCATTGTGCTTTGCAGAGGCAAGTGTACTTAGCTATCATCAGAAAGAGATTTCCTGTGCCAAAGTTTTTAAGTGAAAATCTGAAACTGTGATTTGAATTTATCTGTCAGTAGTCCTCTTCTATAGTAATTTTTCTGTTTGTCTTCTAGATTGGCTGTCTCTTTAGGACTTGTGGATTTTTTTTAGACTGGAATATTTGATCCATTACCACCTTTTCATATACGTATTTACGACAAAATTATCAGCCTTTATCTCCAAAATGCACCCAATCTGTGACTATTTATGTCAGATCACAATCAGTAAAGGTGTTCCCAGAATTCAAATCTGAATTTGGCTTCAGATTGCGAAACATCCCCAGAATAAAATTCCCAAGAGTTTACAACATATGCTAATATATTCATACTGATTTGAATGGCAAGCCTTATTTCTGTCTTTGGGCTGAAGAGTCTTAAACCAATAATGTGGCTAGGGGATTATTGCTAGTTAGAAAAAAAGTATGAGCTATAGTTACACAGGTGACTGAGAACTGTGAAATCTAGGGAAAAAAACTCAATAGAATTATCATTTAGGAACAAAAGGGGGCAGGAAATAAAAAGTCCTAAGCAGTATTCATGTATTCCACGAATAATGCCATGCATTCTGTTGGCTCCTCCAGGTTTTCCCATATTCCTCCTGTCCTATTGCATTCTTCTTCTCATATGAATGAGTTGCTCAGGAGTTGCCTGAAACTACCGGTTTTGATTTACTGATTTCACCAGATGTCAGACAGCTGCTAATCTGGCTCAAGTTACCTTTCTCTGAATGTACCTGTGGGTGACTATGGCTTCTGTGGACCTCAGAAATTCAGACCTACACCTGCTGTAGAGGGCTAGAAAATGAAAGTCCTAATTCTTATTTTCTGCTGGTGCGAGCAAGACCTACCTCCATTGAATTAAGCGAATTAACACTTCACTGAAACTGCAAATGAAATGAGAACCAATAGCAGCAGTTTAGTAACAACCTAGGTAATGGATAATTCAAACTATGACAGAAGCAAATAAAGAGTGAATTCCAATTGCACTATTCCAAGAAAATAATAACCTTTTATGATAAATGCTCAAAGAAGCCACGGTAAGAGAACAGTTGCTTGCATGTCTGCTCAGATATTAAGATCTGTTATTGAAAGTGTAAACACTGTCTGTCTGTGGATATAGTGCAGTTTGCATAATTGAAACACCAGAGGAGACAAATTTGGTTTTAAGGAATTGGCAATGATACAGAGTGTTCAACCCTTAATGTTCTAAAACTCCTGAAATTGGCTTAAAAATGAGACTTGACAAATAATCGCTGTTTCCTTACGTTTGCCTTGTGAGCCATTAGATTTGGGTCACATATTGTTTTCTGTTTTATAATCCCTGGACTCTAGTCCTTGCAGCTTGAAAAATACCTGTTATTGTCTGCCTGACAATGAAACTGTGAGAGCTAGCAATAACTTAGAAGTTACACTGAGTCTTAAAAAGATAGAATCGAATTGTATAGCTTGTCAAACAAAACTGTCATTCAAATCAATGGGACTTCAACAAAGCACATGATTAAAAAGGGTGAAAAAAATCTTTTGATAGCTGGAAGCTAAAACTGATGCTTAGATACAAGGAGAAATTTTGGTTAGCTTTCAGCTGCAGCCTGTCTCCCATCTAATCCAGTAGCTGCAATTCATTAGGATAACCTCCAAGAGGATTAGTCTGTATAAGCCTGTACAATGGCCAGGAGTGGCACTTGGTGCAGTGTTGCTGCCTGCCAACAAAGGCAGTGATTGCTGCCGGGGTGGGTTTCCAGGGCAGCCCCGGTGCTGGCATTGCCATCCTGGCATGGAGCAGATTGGGCTTGTTTTTGTCTTCATGGTGGCTGCATGCTGCCAGTGTCACTCCAGGATGAAAAGCCTATTGGGACCGTCACAGAACATGGTGGCAGAATAAATGGGTGGGAGGCACATGTGTCCCCCTGCACCTGCTCCCTCCTCTCACATCCCAGCTCCGCTGAGGACTGGTATCTCTTCTTGTCCCTCTGCTCCCTCCCACTGTGCTCTGTTCCCTTGGCTTTTTTTCCCCCCTCAGTTTTCTTTTAAATCTGACTTAATCCTTCCAGCACTTGCCCCAGCTTTTAGAAACTTGTGATAAAAGGGAATGAAAAAAACAGCTTTCCAACTGTAGCAAAACCCAGTGCAGACACAGAACAGGCTATGGGTAATTAACCAGGAGCTGCTGGGTGAGCACTGGGCAGGTGGCTGAGAAGCCTGCTTGCACACACACACCACATCCCATGTGAACTGTGTGGAAAGCACAAGAATGTGCATTTGCAGCGATAATCTGTTTGCAGGTCCTGGGCTAGATCTTTTGCGCCCTGGACATGCAGGTGTATTTCTTCTGGCATGATCATAATTTGATCCAACTTCTTCAGACCTAATCCCTTTAACTGTTTGAAGGCACTGCATTTCATTCTCCCCAAGTCTCTTCCAAACTCTTTTAGGTGAATGTATGCTCACTGCATGTCTGAGTAACATTTTTGCTGCTTTGATGTGTCAGAAATGGACTGTTACGTTTGATGTAGTAGCTGACCCAAAGTCACTGCAAGCTTGAGTCTAGCACGTGGTTTATCTCTAACCATGTTACTTTTCTCCTGTTTCTGGTGTACAGGATAGCAGAGGGCACTGCAGATGCAGGGCTCCTTGGGTAGCTCCTGTACAGGCAGCAGAGTATTCCTGGATTTAGTGGAGCCTAGTCAACTGAGCCAGCTGTTGCTCCATTTCCTTCTTGTTGGCTATTTAGGTCCCCACCAAGAGGCAGAGGACAGAAACATGGGTTGGCTACTGGGGTAGGTGGGAATACATTTTCAAAACAGGGTAAAATAAAGGATGTGGTGGCATTTCTTTATCAGTGTCAGGTGGAAAGCAGATACAACTGTAAGGAGGACCGAGAGTTTTGGAGGGCAGTTAAGGACATGGTTATGGTTATTAGTTGAAATTTAATAAAAAAATAAGAAGTTGAGTAGAAAGGGATTCTGATAGGCCTGCATGGGCATCGTGCCCAGTCTGCTGTAGGGATGAGGAGCAAATAAATGCTGGGAGGGAAAAAAACGGGCAAGAAGGAGCTGACAAACTGTGGGAACAAATTTGAGAGATGCAGGTTTTTGAGAGCAAGTGGACTGGTGGTTTAAATCTATCCAAGATCAGATGTAAAGTCTCACCACAGACATGAACAACAATTCCAAAATTGAGTCCTTGGTAAGTCAGAAGTAGCTGTTGGTTTTATGTGAAATAAGTCAGTATGTGACTAATTTCCTGTTTCTTCTGTTGTTATCTATTTTGGCATCAATAGTAGGAAAGCTCAAGAAGAAAAGGTTTTGATCAAGTCACTGGTCTAATTATTGTATTGCAAGTTTAAGTACCGGGGTAGTGCTGGCTGCATACAGTTGCAAAAATTCAGTGCACGAAGAGCAACCATACACTAAGAGGTAGACGCCTGACAAACGTGTAACTTTTCCTGTCTTCTGCAGCACTGTGTAAATTATGTATATCAGCACATTATTCCTGGCAAAATATTCCTGTCAAGATATTGCTCCTTGTAAATCATCGGAGAGGGTGAGAAACAGATGCTTGTGTTGCTCAGACAGGCTGCTCGGGTCCCACTTAAGAGAAAGTTCTCTGAAACATCTTGAGCCATTTGGGAAGTTTCAGGTTGCTTTGTACCTTGTGCAATAAAGACATAGTATTTTGGGTGTGGTGCACCCTTGTATAAAATCATCACCTTTCTAATTTCATCCTGATAGGAATCTGGTGCTAGGGTCTGTGTGCTACAGCTGTGCCTTCAACGTGCCTCTGGCAGGGGTCCCTGGCTCTGCTCAGTTTCCTTCCATGCGCTGCTGCCCTTCTACTCCTCTGGAGGAGGAGGTGTTTGCAGAAACAAGCTCTCCTTCCCTCCAGTCCAACCTTTCCTTAGCTGTCAGGACTGTGAAATCCATAAACAAAACATTGCCTGCTGATTTCAAACCTGCTATGTGCAGCACACCAGCAGGCACCCTTAATGCAAGATGTTTTAGCTCCAGCTGATAATTCTGCTCCATTGATTTTTACACGTGATATGGGGAGAAGCACTGGCTGTGCTACATATATGGTCTAGCTTCCTATCAAGAGCAGAGAAAGCGCTGGTGCAGAACAGCAGTGGCCATTGTGCCTTGTGCTTTGATACCTTTAATAATAAAAAATTAATTTTCAGGAAAGAAAACAAACCTGGTAGGGCCCTGTTAGAGGGTTTTATGTGGCCTTATGAGGCAGTGTGAATGCTGCCTGAATTCTTCCAGTCCGTCTCTTTCCAGCTTTTCCCCTGAGCTCTAGTAGTAATTATCTGTTTGGGGTGCCTGTGATATTCATAACACAAAAGCACATCACTTTCACTACAACAGAGCTCCCCCAGCTCCCAGTGGGATGAAGCCCAGGGCGCAAGTGCCTCGACCACTGTCACAAGGTTGGCCTTCCAAGAAAAATTGATTTCTAAATGTGCCTGAACCTTGGGTGACCTGAAATCTAGCAGCAAGTATTACAAGCTGGGACATCTGGTGGACAATAAAACTTTCTTTTTTTTATTTGTTTTTACATGAAGCAGCTGTACTTGAGCAGATGACCAGGGGCTGTGCAATCAAAGTGTGAATAGCTGAATTAGCAAATTATATTAGGCTTCTTAGGCACTTATTTGAATGCTGCATGCTCTTTTTTAATTTTGCTTTATTAACATCTACCAAAACCACAGCAGTGTTGGCATTATGGTTATTAGTGACTTATTTGCTTCATTAAAAATTACAGCACGTTTTACGTTCACCATCTGGGAGAGCTTCTCCCATGTTTATGGTTAAAATGTAACTTAAAGCCAGGCCTAATAGTCTAAAATAAAAGATTTTATAGATAAAGCTCTTTCTTCAGATGCCAGTGTTACCTCTTTTCTCTGGTGTGCAAACAGAATGCTGTTTTGCCCCATCACTGTGGTACAGCTTAGTGCTAGGATACAGACAAATATTTCTGCTTTCAATAAAAGATGTTGTTGTATGTAATGAAAAGGTCGATCGTGCTATTACTTGGAAAGCTGCAGCTTATGGAGTATGGCTGGGGCAGGAATTAGGCTGCTCAGAGGAACTTCAGACTAAAGGACCTTCTGGGTCACTGAGTCTAAACCCCTGTTATTGCAAGTAACTAGATTGGATAATCCCCTTCCAAAGGGCTGGGACAGGAATAAGCAGCGCAAGAGAAATGCAAATGTGTTGAAAGGCAGCACATATGAGCACAGCTCTGAACTTGAGCTGATGTGCTCCTAGTTTCCAGATTTGAGTTGCCTTGCTCCTAAGCATTTCAAAGCATGGGAAGAGTATGTTCAAGTATGTCTTTGCTTAACTGGATATACATAACTTTTAATTTTTCTTCCCTTTTTCTGCTTTTCTTTACTGTTGAGTAATGAGGATGGGAAACCCACTTTCTTATTTTCTCAGGCTGGGAATGTGGAAAAGTTGTGTGCTGAGAGGGCAAAGTGAGGAAGGAGAGGAGCATGTGATACACTAATACTAAGAACGTGTGCTTTCTCCACTGCTTTGAGTCTAAAAATAGCTCAAAATTAAAACCTTTTTTTTTAATGTTATCCCTTAGAATGACAAACATTGAAAAATTTGTTCAACTGCTTGTTCCCCAATCCTCGTGCCCCACCCCCCATCTTTCTTAATGCACTTGTGACTTCTCCCTCGTCTCATTTGGTTCTTAGGTGTGTATCTCATGTTTTTTTAGGTATCTCATATGACAGAAAATGACAGTAACCTGGGCATTACAGGAAGTCCTTCCCCTTCTATGTTTGTGATTTCCTATTGATGCCTCATCATGACAAATATTTGCAGATCCTTTACATTTCAGCATAATCCTAGAAATGCAGTTATGTGAGTAGACCTTTCTGCCTTTGCTCCTACAACTCTCTCTTGGGTCCAGTGTGAAGTCCACGCTACCTCTTTTCTTCTATAAAGCTGCTGTGTCTAATGGATGGGTATTTTTTTTTCCTATTTCCTTTTTTTCCTTGCATCTCCCAATTAACACTTTGCAATGAATTGTTTACATATGGAGTTGCATGGAACTACTTTAGAAGGGAGAAAAGTATGAGTACGAATGATTAATAATAATCTGACCAAAATTCCTGAAGCTTTTCTCTATGAAGCAGGCTTCCTATTTTGCTACCTTGAAAATTCACATGCAGGTAAATAATGAATAAATAAGAATGAAGTGTGTAAAATACATATCATATTAATTGTGCCGCATAAATTCAAATGGGGATCAGGTTTCAAAAGGGTGTTTAACTTTGTAGACACATATGATCTCCACTTCTCCTCTCTTTAGACTGCTAAAAATGAATCTTAAGTTCCTAATATGACCACAGGGCACTGCCAGTTTTCTTTTCTTACTAAATTTGTACTCTTTACAGTTTTTATCTTGAAGGTTTTTCTGCTTATCACCTGTCAGTTTCTCGTGGTCCTGTTTAGCACTCTGGTTTAGAGTCTTTTTTCTTTTACCCCTTCCTTTTTCTTTTTACCTCTACCTACCCACAGCCCTTTTTTCTTCTCAAGCAGTAACTGGACTTAGAGCATAAAAAGCTACCATCCTTGTTTTCCTATTTCTCTCTGTTTTTGACAGATATTTTAAATCAATAGACTAGGCAAATGAGGTTGCCTGTTTGTGTGTTGAGTATGTTTGTGGGTGGATTTTTTTTCTATTTCTCATATTGCATAAGCTTGAGTGCTAACAATGCATGTTTGAACTGCTCAGGGAGTCTAAACCCTCTAATGAATAATAAAAATCAGATGAAGAAGAGTTGTTACTACAAAATCATCTTTAAAATCCTAGTTAACATTTGATTTTTGATGTGCTGGTCCTGAATAATGCAGACCAGGTGTGTGAAGATAAGTGGAATTTTGTTTGCGTGTGAAGTGAAGCACTACAGTTTGCTAGAGACCATCAAACAATTAACTAATTAAAAAAATCTTATTTTTGCTTCTGCACCTTGGAGCTCTAATTGCAAACATAATGCAAGGGATTATAACTACTAAGTGAAAGTCAAAGCTTAATGTTGTTCACCTGATTTAATTGTGACGATCAATGCATAGATGCAGTTACAGGAAGAGCTGAATGCTAAATTGAGTGAAGGCTCATGAGGGATATAATATAGATGTTCTTGCGTTATGGAAATGCAGCTCTAACATGCTGCACTATCTTCTGCATTCTTTAAAGCAATACGGTTAAGCATATAAATTTTAAAGGTCTTTCTTCCCCTGGCCTGGCCAAGTTGTCAGTCTGATGTCTCATAATTTGAACCTCTGGTCTCAGTCAGCTAGAAGTGAAATTTTTTCTCACTGCAGTTGCGTTATGCCGCATGTTAGTGCACAGAGAAGATGGACAGTTCCCGTATAATCTGTGTCAGAGGACTTACGCAAAATACGGAAGCAAATACAAGGTCACAAACACCAGTAAAGTTACTTTCAAAGTAAGGTAGTTCAGTGTGCCTGGTTCATACTATTCTTGTCATTTACAGAAAAAAAATACAAAGGTACCTCCCATTTAGACAAATTTGAATGATTTAAGAATAGAAAAAGACCAACAAAAAAACAAAACCACAAAAAAACACCAATAATGCACTAATATAAAAACTGAAGATCTCATAGTGACTTGGCAACATCATCTTCCAGTTCCCTTGGGACCCGTGGATGTATCTCAACAGGTCCTATGAGAATAAATCTGAGGGGGATAGGCATAATATAGTTCTTTAATTCCGCTTTAGTATTATAGAATGCACTGACTAATATACACTGCTTTTATTCAAACAGTGTAATATTTACTGGTTGTCCTCCAAACCCCTCAAATTCCATCTTCATATGCGCACTAATTTTAGAGGTAGGGGAGAAGCAGGGAGGAATGACTATACAGAAGGATATCATAGAATCATAGAATAGTTAGCATTGGAAAGGACCTTAAGATCATCTAGTTCCAACCCCCTCCCATGCTGTTGACCACAACTCTGTGTCTGGACCTAACCCCTTATTCTGTAAGTTTGGTGTAGAATAGGAGCCAAGAGTTTTCAAGTTCCTCCTGTGCCTGCCAGAATTGTGATCTCTGATAAATAACTTTGCTGCTTAGCCCTTCTCTTGTCCTCCCTTCCTTTTTGCTTCCTTTATTTGGATTGTGAATTATTTGGTAAAGAGTTGTTGCATATTTATTTCAGAATTGCATAATCATACAGAGGCAAAGTTTGCCCTGTATCAAAGGTGACTACTGGGTGTACTGTACTTCTTCGTATATGTAAAAAGTAAATACATCTTATTCCTGCCGTGACCTGTTGGCACACTCCTTCAATGGTACTGTTTTATTCCTTTTAAGAGCTCCAACATTATTCTGTAAATGCCAGGTTTTAGGAAGGCTATTTCAGCTTATATATAAGCTTATTTTCTTTTCTGAATGTTCTGTCATTAAGCAGGTTAAGAAAGGAATTAAGAGCTTCTTCTGAATTCCCAGCACTGAAGAGCCTTCTAAGAAGCTCATATTTTTTACAAAAGAAAACAAACCAACTGCCAGTGCCTCAAGATTCTTAACCTTTTAGGAAACCTACTTCTTTCAGCAATTTTTAGTGACATTCTGAATTCAAATATAAAAGCAGCAAGGCACAGGGGCTCTCTATCAAGGAAGACCTTCAGAGAAAGATTGTTCAGTTTTCAGAAGTTCAGTGGACTCCAGAAAACTGCAGCCTGCATAATGCCCAAGGTGAAATTTTGGTTCAAGTCAAGTCGATGGGAATTTTGCAACAAAGATAGAACAATTAAAAATCACTGTCATGCTTACACAGATTTTTTACTTGAAGTGGTATCAGACACACCAACAGAATGTATGGTCTGGTGCATGGGGAAAACATATTTGCCTATTACATAGGCATATTTTCCTCTGCCCTCTCCTCATCTTATCATCCATTTGTCTATTTCTGCACAACAGTGTTTCTCAATGCTTTAATGGAAAAAATATGAATTTCTTATATGAAGAGATAGGCTATATAAATAACTTTTTTCTTGTTATGTTTTTGAAAGGATTATGCGCTCCTTTGTACACTGTTATCACTGAGTAAGAGAAGAAAGACATATTTAGACAGCATTTTATGCATGACAAATGGTTCCATAGCTAACAGTGGTCTAGAGACCAGTTCTTTTCCTTAACAGACAGCACTCCCCCCTCACCCTTCCTTCTTCTCTCCCACATTTTAGCCTTTGCTGTAGGGCCTTTGAGATTGGATAGGGGAAAATAAATTGTGAAGTTCTTTACCATTATTGAAAAACATAATCTTGGAGAGCTTTATGGTATCTACCAGCAGCTGTTAATGAGGCTTTATTAACCTCAGACTATACAGCATGAAATATTATGGTATAAATAAATGTGGTGCCAGGGCAAGCTGCCTAATAAATGGCATGATAAGAGGGGATTGTGTGCCTAGGGGGTTATGACATAGAGCCTTTTCCCTCTAAGTCACCATTTTAAATTCACCATAGGCTGGCAGTGACTGAAGGCTATTATTATCCAATGGCTCTTAAACAGGCTATGTGAAATAAATTGGAGGTCTCCATTCATTTCCTTAGGGAAAGTGGTCTATGTTCCAGCTGACAGTAATTGTCATCTAAGTTCAAGGCTCAACACAGGAACTGCACTTTGAAAGGATGTGCCCACTGAATGGCTCTTTTGACTTGTACACCCTGTGACCTTGTTCAGGGCTATAGAGCATTGCCATGCTATGGAGTGAAAGTTAATACTGTGGGCTCTTGCAGAGGCTTATGCTTTGGATAAGCAAAAAGCTTTGTTTCAGTCCATTACCAATAATATCCTCTAAGGGCTTCTTTCCATACCCTGCTCTGACAAATTAATGCCATATTTAGTAGTACTCTTGATACAAATAAATGAGATGACTTACAGAAATAGGTATAGCTATGGTGAATATAACGAAGAATGAGTTCCTCTGTAATTCCTAAATTCATTTATAAAGAATAATGATTTATTATAAAGTCTTGCTTGGTAGTGAGGAAGAAGATAGGTGGTTTGTAAGTCTACTTCTAATTTTTAAGTGGATTCTCATTGTCTAGTCTAATTAAATGGCATGCTATTAGTTTTTAATAACCTGGGAAAATGAAATTACAATTGTATAGACCATTGACTAATGATTTCTTCAACAGTCCCACCCCAAGAGAATTAAATATATAAACCTATAAGAGAAGTAGTTTAAATTAAAAAAGGAAGCAAATAGCAGGGCAGATTTATGAATGGACTGTCTACTCAACAAATAAGAAGTAAAATCAAAATATTAGGAAGAAAAGGGAATGCCTACCCCCAGACACTGTGGTTTCTTCCTTTGCAATTATATTTACATTTGTAATTTCATCTTCATTTTTTGTTTTCAAGTAGTCTATTGGCAAACGTAAGTATAAAGATAAGTGGGTTTGCTGATGTCTTCCTCTGGAAGCAAAGTAATAGGAAGAGGGTATAAAACTTTTTGGTTTACATTTCATTGAGTATATAGATTTTAAAATTTTAAATTTAAAATTTTTCCAAATTGCCTCTGGAGCTTTTTTTTTTTTTTTTTTTTTTTTAGTGAGGAATAAAGTTTCATTAAAAAAGTTAAGTACCAGAAATTTGTAGATCACTTGTACCGATAAAAAAGCCCTAAGCAGTAAAAGATATGCAGAATTGTTAATGAAATTTACATATACCACTCTGGAAAGCGGAAGTATAAATAGTCAGATAAGGTGCTATGATACCAAGTGCTAGTGT
The DNA here is from genome assembly GCF_037157495.1 of Lathamus discolor. NCBI lineage: Eukaryota > Metazoa > Chordata > Aves > Psittaciformes > Psittacidae > Lathamus > Lathamus discolor. The sequence continues at coordinate 63,338,480 of NC_088885.1, forward strand.
CAGGACTTGAGTGTAGTTCTAGTGTCAATTAATTTCAAAATAGAACAGTGGACAATGATTAGATAAAAACAACCAATCTCCTCAAATAAAAAATAACCACAAACCCCTCCAAATATCCACCTTCCTTACTTGGAGAGGAATTAAACTGCTTGTGTTCATGTATGTATTTATTTATTTCTTCCCCTCTCTCCTTTGAAATCAAGACTATAGACCTGAACAGGAGACCTCAGCTGGGACTTAATTAGAGGAGTTTGGACTGGGAAATGACAGTCTCAATACTATTATGCTGCTATGCCACAGCCTTTACTTCTGTTTCTGCTGTGAATATAATTAATAACCTGCACCTAGTCTTAATAGTGGCAGTAACTCTAGTGCGGAGACATTATTGCTTCGTGGCCCAAGGAGAATGCTCGTGCATTTCTGGGCTTAGTGTCATCCATCAGACAGATTGGCCTTGTCTGTATGAAGGGGCATTATGCAGTCAGTTAAGGCAGTTGTTTCCATACATCTTGTGCGAAAGCGATCATTTTTCAGAAATATATTAGATGCATGGACTCTTTTTTCAGTGTTCTGTGGCTCTTTCTCTCTCCCCATGTATTACCCAGTATACCATTATGGCATTCTTAGTTTCTGCAGAGGCCATGGGGAATCTCTTATTATGTCTCATAGGATACATTTTCTTCATCAGGGACACAAAAGGCAGAATATTGGCTTCCTGATGTGGAGCAGCAGCAGCTGCAGAGCACCTGCCAACCCACAGTAAATGGCAGTGTGGCATGGTCTAAATGCTAATAAAAGAGCACTCTCTGGAAGCCACTTCAACTTCCTCAGTGGTAAATTAGCCATGAGGCTCTGCGCTTCATTCCCTGATTTGTCACTCATCAGAGAAAGAGGGAGGATGTGTCTGTAACCTTCTCCGATTTCCCCAGATACAGTGGCAGTAGTTGACTAAGTTAACTAACTAGTAGTTGAAGCAAGGAGGGACTGCTCAGTAGGCTGGTACAGTTGTTTGTGGTTGATTGGTTGTTTTTTTGCCACTTCCAGGCAAAGAGGTGACAAGCCTCTGCCTTTGGAAAGAGAGTTGTCACTCTACAGTGACAACTAAGATCGGGAGCCACTGCTGCAGGTGTGAGGAGGCCTGGCAGAAGACTAGAATCTTTCATTAGCAGCTTGAGTTTTTGTGTGTTTGAGGCAACCGAAATCAATTCTTACTGTACAATGGGTGAGTTGGTGTGGCCTGAGGGAGAATAGGAGTTTTTTCAGCTTTGAAGACTATGGTTGATGTAAAAATTGCTGGGCCGGATAAGTAATGGGTGGATACTCAGCACATATCTGTCACCAATAGAGCAATGTATGTAACATGTTTAGAAGAGAAAAGGAAAAAAACTCTTCATTTAGCTTGACTGCATTTTGTCCCCCGCTGACCAATTTCGCAGGGAGAAAGCAGGATTAGTATGCAACCAGAGATTTTTCTGGCTAAAATAAAGTACAGTTGTGGGCAACCATCTTGACCCAGCTATACTCACAGCCCAGATTTGAATGAATGGTCAAAGGAAGATAGAAGCACACGCATGCACGAAGTAAAAACTGTGACAGTGTTTCTGTCCTCCCATTTTAATAAAGAAAACACTGCTGGCTCACACTGTTAAATGCAAGTTCATAAATTGTGCATGAAATTACAGCATTTGTATGCAAAGTTTTGGGAATGTCATGGACATATGGCTGGAATAACTGCCAAGATACCCTGGTGATAAGCACAATGTGTGTGGCTAGACAAGCTGATTGAAGTTTGGAGGCAAACTAGTATATTACTTTTGTCTCAACTTCAAACATGTATTTCTTCTGTGCAGTTGCACCAGAAATGCTGTTTTGTATCAAAAGCTAGTCCTGAAAATATCTAGGATTGTTGGTAGAAATATATGGTCTACATGTAAACCCCCCCAAAAGTCTCATTACTCATGTTAACTAAAACATTTTTCTTCTCTTACAGATTTATTTTTCTGTGGTTCTTGAAATACCTGGGAAGTAGGAACAGCCTTTGAACTTTCTCATAATGTAAGGCAATACTTTATTTTTCTGCTCATTTTTCAAGCAGTCTCTGGTGGAGTCACTGAAGAATATGTCTCTTTGCTGCTCAACAGAGCAACGCTGATCAATTCCTAGGGCACATATGCTACATATGCTACTTTAATGCTCTATTGCTGTGAACTATTGGAAATGTTACTCAAAACAATTATCCTTCTCTTGAAGAAACATGATATAGCACCAGCTTGGGTTGCTGTTGCTCCAATTTAATTGAAACAGATAAAATCCAACTTTTTTTTTTAGGGAGACTGTAGTGTATTCTTCTTCCCCAAACCCCAGGCATGATAAAGAACCCCAAATGGTGTTTTCAAGGCTAATAGTTAAGAAACCAGAGTAGTTTCTCCATCTCTCTTTGACCTAGAGGCAAGCTGTGGTTTCTGCAAGTCCATACCACAATGCCTGATATGCCCAAGTGTGTGCAAACCAAAAGGAGATACTTCCAACAAGTAATCAAATTTGAGACTGTGATGCCCTCATATGTTTTTACTCATCAGCCTCCAGAAGGTACCATTTGATGGAGGTGAGGCAGTATTTATGTTTCTTTGTTGCTGCACATTCCCTTTGCCACATACATGTAAATCATATTAAAAGGTTACTTCCATGTTCTCATATTCAAATGTGCATGTCATATGTTTGCACTGCTTGATCTGGTCAAGTTGATTCATATTTAGGTCTAATAGTTTCTTCACATGTTCTGCACTGTCTATTCTCTAAATGAATGTTTTTAACAGTATTGGGAATAAACTAAGCTGGAAAATTGCTTTTGAGATGAAAGGGGGTAAAGTGGTCTGTAAATTAGTCTTCTATGATCTCTGGTCAAAACAGAGTCTCACTGAGTGACTGAAGAACAGCAGGGTCAGGCAGAGACCTTGACAAATAAGCTTTCAGAGACAGTCCATCTGTAATGCCTCATCTACTCCATTAATAATTTTTCTAGAGTATTTATTCATGTGTTCTTCCTTGTATAATCACACAATTGCTTTTAGCCTCCTGTTAAGCTTGGCTTAAAGCAGAGTGTCAGAAAATGGCTGAATTATTATATTTCTTGTCTAGCAACATTTGGCTAAAACTACGTTTAAACCACCAGTTTTGTACTTCAGTATTGCCTAGGAAAGAGCAAGGTTGTTTTCTCAGCTGAAGAGCAGGACTTCAGAGGTCTTGTCAAGACTGCTCAGTCTGATGAATGTTGTTGCAACCAGGTTTTTACATTAATTATCATCAGTGCCATATCCAAGCACTTGCATGTTAGAATTGTGGCTATAGTGTTAATCACCTAAGCCAGCATTTACTGCTAACAAGCAGTGTGATAAATATATCTAAGTCATAAATCATAATGAATTTAGATAGGAATGACCATAATTGTTGCTCTGCTTCCTTTTCATAGCTTATATTCCTCATGTAGCTTACATCTTACCTTACATTCCTTGTGTATTTCAGGAAAAACATATCTGCACCAGAATTTACTGAATCAATACATCCAGTCTGCCCAATTATCTATTGAATGGAATACATGATGTTTTTTTAAGATGGCTTCTCTCTCCCTTTTTTATATAAATAAAGCATAAATTTAGATTAACAAAATTAGCAGGCACAATGATGTGCATGTTCTACAGATTCTCAGGTCATTATGAAATCTCTTCAGATTTCGAATATGTGTAGTATTTGTGCAGTGCTGTTGTAACATTATTTACCAGTCATATGCTGGACATATGAATGTTGTAAAATTAAACATCTTTTGAAGTGATTGGCCATAAAGCATTCTTTATACTTTTTATTTTCTTGGTACTAATGACAAATTAAGCAGATACTATTCTTGGCATTCTTTGGGCTGATAAAGACTTTTTGTTGCAGTTTGGAAGAAGGTGTAATCATTAGTTAATAAGTGTTTTTTAGGCCGTGTTGTTTTTCAGTGCTCAGTTCTTCACCTTGGAGGAAGGACAGATTTTCTGTGCTAAATGAGAATGGAAATACTGCATCAGTTCATATTAAACCTGTACATGACACAAAACTGTAGTGTCAGGGACAGCAATTTCAACATAGCAAGCACAAAGCTGCTGGAAAACCTACAAAATAAGTGCAGACAGAAATATAGCCAGCAACGTGAAAGGTTTTACTATTGGAGTCTGTGGAGAGAATGCATCTCTGAGATGTCACTTTGATTTGGAAGAACATCATCCTTCATCAACCGGTGCACCAAAATGATGGGTGTACGGCTCCCCCTGCAGCCCAGCACTTTTTCTTCAAAAGGCATTGGGGTCACAAGAAAGGATGCTTTTGGCTTTTAATGACTTTGTCGTTGGATAAGAGGTTTTGCACCTTAGCCCTTCTCACCAGTGGGGACTTGTTCTTTTCTGCAATGAACTTGGGGTCGACATCATTGCTCTCAAGTGCATTAGGGATTCTGATCTCAGCTGAGGATTAGGTTTTGGGTTTTTTTTTTTTTGTTTTTCATTTCAGTAATTGTCTCAAGCCAAAGCTGGCTTCCTGCCTGCTGCTTGTTGGAGCCCTTCCCAGGCCACCTCATGTTTTTGATAGAGGAGTATATTGGTTAACTTGAAAAATACATAAGAAGATAACTAATGTTCCTCCTCTATCCCCTGTCTTACTTCACCACATTGTACCCTCTGGTTAGTTCAGTGCTAACTAAAATAGACAGAAAGGATCCCACTAGTTTTGCTTTCCATTGAAATTACAAGATTTCTTTTACCTGTGTTTACTTTCTGGCTGCATTCCACTCTTTTAGTTTGTGCCAGCTTTCTCCCCTTATTTCTGAAGCTTGTTTGTTTTGATTTGTGTCTTTTTCCAGGAGAAGAGCATCTCAGAAGGTCAAAGAAAGGCATGTAAAATTTGAGGATTCAGTTCCCAGTATGGTTGTACAGGGGGTCCAGGGAGCAGCTTGTGTATGGAAAATTGAAAATGGTACTTTGGCTGCTCTGATTTTTGTTTCATCAAGCGATTCGCCCTGTTCCTGAAATTACATGTATAGGAAAACTGTCTTGCACACTTATTCTTGGGTAGTAAAAGTTTGTGCAGGCTGTCAGAGGTATAAACTTAAAATATCTTAGGTAAACCATATCACAGCCCAGTGAAGCCACATATTTATCAAAAAAAAAAAAAAAAAAAGTGGCCTAATTTCATTTTGCTTAATTTGTTTCTGCAACAAATTAATCTAAACCAAATTTAGGTCATATTTATTCTAGGCTTTTAATGTGGTTCAACTAATCCACTTGAAAGTATAATTCAGATGAATTTTCCTGAATGTGCCATGTGGATCAGCTGTAATATACAGCACCACGCTGTTGAGTTATCTTCCCTAAGGATACTGAAACATATAGTTATGGTAATAAACAACAAGTGACTGCATACAGAAAAAAGATCAGTTAATCAACAACAGTAGGAGCATTGGGTGCAAATCAGAATCAGATGAGGTAGAGGAAGGGTTGTGGTTTTGATGTGCAAATCTCCTAAATTACGTCCTTTCTCACAACTAGCAAGCCCAGCAAACAGACTGATTTTTGACCAGCTACTTGCTTCTGGAAAGGCGGCTCAGCTGAGAGAAGGCTATGAAAGTAAGGGTTTGGGGGCAAATGCTGGCATCTTTGTTGTGATCAAGGGAAATTGCTTTACACAGAAGTAAATAAAATTTGAAGGCTGATCTGGAGTGTGGGTTTAGTGTTGGTGATTCCCAGGGGAAGAAAGTATTTTGCAGGGCTCTTACTTGAGTATTTCAGACATCCCGACATCTCTCCATTTTACCAAGTTTAGATGTGAAGTAAACCTCAGAAACACTGCCTTTTTGAAACACAGTTCTTATTTCAGCTCAAAGTACTGAATATAAATATTCAGTTTGTAGATTATACATAACATTACATTACAGTGGGTGTCAAGGGGATTGGGCCAGACTCTATTCAGTGCTGCCCATCCACAGGATAAGGGGCAGCAGGCACAAACTGTAAACACAGGAAGTTTCATCTGAATATGAGGAAGAACTTCTCTACTTTGAGGGTGAGAGCACTGGAACGGGCTGCCCAGAGAGGTTGTGGAGTCTCCTCTGGAGATATTTAAAACCTGCATGGACATGATCCTGTGCAACCTGCTCTACGTGAACCAGCTTTATCAGGAGGATTGGATTAGATGATCTTCACAGGTCCCTTCCAGCCCCACCATTCTGTGATTCTCAGACTCCCTAACAGGAAAAGAGGAAGGTTTATGGTGCTTTTCTATCACAGAAACAGCAGGAGATGTACTGGCAGTTAGCCTTAGAAAGGTTACTGATCAGGATATTTTGCCTTGTATGCTTTGTTTATGCTAAGTGAACTTTTGCACAGCAATCTATATGATGGATGAAAGACCTTCTTTTTTCTCTCTGGGTACACAAATCTTGTGTTTCTTCTAGAGCTTTTGCTTTTCTAACAAAAGACAAACAACAGAGGATTAGAAGGTTTCCAAACCCGTTGTGACAGTATCCTTGGAAGCTGCCTGCTGTGGAGAGACAGGGGTATGGACGACACATCTGACTGTGGGATCTTCTGTTGTAGGTCAGTGGAAGGCCACTTGCCTATCACATTTGTTGGATTGAAATTATCTTTAGTTTGCACAATTATTCCAAGTGGGTTTAAAAATCTACCTCTTAATAACTCATGGCAATAAATAAAACAGAAAAGCAGGAGTTAAGCCTGCTTGCAAAAAATGTGTAGCTGTGGGTACATCTTAGCAGCTGGATGTTAAGCAGAGTATGCTTTCCCTGGAGCCTTAAGCGTAACAATGTAAGAAGACAGGATGAAGCTATATGAATGCATAATGCTAAAAATACCAAGTTAGAGTCCTCGGGCTTTAGGTCAGTTGTTCGATAGCAGTTAGAAAGAAATCCCTTCCCACCCACTGCCCCATATTCTGTACGGATAGGTTCTTATACACATACAGAACAATGTGATGCCATGCCTTTTAGTTAGGGCTTATAAATCAAAATGAATTGCCTTTCTTCAAGCAGGTAAACTATTTTCAGTAAAGAATCTGCTCAAAGAGGAAGTTATACAGCCCACACTCTGCAATTAAAGAGCAAGAAGTGCCGCAAAAAAAATGAAATTATGTATAGAGGAGTTAGAATGTCTTCCTCTTTGATGCAAATACGTTGTCTTTTTTTTTTTTTTCAGGACAATAGGAATAAATTCAAAGAGAGAAAAAACCTCAAGCACTAGGCTAATAGTATTAACCCCTCCAGCTTTTCATATTTTTTTTTTCCATAAAACAAAAATCTTTTTCCTTCCCTCTCCATTGGAGTAAATAGCTGCAATTTTTTCTCTACTGACTGGAGACGGTGAATTGAAGCCGCAATAATGATAGTAGCAGCCAAAACCAGGGGCATTTACAAAGGATAATTATTGCTTAGATTATGAATATCAACTTTCTATTGACATGAAAAAGATACATCTTATAGAGATATTATAAGCATTGTCATTCACAATGAAGCATGACAGAAAAGATTTTACTCTCAGCTGTCTGTAGAAGCAAATCACGTGAATTATTCTTTCTTCAGAGAAATGTGAAGCTGAAACTTAGAGGGATGCAGATTTCTATGCAAAAATAGTACCATTTTCCTTCCTCAGATGTGGTGCAACACTGGTTGTACTATGGTATAGGACAGCAATATAGGAACTACAATATAGGAACAAGAGATAGGAAAGGTAAAGTTCTCTGGGCACTGAAATAATTTCCAGTTCCCTACACACTTGTTGTCTGTCAGCATCATTAAGTATGTCCCTGACAGGTAAGTGGGTAGGAAACTTCCAGAATACTTCCTCCAAGGAGGGATTGAGATACTAGGTCTGACATAGAATTTGTGTTTGAATGACAGCAGCAGTGGCAACCTCTAAGTCCTAAAGAAAGAGGAAGAAAAAGATACAGTTCAGCCGAAAATAGTGGAAGTATAATTCATATACTACACCTTGCACATGGGATATTCTGGCATTCCTTTCGTGTGGAAAGTAAAAATGATGTATTTCCCCTTTTTTAGTTGAGCTTAAGTCTTACTGTTGCTGCTTACATAAATACCAAACTCATTCCATCTATATAGATATTTTAAAGGCTCTTATTAAGAAAAAAATGATGAATGTTGTCATGTATAGTAATCACACACAAAGTTTGTTATAAATTTTATGGCCTCTCTTTGTCTTAGGCAGCATTCTTTGTGTGCTGTGGTCTGTAAAGGCATTATAACTTGACTATGCTGTCAGGAAAAAAGTCTCCCCATAAATTTATAGGCTCATATATAACCACAAGTTAAAACTAGAGAAAATAATAATTTAACATTCAAAATGGGGCTTAATTTTGCTTATAAATTAGAAGCAACATGGCAATACTGCTTAAGATGGCTTGTGGTTTCCTTTTGAAGCTTAGGTGGTCCTTCAAATAAAAGTTGAGAAATTTTGGCTTTAGTTTACTCTTATTTGCCACTTGTATTATTTACCTGTATTTACTGCTTCTAGTGCAGCATATTTTAGCATTTCCTGATCTACAGACAATTTAATCTGGCACATTAATTTTCATTGCTGGCATCTTAAAACCTTGCAGATCTGGGAAGGGATGTGCAGAAATTTCTCTCCAGTTTGTTCTATTCCACAGGTGCCATGCATCTTATCCACTATTCAGAAGCCTTTGAGGGACTTTGGCGTCTTTGGATGCCCAAGGCACAGACACAGCCAAGGATATTCTTGTTTGATATGGTCCTGACCCTTATATTTTGGATATTTGTCTGAACTAAGTAGGACATGTATTTGCCACCTCAAAACTCTTTCAGCTCAACTGCTATCTATAAAATTTTCCTAAGTCCATCTGGAGATTTCACGTAAGTCTGTGTGCAAAAGTGAGCAAACGTATTTTCCCTGCAACATACACCTGCAGTGGGACTTACTTATGACCTATTGGAGGGCAGTGGGATCCTCAGCATGGATTGATTATTTCTTTCTTGGCATAATGGTATAATGTTTAGTGCTGAGGATGGGGCCAGTAGAACAATAGGGTGGAACTATACTTTTCCTCACAAATGCTGTTTGTTGCAACTCTGTTTAATGATTGTTTCCTTCTAACAAGTTCCTGGGGCCAATTCTGTGATTTTTGTAAAGGTTAGCAAATCTTTTTTTTTTATCCTCTATATAAAACTGATTTTCTGGACTTCATGACTGTTAGCCACAAATTCACATGGTGTGATGATTTAGATGTGGGACAACGAGGATCTGCTTTATTTGCTGTATAATTTATTTCTTTTTCCCTCTTCCTCATATGTATCCTTCTGTAAATGTGTCCTTCTACTTTACCTTCTACGTTTCTAAAGTCTTTAGGGAGCAATCACTGCTCATCTGTGATATTTTTTTGCAATGAATATGTCTCTTCCAGTTTGCATTTCCTTCACAGTGCTTTAACCAAAGTATGCTAGGCTATGTCAGTTCTACATTTTGCATTCCTTAGGATATTTACTGTCTTTGTTTTCTCTTTATTCTTTTGTATGAAAAAACAAAGCAATTTCTAATGAAACATCATGGTATTGGGAATTGGTTTTGATATTGCCATGCTGTTTTTTCTCAGCACAATTGAACACTGAAGGCATAGATATTTACCGAGTTGCTGGAAGTCTTAAATATGTGAATAATAGCATAAATTACCTGCTTGAGAAACATCAGTGAGACAAGACGATTAGAGGGAATGAAAATCTCTGCTTTGATAAACGAAAGTTCAACAATCTCAGAAAAGAATTTGTTGTTTAATTCCATTCTCAGCTGTATGTATAAATCTAGAGTGAATTAGTAATGTCAGTGGTATTTGTTCACATTTCTGATGCATACTGAGAATACCACTCGTCGCTGCACAATGAACTACAACAGGACTGAACCAATGGGAGATGTCCTGTCTACAACTCTGTAACTTTAGTATTTGCCTGAGTGACATTGAAAATGCTGAAGCTGAAATCAGATTTTTCTTAGTAAATTGGGTGGTTTTGGCCACTGAAGAACTGAAGTAAAATTAAAGAAAATAATGCTAGAAATAGTCCTAACGAATTGCTGCTGTAGGATGTCCCACATTACTCTTTAACTACAGATTGACAGATGTTTTTCAAGTAGAAAACTGATATCCTGGAGTTCTTTGAGAATGTGTGATGGGCATGAAGATTATTTAAAATAATCAAAACACTAAATATATGAGTTACAAATGTCAATTCTTTGAAGTTTTTAAAGTTTTAACTTTCAGTACTTGTGCTCTTGGATGGTCCAAAGGACGGTTGTTGTACACACAAAATCAATAAAAATTAAAATGAAATTAAAAAGCAAGGCTACCATTATAGGCAAATTTCAAGCATTAAGTGTACCTCTTTTTCTTCCCTTTCCACTGTTAGTTAAGAAGATGTTCCCTGCTGTCTTACCACATATTTCCCTTAGATTATCTGATGTGAAAAGCTTCTCACATGCTCTGTGACAAAGGCCTCACAGATGAAATTCCTTAGTGGTAATGTACATATTGTGACAATTTTGTACACATAATCTAACCTCTTTGCTTCTCACTTTGTGAAATTTAAGCTTCAAACAGATTGGGGCACTTGGGTCGCATAACAGTTTGGCTCATAATATCTGTGTAGTTCCAACTACGTCAGTTTTACTGAAAATGCAGTTCAGTTGGGCTATGTCTTCAGTAAATTATGAAAATGCTGAAATTTTGGGTTACAACCTGATGCGTAAGGGTCTCCCTTCCAATTATAGTCACATACATATACATATTACCTAAAGGAAGGAGGACAGCTATAATGGAAAGATAATTATCAACACTTTGAAGAAGTCTTTGGAATATATAAAAATGTTGAGCACTGAAAAATGTCGCCTTAATGTTTGACAACGAGAATGAATAGGTAAATTTTTATTTTTTTTTTCCCCAAAAACTATTGAAAGAGGAAGTCAATACCTTAACATTCAGCACAAATACCTTCCACATTTATTTGTAAATCGATGTAATAATCCATGTTAATTCATGAAGCATAATCTATAGGCTATTTAAGGCTCCATTGCTTTTGGTGGCCTGTGGATGAGATATTTTGTTGCTCTCTTTTAAAATGTGTTGCTCTCAAGAAGATTGACTTGTCTGGTGCAATCTGCTGTTTGTCTTCAAGAGCTTTCTTTAGGGCCTTGGATGGAACCTCTCCTGCTCAGTGCTGCATAGAACCAGTTGTACCTGGTTCAAAAGTAGCAAAGATTTTTATTTCTTTTTAATAACTATTTTAACTTACACTTTAAGAATCATAGCTCTAAGGCACACTAGGCACTTGGATCTGGAGTCAGAAGTGCAGTTAGAAGCAAGAAATATATGTAAATCAGAATCCTCATTTTGCTGTGCTGTACTGCATTGTGGATTCATTTTCTTTAGCTCCAGTGCCCAGCATGTTTTCCCCTTTGATTTGTATTTGAATAATTACTTCAAAACACAACTTTGCAGCAATTCAACAAAAGCTTAAAAGGCAAAGTTTAGCTTCTGTTGCTGTCATGTGAAGGTGAAATACCCTCATTGCATTGTAGCCTGGCATTACAAAACACACCAGTGAACAATACAACATATAACAGATTCTTGAAAAGAAGACCATCCCAAATGGAGATAGGAGCTTTCAGATCTGCATCAAATGATGCTGACAGGAGAAAATGAGATGCTGAGGAGCAACCTGTGTTGCCCTTTGTTCTTGCCATGGAGAGCTGTACTATTTCTAATTGCTCATTTGTGGTCTCAGGAGAGATGTAAGAAAAAAAGGGTTTTAACACTGCAAGTGAGGCTTTTCTTTGCCAGGGATCAATGTGTAACACTTCTGTGACTTCAGCTGGTCACTCGTTGAACAGCCTATTTGTAGCTTCTTGAAAAAAAATAGTTGAAAACTAGTTTTTGCCTTCAAACTATTTTTTACTTTTTTTTTATTATTTTTTGACCATTTCAAGCTAATATCATCATTATTATCAATTTTCCTGCTGAAATACATATCTTAATCACAGAACATTTCTATCTAGGGAAGTGAACTGGTGAGATTGGCACAGTGCACCCATTACCTATGTTGTATGAAACAGGAAAAAATACCTGTCCCAGGAAGATGGTGGAGGATAAGGTTGTTTACCGAATTGGTTTAAAAGCTAGTTGCCTCAAGCCATTTCACTAAAAGTAAACTGCATCAAAAATAATGGGGTTTCATGAATGAGGGAGACAAAGAGCTATTGACTTCCTATTGTGTATTCAAAACACCCATAAATCAAGGTTTAGGAAGGACTTTAGAGGAAGGTTATTTTAAATGGATGTTTTGTTTCTGCAGGATTTGTATCCAGGCTTTTAACTACTGTAAAACAGTGAAGTTCTGTTGGAATAAGTTTTTTTCAGTGGTGATAAGCTGACATACAAGCGCTGAGTATCTAACCCAGCATAGCCTCTCAGTATAATGGTGATATAGCAAAGTGTTAAACTTTCCATTACCGAACATCCACATTAAAGGGTTATTTAACTCTACAAGAAAAATCATGTCCTGGAAAGAAGCTGACAGGAAAAATCTCTGAGTGAGCAATTTCCTTTTGTCCATTGGGACCTACTTTGTTGCATGTATCCCAGACCTCTTCTAAAAACTCCCCTCACAGATCCAGCATTTTCATCACGTATTAAAAACCCTAGTCTTCCACTCTCCCTTTCTCAGAAAATTAACTGAACCTCACAGGTTGACCCTTACTAAAAAGGAAGACTGTGTAGGTTAGAAAGGGTTGAAATAATTAAGAAAACAGTTTTATATTACTGGCACAATTTTTCAGACAACAGACTCTTCAAGTAAAACCAAGATGAGAAGGTCTTCCATCACAATTTTTAATGGTTTCTGTAAAGCTGACATAAATACAATCCTGCTTTGCAATCAAGTTTTCTGCGCCAGGTCCCAACTCTTTTGAGTTTCAACATGTTTTGATGCAAAAACTCACTGTGGACTGTCTTCAGTTTGTGATTAGAATTTTCTCAAGCAAAAGGAACTTTAGCATTGTTAAAGAGCACGGAAATTCCTGGCAAATATGGAACCATATCCTTCTGCAAGAAAACCTGTGTGAGGTGACAGATATGAGGACCTCTGGGAAATTTACTTTTCAGGTTTTCTGATTCTTAGTCTCTTCAATGGAATATGTTTGAGGCTCGCCAGAGCAGAACACCAAAAAAGATTTTTTTTTTTAAGTTCTAACATAGGATTTCAAGTATCTGAAATACAAATTTGCTAAATCCTACTCAGTCACATCTGCAGGCATGGAGGCAAATGATATTTACAAAAGCCTCTATTTTATGACAGTTATTTGTATGAAGGCAAACCTTGGAATACTTAACATTTGGTTTCTCATGGTGCCCAGAAACACCTTAATTAAGTATTTCTATTCAGTGCGTGGGAGATGTTCTCTCCCACTTTCTGTCCTCTATGCCTGTGATATGTTCCTTTATTATGAGCCAGGATAGAGAGGGAGTCATGCATCCTGGGTGCACCAGTTTAAAGTGTATTCAGTAAATTAAAATTACTCCTTTTATTGAAGAAAGGATGAATGTGAGGAGTTCTGTTTAGTAGCTTGTTTATGAGCTTTATGTTTATGATGTTCTTTCTTGAGATAATGTGCTTTGCTGGTTGAGAGCAGAGTTTGCTTCCTTTGCATGGACTGCTCCTGAGTTCTGCAAAAAATATACCTGGTGCCAGGAGCTCCAGTGGGGCAACATTGCTGCTCTCATGGAGCTGAGCGGTGGTACCAAAGTCAGCGGGAAGGTTTTGGTAGACTTCTTGGAAAGATTAGGTTATTTTGGTGTCCCTGTTGTGTTCCTTCCTTTGTTCCTCTGAAGAACTGCAAAGGCAGCAAGGCAATGTGAAGTCCTGTGGGCTATAAAGCAGAGATTAATTGTACACAGATCATGTCTGAATAAGCAAATATATATACTTATAAATAGTTACTTAACAGTAATAACAAAGGAGAATGTGGCCTATGGTGACATTCTTAATATTAGTGCTTATGAAAAAATAAGGTGCAATGCTTATGTATCCATCAGAAGTGGGTCTCCTGAGACATTTTGTACTTAGATTGCCATCTTTCACTCTATCTTGCTCTCCTTTCTTAGGGAGGAACTTTCAACCTCCTGCTGAGTAAATGCTATGGGTCTGATATAATTCAGGAAGTCTTATGCCTAATGTGTGTAGCATAAACAGCAGTGCTGAGTGCAGCAGCCAATTTGGGACCATTTAGTTTTGCATATATGCTTTGGGTTTTCACTCCAGGAGGTAATGCTGAAATTGATGCCACAGCTGCTAAGGATAGTTTAGAAAGCAACCCAAATGGTTGTCTTCTGTTTACAGTCCTTCATCACCTCCTTTTAGAGCAGTGGGCAGTGATGAAAGTAGTGAAAGAAGTGAACCATTTTCCCAGGACTATAGTAATGTGGAAAAAACCTTGTGTACCCAATAGCCCTTATTATCTTCTGTTTTCTTACTTTTTATTATTTGTTCTTTAATTTGGCAGCATCTGCTTTTAAGTTTATTAGACCAACTGTTAGAAACTGAGATTTGCCTGAAAATTTGACTTGGAACATTACAGTGTTAAATGCATCATAAGGATGAGTATCGAATTAATTGAAAAGTCTGGTTCTGAATGTTAAGGTTACCTAGCCTAAACAGTTCACAGGCTTGCTTTCCAGATCTGATTAGTGTTTGCTGACATTGAGAAGGATACTGCTTTATATACAAACCCCATTTTTTTTCTTCCTTTTTCATCATATAGCATGAAGTCATCTAAGCATGAAATGTCAGTCATACACCATTGATACATTATGTCCAGTAACTGCAGTGAAGTCAATTTTAATAGGAAGCTTGTGAAAAATTATATTTGAATTGTACTATTGAAGGACTTTGTGTGATCCAGCAGAAGGTCAGTTATATGAAATCGACTATGCAGTACTTTTGTCTGAACGTGGCAGCCATGAAACAATAAAGAGAGAAAAAAACCCAACCTCCTGGTTGTAGTGTTTCTCTTTTTCTCCAATATGGCAATGGAGGTGAACCCCTGACAGGGAAGTCCCATGTTTCAGGTCAGGAACACAACTGTTCCAGTTTTTGAATTAGAAATTTTCTAGTTGGGGGTAAAAACAAAACAAAACTTTTTGCTTTTGGATTTTTTTTTTAATAGAATCTGCACTGATTTTAAAATTATAATTGATATTGGAAATGTATGAGTTGTAATTTGCTGAAACTTTGGATTTGGGTAAAGGAAAACATATTTGCAGGAATTCCCTCTCCCTTTCTTTCTTTCCACTCCTGCCCCAATCTCCATTTCTTCCTTTTCTCCCCCAGTTAAAACAAATTCACAAAAACCAAGTCATTAAAAGCCATAGAAAACAGAGCACTGTTAAGACTTCTGATTATTTTTGTAAAGATTTTTGTCTGTGTCTCATAAAGGATGATACTGTACATTCACAGTGCTGAGCTGTTCATTCCTTTGTGTAAAAACACTTTTAGGTCATGTTGCCGCTTTACACACAGGGGCAATGAAGATTGCTCTTGTATTCATTGCTCCCATTGCTATGCACCATCACAGGTAATGCTCAGAAATTATATGGGCCCTGATCCATAACTGTTCTCAATTGTTATTAGTCCCAGTTGCTTCGCAGTGACTCTTCAGCATGTAAAAATAAACACTTAGATTTCTGCAGAATGAAGGTCTTAATATGTAACTGCATATGACCAAGTCTTACCCTGACCTCATGAAGGAAAATAAACCATATGTAAGCACAAAGCTCATTAATATTTTCTTCAGTCTTTTCACTCCGGTTCAGTCACTGTCATTAATTTGTTATGATTGTGGTAACATTTCAAGAGTTTGCATATTTTTATTTTGTCTGAATGACTCCAAGGGGCCTTAGTTATTTTCTATTAGCTTGACCGTCACAAGCAGAGTCAGACCCAGATAAAATTATGTAAATGTAAATGTCAATAAAATAAATTATTCTATTTTTGCAGATGTTCTTCATCTGGATTGAATTTGATTGTGAGTGCTTGTCTCCATGCATAATGATCCAGAGCTAAAGGATGAAAGTGTTCTTGGAGCAAAGAAAACACATTCTGAATCTTTACTGTAAATTATACACTATACAAAATCAGTCCAAATTGTTCAAACCCTTGGACAATTACAATGTTATTCTACTCACCATGCTGAGTACTGTGTAATTATCATGGTTAGCAGCAGTTTGCTTGCTTTCAGCCCTGAAGGGAGATGCAAGCTTTACTGAACAAAAATAAATGCAGATGTTGAACCTTATTTTGTTTTCTGACTCAGCAACTGAAAATACCCACAAAATGCGTTTTTTTTTTCTACTTATTTAGTTGATATAGCGTTAACAAAAACAGTGCTATTGATCAAATACGCACTGTGCTGTACATAATGGATAGTATGGTTAGTTGCATGATTAAGGAATTTGCTAGGTTGCAACTCCAAGCTTTATTTGTAAAAAGAAATGAAAAATAAAAAATCAGCGAGATTGTCCCTAAAGCAGGAAGATCCACTTAATAAGAACAATTATTTTTTTCATTAGTTTTCTAGTTTATAGGCTGACCTTTCTCCTATTAAGCCAGTGATAGATTTACTTGCATAGTTAATCACACGTGGAACGTACTTCCCATCAAGTCCATTTGTTTTGTAAGGTTAGCTTATCATTTCTCTTCATAAAGTGGACCTACTTTCCACCTGACATCAAAACTTGGAGGAAATGGCTCAAGAAATCAGTAATAGAAGACACTTTTAGCCTGACCAGTTAGAGGATAGATGTGAGATTCCAGTTGGCATCAGGCTGTTTTGATTAGAAAATTTTATTATTTTCTATTTCTAATGTTTTTATGGTAAATTCTGTCTAACAAAATTTAAGAAATATTTACAATGTGCTGACAAATACGCAGTCAGATTAAGGAATAATCTGAAAGACAGCAATATCTGTCCTTCTGCATGGAAGCCTTGTTAGAGACTATAAAGTCTTTCTCTTCCCAAAGAGTTGATCCCTGAGATGGGAACTCCCCAGTGGTGGCGTTAGCTAAATTTAGTCTCAGCTAAATATGCAAGTCTACCTGGTTCCTCTTGAATGTGTTGCTGGACAGAACACTGCTGTAGCTAGACATGTGGAAGACTGAGGTGCTAGCCACTGAGCACATGCCTTGTCTGAAGGCTGGCAGCCAAAGGAAGTAAGAAATAGGATTAGTTGTAGGCTTTCCTCTCCTTTCTTTTGCATGGTACAACACAAGTATTGAAGGAATTTGTAGCAACTTAATGTTTGCCTGAAACTGCTTCTTACTATAGACTGACCTTCAAAGGTATGTGAAATTAGTAGTGAAACTGTTAGTTTTCAGGTTTTAGATTGCTGTGATACCTCTTGGAAGTGTTTTCTTCAGGTTAATATGCACTTACAGCTTTGCCTCTATATTGGCACAGATATGCTCACCTTCTTTCCCATCTTGCCTATGTATTTACGCATTTCTTTCAGTAGCTCTTGGCACTGGCTGCAGGTCCCACATTTGAATGTTTTTATTTTTCCACAGAAGCTTTATTAATTCCAGGGTTTGGATTGCTTGCCTTACTTCCACATCTGTCTTCCTAACCTCTAAACATGCGCAACAGTAGAAATCTTTCATTTTCAGGAAATTACGTATTCCCAACACCAATATTTTGGTAAGTATTTCACCTAGGGTGGGAAGAAAAAGGAGTTTTCCATTTATTTTTGTGGACTTGGACTTTTTTTTTTTTTTTTTAATTCTATATCCTTTTAAACATAAATGGGATTGGGCCATTCAGTTGTTTAAGTTCTCTTGGGATTCACTTGGGCAATTCTTCCATGCTCCAGAGGAACCAAGAACCAAATTAGATCTTATAGGTCATCTTTCTAATTGTGTTTAAGAGGGTGAGAAGCACTTTTAAGAAGTATTTTATAAGCAAGCTTTATGCATTTTGTAACTACCAAACAACACTAATCTGCATTTACTATAAACAGCCTTGAGATCTAAAGAGAAAAAAACACTGCATAAGAATGTAGCATTGTTATTGTAATAGACTGTTTCCATGAAGCCAAGTCTTGTTTTGATTCTTGGTAGCTGATTGCAGTTCTCAAAAAACTTGAGCTTTTCCTACCTTTGATATAACCTTGTGCCAAGCCAGTGAATAGTACTCATTTTAACTCCATATTCTACACTGTTCTCTTACCTATTTTCCTTTTTTTTCCCTTTTTTTTTTATTCTTTTAAATTGAAATGATATTTTTCTTCTGGTTAAAATTCTTGCTCTTCCTTTACTCTAGCATAATCTGTAAGTGCCAAAAAGACCACAGCTCAAGGCTGTTTTCTCACTAATGTATTTTGTTTCAGTGAAAGTTCAGTCCAAGAGAACAAATACATTTCCTAGAGGAAAAAAATTGTGTTAATTGATATCTTGGTGATATATACACTGTATTCTGTTTTCAACTTTGACTTGCTTAAAATGGAGCACTCTAACTCCTAAATGGATTCTTTACAAAAAAAATTTGGGCTAATGTTCCACTGCATATGTATATTTTAGAAAGAAACAGACTGAGCACACACCACCACGCACATTGAGCGAATTGCTCTTGTATATGGTGTTTACTTCAGAGTGCCACAATTGATCATGAAGAACTGCAAAATTAACCTATCAAGTGCATGCTAATAATAAATTCTCTTCAGAGCTGGACAGGAAAAAAAAAGTACTGTTAGCAAGTAGAATTATTGCAAGGCTTTACTAGTGCTGTGAACAAAATCAGTCATAAATGCCACAGTTTAATACCCATCTCCTGTTTAAACTAAGTTAGCAGGAAACCACTTTAGGTTGTATTTCTGACAAAGGTCTTGAGTAGTAACTTGAAAACCAGTCACTAGTTACGGACTTTCTGTGAGAGAAGCCAGCTCCATGTGAAGCTCAGGTGAGGGCTGTTGCTACTGTGAGAACCATGGAATAAACTAACCTTGGAGATGATGCCTGCTAGGGAAGCAAAATAGCTCCTGTTAGCCAGCTGGGGGTATTTTGTGTCAGTGAGTGACGAGGGCCCTAGACTCACAGTTTCTTCTGTGTTCAGGGCACAGCTGACAGACACCATAACTCCTCCTTGCAAGTAGCTCTTCTCTCTCACTTTTGTCAAGAAGTACTCATTCAACTCAAAGAGAGAAAGCTGGAATGTGCCACACACACATAGGGAAGGTTTCACCTAGGCTTTTAGCTCTTGCTAAGCACAACTGCCCAGAGCTGAGTGGTACCTTGTACTGCAGGGAAAATACACAATACCTTTGCTATTGCTGATCTGGAAGCTTGGATCTCCACCTTTTTCAGCTCGTGGTAATGTTGCTGAGGAGTACACAGTACAGCAGAATGCTGCGGTATGTAGAATGTAAAGTTGCGCTCTGTGTTGTATGTTCTGGTTTTCTCTAGATGTGTGACCAGTCAGTTACTTTTGATACGGATTTGGAGGAGTCCTATGAAAAGTTTAGCTGAATCTAAACCCATGGCTGTGTCATCATGGAGGTGGCTGAAGAATCAACCAAACTCCACAGGCACAGCGTTTTTTCATCTTCAAAATCAGAAATCTGTAAACAGCTCAACCGGAACGTGTTTCTGTTTTTCTACCAGAAAATCAACTGGTGTCAAATGGAGCTCAGTTGATCAGGCAGATCTGGTGGTATCTGGCACTGCTTTGCAGTCCCCAAAATTTGCTGTTGGATTTACTGTATTTTAGCCCATTTTAGCAACCTCTCTCAAACTCTGCCTTCTGAGATTTTACCAAGGTCTTGTATAATGACTCCTGTGTTGATAAACAAACATGTTTTCTGGACTAGCTGTGTCTGAGCTTTCTTACAGCATTCAGAACTGGAAATTTCGAACTGATAAAGCTGCTTGTGTTTAAGCAACAATGTCTAAATTCAGATCATTTTTAAGTCCTTACTCCAACTAATAAGCCAACTTCTCAAGTAGTGTGCCTGGAGTAGTGTGCCTGCAAAGATAAGGTTTTAAATCCAGAAATCTGGTCTAGAGCCATGCTGAGGGCCTGCTGTAATGACACTGAAGTAGATTCTGTATTAAAACACTGAAAAGCTGACATTCGAACATCTGTTATTGCTAAGTAAATATTATTAATGAATAAGTAGTTCTTCAAAGACTTGTCAGTGCTTATGCTTTGTACTTTTATCAATCTTCAGTGTATTTGTTTTTCGTTCCTTCCTCCTGTAAGAAGGAAATAGCTTCCTTCCCTGAACTGTGGGTAAGAGAAGAGCTCTGAGGAATAACATTAATAAACTTGCACCCTGCACTGAACGGACAAGAACTTCTCTGTGACCCATAGTTTTCCCAAGATAATTTTTTTGTTTGTTTTCCACAGTACTATCTGGTGAATAAACATGACCATTCCCCACTTCTCATCTCTCACAGCTCACCATAGGTGACCAGTCAGCCAGTTGGTGCCAGATTAATGGCAGAAAACAGATTTTATTGTCCAAGTCAGTTGTGAATGATGGGACTGTCTGTTAATTCCCATGAAAGCTAACTAATCTTCCAAATGAAATACTATATGTACATACATGCTCCCAGTCACTGGGAGCAGATGTAATATGTTTTTAAGAGCAAAATAAACCACACACAGAATCTTTTTATTGATCGTGCATGTGTGTGTGGGTCAATTTCATATATTTTCTTAAATTCTATACCAGTGAGGCCACTTCTCTTTTATCCCAGTGGATATGTGAAAACTATGGGTCAGCCTTTCTTCTCATGGGCATGCAGCAGACTCCACTATATCCTTGCTGTCTCCAGCAAGAGTAAATGTAAGGCATAGAGAGGCACTGTGGGTTTTTTTTTTTCTGAGAGACTCTGCAAAACTCACTCAAATGCTAGACTTGAAGTTGGAATTAAGTGATATATTCTTGGCACAAAAAATTACAAAATAAACTGTAAAAATTGACCAAACCATTAACTTCAGTGAACTGCTATTATATATCTCGGTATGACTTATTCTATTAATTGTCTGTGACAAAATTATAGATAGCAATGTACATACAAATATACCTTCAGGAATATTATCCTATTTCAAGTGTGAATATCTGAAAGAAAGGAAATACTGTCCAGCTACTAATGTGATTTTGAGCTAAGGGAAATAGTATTTGCGTATATCTGTTCCTGTTGTCTTTGGAGGTTTTGTTTAAATTTGAGGCAAAGCAAAATCATTCTTATTGTCTCCAAAATGTATTGGAGAGGATCCCAGGGGAACTGTGGCAGAATTGTTTGACTTTTTTCTTTTTCCAGTTTTTTGGGGAAGCACAAATCTCGTATAACCTGTAAAGCAAAAATACAAAGATTACTTACAGTGGAGATTACTTCTCCTTCATGGGAATGATTCCAGCCACGGAGCTATAATGGATTCAAGCTTTGAGCAAGCCTGGCGTTCCCTCTTCCACTCATGCTTGGAGAAATAGGTACTATGTTTGAAAGAGCAGCTTTTATGTGTATTTGCCCATGTACATTTGTTAGCAGTATTCAGGCATGCATTTTAGAGGCATTCATTTTAGAGGCATCTTTGAACAAATAAACT
The DNA here is from genome assembly GCF_037157495.1 of Lathamus discolor. Lineage (NCBI taxonomy): Eukaryota > Metazoa > Chordata > Aves > Psittaciformes > Psittacidae > Lathamus > Lathamus discolor. The sequence goes on from NC_088885.1 coordinate 63,360,196, forward strand.
GTTTTAGGAAAGGGGCAAGAGTTGTGTGAAAATCTGCTTTGCAAGGAAAAAAATCCCCAAAATTTTGGTTTATTAAGGATTTGCTGTGTACAAGTGACACATCAAGTAGCCCATCAGCTTGCAGTGAGAACTAGGACCCAAGTACAGTTGCCTTGCAGAGTCATAGTATAATTTGAGTTTGAAGGGCAGGAGTCTTATTTTGTTTTATCACCAAGCAAGGGAATTGGCCAGCAGTTCCCCAGGAGTGATCTTCATACCACGTTCGGCCAGACAAATCCTCCAACCGTGTACCGGACAATACTGCTCATTATTTTTTTGTACTTCAAGTATTTAGCACATGTGGGAGGATAAAAATACATGCTGTTTAATCTGTTTGGTACTGATTTATTTTATTTAATCTTGTCCTGAGGACTGGAGGAATCTTTGTCTGACAAAGTCGTTCTTTGGGATGAGTGCTGAAGATTTTATCTCCTGACCAGCTCCAGCTCCCTGGGCCTTACTTGATGCCTAGCATACATGTTCTAAAGGCAAATTGCAATGAAATCGAGACCAAGAAAACAGCTTTGACTCTTGGAAGAGGCAGCATTGCTGGAGGTAGCAAGCTGCCTGCTTTACATACACCAGAAAACGGTCTCCAAGCTTCCTAAACAGCCACTCCCTGCCACCCTCCAGCGCAGACCTCTGCTTCCACAGTACGTGTGGGTGCACGAGGTATACTTTTGGGAGAATGGCAGCATTTGTGATTGCTTTATGGCCCAACTTTCCCCTATGTACATTAGGAGAGGACCCTGTTTGGCTGTTTCCCATGAACCCACCCATCAGCAGCACAGGTGAGCTCTGTGTGTAGAGCAGGAACAGGAGCCTGTGGCTCCCAGGATTACAAAGGTTAAGTTCAGCAACAGGCACAGCCACTACAAAAGACACCAGCAGAATACAAAGGCTTCTTCTAACAAGCCAAATCAGTTCATCAGGTTAATATATATGATTGATAAATATATTTTCTATGTAATTAACTCAAAGCACATTATTGATAAATTTTTAATTACCCTATTATTAATGGCCGAAGCTTTTGTAGAACTCTTAAGTATTTTACATGTTACAGATAATTAGCTTATAGAGATATACATATATAGATAATTAGATATTAATAATTTAAAGCATGAGTTATAATTTAGGAAGCCTGTTAATTGTCATGTAACTTTATAAGCTATCATTTTAACCGCCAATGACATTAATTTATATTTCTCAGCACTTCACTGCATATTTTCTATTAAAATAACTACAGCGGGAATTAGTTCATAAACAAATGTAATACAATGATCCTTTTATCTTAGCTTACAACATGCTGATCCAAACCCAACTCAGTAGTGACTAAAATTTATTGCTGCAGAATAATACTAGAAGAAGAACAAATGGATCCCATGAAAAAATTCAGGTTCATAATTACAAGACAGTTTCTAACTTTGGAATAGGAAGCATAATGCAGAAGGTTGTGGAACCACCTTCAGAAGAATAGTAAAATGAGATGGTTGAAAATTGTTGAAGATGAAGCTTGATAAGCTTGTGCATGGGACTGTCCATGCTAATTGTCTGCAGCAACAGGGTGCTGAAATAAAAAAAGTTCATGCTGTTGCATTTGATCCTTTGTGCAATGAGAGGGAATGTGACGTTAGTCCATAAGGATGAATATCTGTGCTACAGAACCAGGATGATGAATGTAGAGGCCAAGAACAGAATGCACAGGGATTACTTCTCACTGAGCAGAGGTGAGTTATTGTCTACCAAAGACCTGCTCTGTTGCAAATCACAAGGAATTTCCGCTGACGTCAGTGGAAAAAGGAAGCCATCTTTAGCTGCAAAGTGTCTTCTAAGAGTGCCTTTAGAGATGATTTTGTGAATCCTTTCAAATGCTCGCACTGTTAACTCCTAGGTGTAAATGACCATTGGATCAAGTTTAACAGGGGAAATGGTAGTCTGTGTTATGACTTTAGCTAACACTAGAAGAAAGGCTGTGTTTCATGATAGTGTTCTATGATTTCGCAAGTCAGGTGTTTTGCTGGTGAGAGATTGGAGGGCTGTACTGAATTCTAGTCTGCCACAGAATGTGTACTCATTGCTGATTAGCTTTGCTGCACTAATCCTTCCTCAAATGGCTTCAAAAAAATGACAAGTTCATGAAGACTTGATCCACTGACAGCTGCTAACCATTGTTGAATACAATTTTTGGCTCAGGGAATCTTAACTTGCTGATTAGAGAAATTTAGAAGACAGGCAGGCATGAAGATTTCTATTAGTCATGTTCATTTCTTATACTTTTCTCTAAACATTTGCTAATACTAGTTATCAGAACTGGGGCTCTGAAAAGAGCTTACAAGTCTTACTCACTATGAAGTCCTTATGTTCATTCCTGCTCTTCAAACACTTTTTTCTCTCTGATTTTCTTTGTTCCGAAAGAAATAGATTTAAAAAGTTTTGAAAAGTCAATGTATCAATTTACATTTTTGAAACTGTAGTTTGAACTACCAAATGACATAATGGAATATAGATGATTGTTCAACATCCTAAATGCCATTTGCATGAAACTTTTCCTGAGAAAAGAAATAAAATGGAAAAATCTATTAATATTTTGCTGCATATAGGATTCATTTGTTGCATGGAATATATTGAGTTGCTGACAGTTTTTAAGTGTGAACTTTTATTCTAGTAAGTTTGCCTTATAGAATGGAGCAGTCCATCATAATCTTAGGACCAGTTCAGTTAGGTACTAAACTCTCAATGAGGTTGGCAACATCAGCATATCATGAAGTTGAATCTTTTATTCATCTAAGGAGCTTGATATTTGATTAAGTTGATCATTAGATCACTAAATGTACTTAAAATATTTTGGCTAATTTTAGAAAGGTCATAGAAATTAGAATTGTGACATGCTGCAGAATTATGTATTCTCCTGACCTTGTGCTTATCTCAGATGTTTACTTTTAATCAGATCTTCAAAAGCTCATGATACGTCAAAATGGTTTTGTTTCTTCTCCCCTTCCCTAATGCTTGAAGCCCCGTAGGTGGTAGAAAATGGTGTAATAATTGCTCATGCTCTAGCCTATCATTTGCCTCTGTTTTCTCCTACTTTCTAGAACAAATCCCTTAGATATGTGTTGCCTTTCCAAGTTCAAAGAAATATTTAAAAAAATCTTTTTATAAAGAAAGGTCTTTATGTTGAGGGGCTCTGGGGTTCAGAGTTAAATACTTTTCTTTCCAGGCAGCATAAACTTGGAGGTGCAAAGCCTGAGAGCAGTCATTTGTTTTCTCTGGGTTAATGGCTTTCAGCTGGATGTCTGTCTGCTGAATAATGACTGAGCTGCTACACCAGCCAGCCTCTTCCACTGCAAAACATGTGTTCACTTAATGGCATTGACATATTGGAAGTTGGAACGAGCCTTCCCACTTGAGCTGTTCAAACACTATACATCCTACCAGAGCAAAATTAAATAAGGAGATGTGACAAAAGAGGAGGATTCAAGGAAGATGATAGTGTGTTCTGAATGTGCAGCATCAAAGAGTCTTTGGTTTTTGACTTCACTTGGGCCGCTCGTTATTTAATCGTTCCCATCCTGAGTATTTATTTTCTAAAGGGAAAATTGGTTTTCAAGATTTCAAGTCCTATGGTTTTGATCTTTAGTGTATACTTGTACTACTGAGTGATGTGGAAAAATAATAAACAGTAGAAAGCTAGAGAACTGTCTCTAAAACTGCTGAGAGCAAAATCTGAAAAGTAGTTAAACTGCACGTAAAATATGTGAAATTTTTAGGTCCCTCTTTCATTTTTTAGTCATGGGATTAAGTTATAGAAGTCACAGAGACAATTCTAGAAAATATCCCGGTGTTTCTAAAGTAGGAATCAATGTCTGGACACATAGTACCTGCTTGTACTATGAGGTATATTGGCTTGTGAAATTGCTTTTTTATTTTTTTCGTGATTACTGTTAAGAAAATGCATTGTTGGCAGCTAACAAGGAAGAAAATAGCCTCTAACAGTACAAGGATTGATTTGAATAGATATTGATTTGATCTGGTTTTGCCTTTTGACACTGTTTTTGTAAAATTAAGTCCTCTGCCTGCCCCCAAGGCCCTTGTCCTTCATTGCTGCTAACCTGCATGATGGAGGCTGATTGTACTGTGAAGCCTGAAACTTCTTATTATTGATGTATTAGATTTCCATCCAGTCAGGCTAGCCTTTGCTAGTCTGCTTTTGTTTCACATGCAAAGGCTTCTGACGCTGTCTGCCAGCCTCTTAGGTGGGCAGAAGTATTCCAGATAACGCGTGCAGTAGTATTAAGCATGCAAAAAGCAGGAGTGGGAATTTTTGACTTCCCATGTGAAAGTTCATTGGCCGCCCAGAACTGCATTCCAGAAGCGACAAAAGCTATTAGTCTTGTGGGTGCAGACCCTTTCCATTCACTGACAGTAATAATTCCACCCCTAACTCTTTGGTAATGCATTAGCATAAACTGTAATTTTTGCCTTTAGACAAGCTCTGCAGTACAGCATGACGGTTCCTACACTGTAATTGTAGGATCCTCATTAATCAAAAAGAATATTATGACATTGTGAGCTCACAAGAAAGACAATTCGTGACTGACACAATAAAGGCCTAAATTATGCTGCTTTGATGATTAGAGGTGCAGAATTGCCTTTTTTTTTTTTTTCTCTTGTGAAAATAGGTTTTAAGGAGCTGTAAGAAAAAACTCTTTATAATGAAAGTAGAGAGTGTTCGGAGGCAAGCAACACCAGCCTTATTTAGAAGACACCTTTATTTCAAAAGGAAGTTAAAATTCCAAAGTTGTTTTGGCAGGGCTTTTTTTTATTGATAAACCTGAATTTAAACCAGGATCTTGAGGAAGAAAGATGTGAGAAGCACATTGCTGTAGCACTATGTTTAGTAGTTTACTGCTAAGTTTTTAAATTTGCAAAAATTTATATATTGCTTTGGCCAGCTTACAAAATGTGTTTTGAGATATATGAAATGATTAATGCTCGAACACACCTCATAAGTTAAATACAGTATATATATTCCTCTTTGTTCATAAGGAGCCAGAGATTCTGAAAGATACATGAAGGAGACAGGGAAAAAATCTTAAAGTTTCTTCCACTGAAGATATGTATGCAAGCCATTGAGTTCCTAGAGAAAACTGAAGGCTTTTTCAGTAAGCACTGGCTAAGTGAAGCCACTCCAGCAGGCATTCTTGGGAAGACCCAACATCCCTGAAAACAGAGAACTGGAGACTGAAGTGGTGCTGAGTAGGTGGTGTGCTCCCAGAGGAGGACCTTGTCCCTGTTAAGTTTTGCATGATGGGCCCCATGTGTTCTGAAGTGCTGTGATTAATGGGGAAATAAATCAAAACAGTGTTTTCTTTCCAGGGATTCCTTCCTCCAGAACAGACTGACTGCAGCATTTACGGTCCAAGTAACCAGTAACTTAAACAAGCATTTAAGAATCTGAGAGAGTCCCAAAAAGTGCCTTCTGAGTTGGGTTCTTCACACGCACACAAGTTAAATGACTTATTCCAGGCACTCTTGTCTGTCCATAGGTATTTACTTATGTTTTTAAATACAGCCCTACCTGCTAAGGCAGCCAGATTTCTTCTGACTGTGTTAGAAATTACTCTCAAATTTCTGTTTTCTGGAAAAAAGATAGCTGAGGAAAAGAGGGAAAAAGTTCTCTCTGAATATTAACCCAAATCCCCATCTCATTTTGCATGCTGCCCCAATGTCCATTGCTTTTGTTTGCTTGAGTTTATGATGTGTAGGACAGTCAAAATTAGCCATTAAGTGTAACTGATGAGGAATATAGTAATTTTTGTTAAAAAAATACTTCTTGAAATAATGTACATTCATTCATTGGTTTTGGGTTTGTTTTTTTGTTTTGTTTTTTTCTTTTAAATGATTTAGATGGAGTGGTTATACAGTTTCTCTTATGACGGACTTCATGGCAGTTCATGAAATCCTTGTTTTCTTTGTTTCATGTCATGACTGATAACATATGTGCACACTCTAACATGACTTAGGAAGTAATCCGAGAGGATACGTAAAATTTTACTTTTTCTTCGAATTCAGGAATGCTATACTGAGATTCAGGGATGAATTCATGAAGGTGTTAATCTTCCTCTGGTCATAGAGGAGTGATCAAGTAGGAGCTACTGGAACACCAGAGCAAGCTGGGTGTGCCATGGAATCATAGAACAGTTAGAGTTGGGAAGGACCTTAAGATCATCTAGTTCCAACCTCCCTGCCATAGGCAGGGACTCTTCCCACTAGGCCAAGTACATTAGGACATCTCCTACTAGACCAGTGTTCATATTAGGAGTTGTTTGTTTTGCCCTGATTGTGCTTTGAAGCGAATCTCCCAGCCTCCCACCTTGCTGTGGGTTTGCACTGGGGAGCAGCCCCAGAGGCTGCAGACTGAAACTTTCCATGAACTTCACCCAGAAACTGAGTTTCAATGGGTTTTCATACACAAGGCCAGACTGGAGTTAACTTGGAACTTCCCCTGAAATTCATGTAGTTTGGATGCCAGGTCTTCAGCATCAAAGCTTTTAGGCTGTATGTGCGGACATGCCACTTGCTAGCAAAGATACTGCCTTGGATGTTCCTTTCCAACTGAAATCCAGTGGCATTTAGCAGTATCTCAAATCCTGTTAGGTGTCTTTGTAAACACCATTAAGAAAATACCCTCAATATCTGAATACTTTTTGTATGTAACTAGCATTCACTTATACCTCTAATTCTTGTAGTTATGTTTTTGCTGTCTTCAGGACTGGACTATGAGGAGTGATTGTAAGCTCAAGCATTACTTCATTCTTTCAGGGGGGCTCCAGAAGTGCACAGCATTTGGGCTGTGGGACTTCTGTTCTTACTTCAGTGATGGTACTTCAGTACAGATGGTACTAAAACACAGTGATCCAGATGGTTCCCATGGTATAAACACAAAACTACATGGAGCAGAGAATTCCTTCTGAGAGATTAAAAAAATGAAAATGTTCCTACTAAAATCTCAGTCCCCTATTTTTTTGTTGCATTGAGCCTATCCTGGCAATACCTGAGTAAGACTCTTGTTGGCCAATGTTTCTTTGTCCAGCTCTTCTCCTTAGCTGCCATGTAGCATTGCATTGACCGGTGATCAAAGAAACATAAGACTAAAAGATGGTTGTCTTAGTCTACTTTACCATGAAGAGTCTCTTGGCAAAGGCCTTTTATTCAAACTTTTATTTAGAAAGGTGAATTTAATGAAATACTTAAGAAGAAATAGTGAGATCTAATACAAAGATACCTGTAAACCAAGGCAGAGGTAAAGCTTCATATAAAACATTGCATAATACATAAATTTATTAGTTTAAAAGCTATTTAGTTAAACATGCATAGAGCTAAAAACCCTCAGATCTCCAAAACGATAAATTATTTCTGTTATTGGAAATGATGAGTTATTGCTGATGTCTAACTCTGCAGACTTGCATAATGTCACTAAAGTAGACCAAATGAAGACTTAAAATGATTGACACAGTTGCGTTGGGTCTTTTTTCTCTCTTAGTGGAAATTGGTCTTCCCTGATCTTTTCAACTGGATTGTATGCTCATTAATGAGGAACATTACTGATGTCAGAGAGAGATTCACCAAAGTGCTGAAACTACAGAAAGTGCGCAAGAATTAAACAAGGAATGATGCATATTGAGTGGTGGTGGCTGCAGCTGTACACATTCTTCCCACTTGCCCTTCCAAAAACTGAAATTCAAGCTGTATTGATAAATATTGATATCTTTAATATGTTCTCAGGGATTGTGTCTTTGCTAATGATGTTTTATTAATATTAAAATTTAATTTTATCAAAATATTGTGATGCATAATATTAATTTATTAAACTATATTGTGCACTAATAAATATGCTAACAATAATCATATGCTTAAAATAATAAGAACTATAAGCAACAACATCAGAAATAAAAGTAATAATAATAAACTACCAATTTTTTTATCGTCAGCTGAGCAAGTTTTCTTCTTCTAGGTCTTATCCGCAGTAAAGCGAAGTTAATGAAAACCTTTGGAGACTTACTGGTTGCAAGGAAGAAATTACTTTCATTATACAGTGCAGAATGAAATCCATTTAATCTGTTTTAACTCCTGGCTGCTCAACAACCTCAATAGGTTGAAGATTTCAATCTACATACACAGTACAGGTACTGTTCTTGTTTTCATTTTATGTTTCTTCTTTTCAATAGCCTGTGTCTACCTTCTCCAACATTTAAAATTGGCTTTATGAAAACCACTACCCTAGTAGATATGCATCTGACAGGAAAGGGCATCATTTAGCAACCATTTACAATTATGTAGGTCTAGAAATACTAACGGAGGTAATTACTTGCCAATAGCCTTTATTAAAGCTTTAGTATATTAGTCTCCATAATTAGTCACCCTGTATGAGGACAGCATCTGGCTCTTTAAATCTCTTCCCAAGAAAGGCACTGAGTTAGAAGTCTCGATTTGTACAGACTCCGATTTTATGGTGTATATACACTTTTTTGAAATGGTAGTAGGACAAGATTTTTCCCATTATTATTTAGATTTTCAGGTTCATATGGATCTCCAGATATATTAATTTAATTGTGTTATATTAGATACCCCAGATTATTCTTACTTTTCTCTTTCTATCCCAGTTCTTCCTCATTCCCTGTTACAGCAGGCTCAAGTCTAATTCTACTTTATGACATGAATCCCAATTACAGCTAATCCTATTAAAAGCTCCAGTTACTTGAAAACATGTTCATTGGCAAGGACTTTAAAATGTAGAAAGTTCTGTGGGGACAGATTTGTACTTTACACATTGGTATGTTAATAATAATAATAGAAAAGACTTAATCAAGTAGCTTTTTAGATAATTCCACCAGAAAGGAAGTTAAATTTTAACACTTTTTTTTTTTTTTTTTTTTTTATTTTTATTTTAGCCCTATGAAGGCTAATATCTGGCAACAGCAACTGGGCGGATGGGTCAAGCTTGATTTGCCGGTTCATCAGACTAAAGCAATACTGAAATATTCAAACTCTGCTACTTTCAGCACAAAGATAGGTTCCTATATTTTTATAACTCCACAATCATGCTGAGTTAGTTTGCAAATCCAGATTCCTCCATTGTGTATTTTATCTTTCCAAAGCATTGGTAAGGACAACAAAATTATCAATTCTGAGAATGGTAAGAGGCAGAATCAGGATTGAATTTAACACAAAACATTGAAATATGGATCTCACTTGCAGAAACCTGCCTTGGAAACACTGTGTGACAATCGTAGCCTTTTAGCCACATAATTACTTCTCCAGAAGCTTCATCATTGCATTAACGATTTCTATTGTCCTGCTACTGTAAATATATATTTTTTTTTTGCCATGCTAATGTATTTTATGAGATTTCATAATGGAGATGGCACTTCATCATGCAATAAAAGATGTGCTAATATAAAGTCTTGCTGAAAGAGCTAATTACGTTGCATTATCATATTGTATTAAAAGCATTTGGGAATTTAAATGAGGAACTCTTGTCCATACACGAGTGGCTGTTATTCAGAATTAGTGTGGTGTCAGCTGGAATGCCCATTTAAATGGCTGAGCATAAATAATTTTATCATCTTTTCTTTTTCTCTTTCACCTCCTCTCATGTGACCTGTGTAATGTCAGGAAAGAACAGATTTAAGAGAGCTGTCCTCCTGCTGCAGTTTGGAAAAGGAGTAATATATGAGTATTTTTCTATGTTTTCAATTTAGGCTTTACTTCAAGCTTGCCCATCTGAAAAGCACATCACGGTTACTGATGTAGTTTTATCTAAAAGGTGCAATTTAAATCAACCTGCTCCCAAATAGTCTTTTCTTTCTTTCATTCCATATTCTAAGTGTAAAGTGCTTTAAATTAGAGATGTTTTGTAACTCCAAATTTATTTATTTAACTCCATTTTGGGACAATGATATGTAGAAAAGAAATCTTAGATAAAGACACCCACGCTTGGTGATAGTGATAAAAATATCATTTTGAAGTTCTGAAAATCATAGAATTGCCATATCTAGTTTATCCTGCACTCCCTGAAGCATTAAGCTGTTTAACACAAATCTAATTTCCCACCAAATAGCTCAAGGCAGTTAGTGCTCAGTTTGATTTCAAAGAATTAAACACTCGTTATAAATTGTGATAGTCTATGTGACTCTTCAGATAAACCCATTTGCCAATATATGTGTGTCAAGCATAAAAAAATAAGATGCTTCTGTTGTACAAGGGGGGAATACAGTGGAAAAAAAAGTGAAATTAAAGGAACATTTCCTTCAAAGCTAATAATGATTAATAAAACAGAAAACACTTGTAAAATATAGTGAACGAATCCTTCAAGTTGAAGAAATTCATGGGTAAAGAATATTCCATATCCTAACCCTTATGGGGTGTAAATCTTACCATGGATATGCAGCCAACTACCTCTTTGAGTCTAAATTTCTCATGTCACAGTGATGTGGAGTGAGATGGATGGATTTTCTAGGCCACCTAATCTGCCTTTATCAGAAGCTGGGAAAGGGGCTGTGGTAGCTGTGACTTCAGTGTACTAATCTGGACAAAAGAGAACAGGTGAGTTGAGAAACTCAGTTCTGCATTTCTACTATATATGTGGCATAAAAAAGTATCAGGGACTCTGGAATCTGTCTCAAATCATACAGGGTGGATGGGCAGAGAGATAAGAATTTCAGTTTTCTAAAATTAGAGCCAAAATGAACTGAGGAGACCAACATGGCAATAACATGAGAATTGAGATGGAAGTTTTCTCTCCAAACTACATACTCAGTGACCTTTAGTTGGGGAAAAAAGAGCGATGGTAACTCACTATTATACAATAGCAAATTATGGTATATATTATACAGTACATTAGTAATTGTGGCCATTACACTGACATGTAAAAGATTCATAGATATTTTCAAAACTATATTTCAAAAGAAAGTGTTAAAAAAAATCAGAAACTTAAAAAAAAAATTCTGCAACTGAGAAATGCTTTTGAGAAGTTGAAGGGAGTTTCATCATTGACTTCAACAACGATTAGAACCAGGCTTTTACCCTACAGTTTATAATAAAAGAAAGTGCACTTGCATATCTGAGTTCTCTGTCTGGGAAGAATAAGAAGAAGGATTTTGGCTGTGGGACCCAGGGATCTCCAAAAGTCAAGTGATTGCTTACTGCTAGGATGCCCTTTTAAAAGGTTACCATTGGGGTAGGATTTTTCCCCCTGTCCCTCATATAGGAATGACTCTGGTAAGCTCTGCTGGAGGAAGCTGCCTCAAGATGTTCTGTAACACACCTGCTTCCTCCAAACAACAGTCTGATATCTCTAGATTTGCTGAAGGTGTATTTTCTCTTCTCCAAAGGAAATGTGTGTTTCACAGCAATAGGATCCAGATTAAGAGTATACTGCCGGTCTGAGGGGCGAGAAGTCAACCTAACCTCAAGAGATTTGGAGATTGCCTTACAGAGTGGTGGTATGTACCTCCGTTGTTATTATTTTGTACCACAGCAGTCCCTTGATAACAGCTGCACTGTGCTAGACATGGGAGGAGACAGTCTTCCCTTGAAGAACTGATGCTCCTAAACCAGGAAGGATGAACAAGAAGGGAAGATGTTCCTGGGGTGGCATTACATGCCAGTGATGGAGCTGACAACTGAGTCTTGTGCTGTGAAACCTCCAGGTTTAGTTCTTGCAGTGAAATTCTTAGTGCTTGCAGTGAAACTGTATGCCTCTTTTAGCACTTGGAGGCTCGAGCTAGTTTTCAGCAGGTCCTGTGTTACTGAATGCCTGGGTAAAATTCATTGGTGTGTTGAAAGGCAACTTGAGAATGAAAGACCATTGAAGTCCCTCTGTTTGAAGTAGAACCAGTGTATGTTGGATGCTTTGCAAAAGTGGGAGTTCTGCAAATCCTGTCGATCAGGCTGGATTCTTTGCATGCATTCTGTTCATTAGTTGTTTTTCACCTGGGTGGCTTCCTTCTCTGTGCTGTTCTTCCTTAGTTAACCTGTGATGCCTAGCGCAACTTCATAGTGCATATCGATCTCACAGGCAGGGGACACAGAGTTTTGACTTGCAGTATACATTTCAGATTTCTAGCAATTCCAGTGAGTTTCAGCTTAATGCAGCTGAATTACTTCTATTCACAACAGTAAGCAGCCACACTGCTCACATTGCTGCTTCTGCTCCAGTGTCAAACTCCTTCCAGACCAGAGGGCTACTGCGCAAATAGGCCTGCACCTCACAGAGCAGTCAGAGAGATACCTCTGTTTGGGGTGTATAAAATGGAAGGTCACTTTATTTCAATTTGAATGGACTTCATGTCAATTTGAAGAGAAGGTTTCAATGGCAGTTTTCTGCATTTTGCATAAGAAGTAATCTGTCTCAGAGTGTAAGAGATGGTCCAAATTTTGATGGAAACAGACAGCATGAAGCTTATAATTAGTTTCTTGCTCATCTATGTTTTTCTATTCATTTTCTTCTATAAGCTTTTCTCATAACCAAATACTTCATAGCATGGAGCCTTCCAGTGTTGTACTGGAATATATGCTGTCAAATGTCAAAGAAAATACATTAAATTCCATTTTAAAGCTAGCCCAGGATGTCATCCAAAGTATTTACTGTATAGATTGTCATTGTTGGTGTCTTTATATTTCTGCTCAATCTTGCCCTTTAGTAGGAACAAAGAAACTGAAGGCTGAGTTTTTGCTTTTTGCTCGAGTACTGTCTGTGAGGCTAGCGAAGCAGTGAATCTTGCACTGAAAAACCCCGAGTTGTATTTTCTTGGTGATGCATTTCCTAACCTATTTTTGAGGACATTTATGTTGAAATGTCAATGTCTATTCCATTCTTCTGTTGTACAGCAGGAATAATAATAATGAAAAAAAAATAAAATAAATAGGTGCCAGACTGTCTGATCTCCAAATACTCTGCCTTATGGTCAGGATTGAACAGCCTAATTTCTACTTACATCCTTGAACTTCTGGCTTTTATCAGTCAGGTGCCTGTGGCGTCTTGAAACAGCGATGAAACTTAGGTGGTATTTAGGCATCTCAACATTGCCCCAGTTACATTCAAATGCGGAGCAGGTTTTCTGAATGCTGCACACCTTCTGTGAGTGAAGTGTTTAAAAACTCAGCTCTCAGTTCCTGACAGTCTTGCCTGTATAAATAAGGCTTGGGAGATGAGGTGTGATTTTTTTTTTTCTGAAGGTATGTGGAATGACAGCAAGAGACAGAAGCTGAGGTGGGCAGACCGGCTGTGCACCTGGGAGGAGCTGTGCTGGAGAAGGATAGGTGTGCTTGGGGCAGGAGGGTGCTGAACAGCCAGCTTCAGTCAGGCACAGTCAATGGAAGGTGTTTGAGCCCAAAGGGAACTGCCACCCCTGGCATATCAGAGCAGTGGATTAAGACCATGAGGCGCCTGGGAAAGTATAGCTTGGAAACGCTCAAAACCTTTGTCTCCGCTATGTATTATAGCTCATTTTTTTCAAACTGGGCTTCCTGCTGGTCCCGGGTGCTTGAGGGCAAATCACGTTTGCATTTTGCTACCTGCAATCTACATGGAAAGCCTTGTCTTCAGACACCTGGTTACCTGACTGAAGGTAGCCTTTTTTTCTGCAAAGAATGGTGACTTCAAAGAAGTGACAGAGGATACTAGTTATTAGGAAAAAAAATTCTTCCCTGTGAGGGTGGGGAGCCACTGGAACATGTTGCCTAAAGAAGCTGTGGCTGCCCCATCCCTGACAGTGTTCAAAGCCAGGTTGGACATGGCTTTAAGCAATCTGGTCTAGTGGAAGGTGTCCCTGCCCATGGCTGGGGGTTGGAAACAGATGATATTTAAGTCCCTTCTGACCCAAATAATTCTGTGATTTCTTTTAAATACAATAGTGTGGATGAAAGAAAATGATAATATGAAAGGAGGCTCGGTTCAGAATCTGGAGTTTATAGTTTCATGGCGTTATAGTCAGAAGAGAAACTTTGTCTCTTTCTTTCTGGAGTGTGGAGGCATGCTGAAATGTAACTGTACAGGGTGCAAAGTGAGAAGAGGGAAGAAGGGGGTGTTTCAGGACACTGATATTCTCTGCATACATGGAGTGTTCTGTGGAAAATAAAACAATCAGGTTAGCACATGATCAGTGCTTTGACTTTTCCATTCAAAAGATCAGGCATTACAGAGCAACAACAACAACAATAATAATAATAATTAATAATAACAATAATAATAATAATAATAATGGCTTTAGGAAACTAATTGAAAGCTTTTATTAGCCATGCTTAGGTCTAACTAGTTTAATCTCCCTCAAGGATCACAGCTTTAAGCCATTTGATTAAGCACACTTTGTGCTTGCTTCCAAACCATTCTTTTTTTCAAGAGCATATTACACAGTTCTGCTTAGTAATATACTGTGCATTTCTTTGCAGTAGATAACATTAACAGGCCACAGCGCTAGTGATGTCTCTTAACAGCCCCCCTCCTTTACTGGCTCTTTTTCCCTAGCAGGTATATTTATCATTTCTACCACTGACATTTCCAGCTCTCCTTCCCAGGACTGGCTTCTTTCTCTTCTCTCAGAAGATTAGTTTGCATTCTTCAGTATTAAAAAGGTTTAGAAAGCAACAGGGAGTTGGCAGGAAGAGCATGAGTTTTTAGAAATGTCAAAAAGTGTCAAACTGACAGCCTTGTGGGGGACAGCAGCACTTTCCAGTCAGTCTGTGCCAGAGACAGCATCCCTAAGAAAGGGCCAGGGTGTGCCACGGAGATGGTAATAAAACTTTATTCTGTTCTGAGCTGTGAAGGGAGAGGGATTTTTCTTACTCCTTGAAGCAACCAAGGCCCAATAAATCAAATGGCAGATCTTACAATATAATAAATAGCTGACCTTACTAAAATAGCTCCATAGGGGTGTCTAGAGAGGAGGGCAGATACAGCAGAATAAGATGGCTTTAATTGCCTATTTCTTTCCTTTCCTTTCCTTTGGTTTAGTCTTTTCACTGTCCCACCTTTCTCTTTTCCTTTGTTGTTTTTTTATTTTTTCTTCTCCTTCTTTTAGAAGCATGGAAGACTTGCTTATAATGTTATAAACTATAATACGTCCCTCCCATGGCAAAGATTAACAGTGCTGTCGCTTGGTGTGGCACAACAAACAGCAGCAGTATCTTGACAGACCTCAGATCTAATCTCTTTGCACTTAGGCTTCAGGTATAAATTCTTCATAGTGGTGAATTAAATCCCCTGCCACTCCTGTGTCATGTGTGTTGGTTGTGGCCCTTTTGTAATTGATAAAGTGTGTGTGGAACAGCTTGTGGTTCAACACGATTGTGGTGTGGTGGTAAAGAGAGAGAAGGGAAGGAAACCAGTGAAGGAGCTGTGGGGGTCCCCAGGAAGCCAAATGAGCATCTAATCTCTTTTTCTCAATGAAGCTTAACCAGATCCTTTGCCTTGCCAGACCTGATTCCCCATAGCTCTGAATGGATGTAGGCCATTTCTGCCTTACAGTCTCATCCTTCTACCAACAATTTTCCTCCTTCACTTCACTCCAGCACCCTACTAGTTCACCCTCTCACTAGTGACAGTCCTATTACAGGAAAGGGTGATGCAACCATTATATTTATTGTAAGAACAAAGTCCTATTTATATTTCATCTATAATTTGGGATCAGTTATTTCAGGGATCTGGCAGAAGAGCAGCCTCAACTTTTGCTCTGATAGCTGTCCCCGTTTCTTCTTAAAAAAAATCACAACTCTGTCCAGGTTTTGGAGGTTGTTTTATTCTCTAGGTAAACACCATCTGTAGTCAGCATATAGGTTTAACCCAATAAAGGTTTGGAAAGAGTCTGCTTCAAGTGTTTAGCATCTGTAGTTTCTTATTCAGAGAGGGTTATGATTTCTCACTCGAATAAAATAGACTGTTGCTCGATGGGTTGATTTAAGAGAAGCTTGAATGTTAGGCTATGGATTTTATTGTATTTTTCCAGAGGAAAAGGCTGATAACTGTCAATGAACATATCATGATTTGTAGATGCTTTCCTTGGCTAAAAGGTATTCAGCCAAATTCAGTACTCACAGATATTTTTCTAAATACCATAGAGACACTGTCTTAGATCCTTAACTCACAAAATGCAATCCCAAGTCCTGCAAAGATCTACATAGCTGTTTAATCTTGCTATCAAGTTAAAGTGTACTAGGCTAAGGGCATAAAGCTGAGTCTTTGTAAGCTCTTGCAAGATAGAGCACAAGTGTGAATATATATTAATAAAAATCTCAACTTTAGCAGCATAAGAATGCTTTTATTCCCAGAATCCATATTAGCCTAAGAAAAAAGGGAATGAAACAGAAAAAGAATATTTTTTTTAGAAGCCCCATTATGCTAGTGCAAACCAAAAGACGTATGTCTCTAGATCAGTAATTTCTGCATGGTTCAGACATATAAGCAATCAAGACAGTGGGGAATCCGTTAAGCAAGAACGGAATTACAGACTGCTGATTTGCTTAACTTTGATCCAGACTTCAGAAAGTCCTGGAAGAGGTGGCATTTTAAGTCTCAAAGATGATGAGTGTTATGGTTTAACCCCAGCTGGCAGCTAAGAATCACATAGCTGCTCACTTACTTCCCCCAGATGAGATGGGGGGAGAGAATCTGAATGGTAAAAGTGAGAAAACTAATGGTTTGAGATAAAGGCAATTTAATAGGGAAAGCAAAAGCCGCATATGCAAGCAAAGCAAATCAAGGAATTCATTCACCACTTCCCATCCACAGGCAGGTGTTCTGCCATCTCTGGGATGTAGGGCTCCACCATGTGTAATGGTTACTTGGGAAGACAAATGCCATCACTTGAGCATCCTCCCTCTCCTTCTTACCTCAGCTTTATATGTTGAACATGACGCCAAATGGTATGGGTATCCCTCTGGTCAGCTGGGGTCAGCTGTCTCATCTGTGTCCCCTCGCAAGTTCTTGCACATCCCTTAGCCTCCTCACTGGTGGGGTGGTGTGAGAAGCAAAAAAAGCCCTTGACTCTGTGTAAGCAGTTCAGCAGTAGCTAAAGTATCCCTGTACTATCAACACTGTTTTCACCACAAATCCAAAACATAACCCCATATTAGCTACTATGGAGAAAATTAACTCTATCCCAGCCAAAACCAACATTATGAGCCATGGCTAATAACTAAGAAACCACTTTAAGTGCTTTCTTTTTCCATCATTTTCAGACACTTTTGCAAACTAGATTTAACAGTATCATCTTTAGGTCTTTCAACATATTTAGGAAAATATGCCAAGTGTCTGCATCACAAGATAACCATGTGTCTAGGGCTCCCTGTGGAGAAACTGCTTTGATGTGCCATGGTTTGAAGCAGAACTCCCAAGCAAGAACTTCCAATGCCCATGCCTCTTACTTTTCTCTGAAGCTTTAATTCAGTAGCTTTAATACTAACCCCCTTCCTAACTTAACACCTTAATACTGTGCTGACATTCATTCCTTCATTTTCCCACACATGTATATTTGGAGTTCTTACTGAACTCTCCCGTCTACCCCTGAAGTGCTACATGAGTCCAGAAGGCAGCCTGGGGAAGTGGAGATGGGAAGGAGGTGATGCAGATGGGGTGGCTTTGCAAGATTACAGCCTCCTTGTGTGATATGACATGGAGCCCATCCAAGACTAGTGCCTCCAGTGCTGGGATAAGGCAGATGAATCACATGTTTTTTTTGCAAGTAAAGGATCTGCTTATTATCACTGCCTAATGTGTAGTCATTTAAATCTCTAGGAACTGGTGATAGGTTGGGCAAGAGAGCTGTTTTGTTGGTGGGAGGGCTCCCTTTTTCCCATGAAAGTTCCTGTTGGAGGGAACGTGGTTTCACTGCTCCCTTTGCTAGACAGCAGGCTGCAGTGGTGTTGGGATATCCTGTGATGATTCATACACTGTGTACAAATTGTCATGTTCATCATTTGATTGCTAGTGTAGCCTGGACCAGTGGCTTCACATACCGCCTCAGATGTAAATATTGCGTGTTTTCTTTGGAGTGTTAATGTTCAGGCATTAGCAGGTTCTGTAACAGCTTCTCTGAACCATCCTATAAACTGCTTTCATACAGGCTGTAATCTGGCCATATTGCAGGCTTCTCTACATGATAGAAGCACTTTTGCTGCATAACATATGGGATGGCTGAGCTTTATTACTGCTTGTTTGATTTCAGAGAGGAACGATGAGAAGTGCATTACCTGGAAAATGGCAAACACAAAGGTCCCCCCTTTCTCCCACTGAAAGTGCGTGAAGGTGCCTCGTTAACCCCTGTGATTTCATTTCGGTCTAGGCAGCCAAGTCCTACCCTTCTCAACCCGGCTCTTGCTGGTGAAGATCCTGTCCCTTCCTCCACACCTGCCTCCCAAGACGAGGGGTAGAGGGGTGATGTTGTGTTCCTGGGTGGAGGCACCTCACTAGATGGCAGCAGCACCACAGCTTCATGAAGTAGCCTCTGGGCATCCTTCCCCTCCCCCAGACCTCTCCTGTCTACAACAGCAAGGTAAAAAAAAATCCAATAAAATCCTCCTGCTGTACACGGCTAGAAAGGAAAAGCTGTGATATGCTGAATTCTGCCCAGCTTCATCAGATATATGCACACACATATATGTAGTCATGTGTGAACGTAAATATATATGTGTGTGTATGTTTATGCCTAGTCTTTTCTCATCATTAAAAAGCTAATAGCTGAGGCTGAGTCTCCTGGAGCCACAGCAAAGGGAGAGACAGAGCTCGGACGAGCCACCTTTTCGCTTGCAGTCTCCCCAGTGGTGGCCCCCAGACACAGGCTGTCACAGGCTCCTGCACTGCAATGTGAGAACAGTTAATTCTCTCACACACATCGGTAGGAACCAGTCAGCCAGGAATGGGCCTCATCTCCTGCCTTGCTGCTGCTGCTGCTGCTTTGTGGTGGGAACACGTGGTAAAGGAAGACATCTGCTAATTTGGAAGATGCTAAGATTTGGTGATGATTTTCTTTCTCAGGAACTCCCCAGCCAGTTTCCTGGACTGGTTCACAGTCTGTCACAGCTGCAGCCAATTTCTGCTGCTGTAGGATGGCTCAGCTAGTTAATAAATTTTGTGCCATACATTTCATTGAGCCCGGGATTAAACATCGCATCAGTGTAAGAGAATGTAACTTTTCCAGCCAGCTGCTGGCCATGTCCTCACCCACACTGTGGTCAGTCACATATAGTGATTGGTGTCCCTGAACCATCTGCAGCAGACACGCATGGGAGTGCATGCATCAGGAGAAACACAGAAGTTTAAAAGAAAAAATGCCCTTGAGTTTGCTTGGCTGTGGTACTCACCCTTGTGTGCAAGAGCAGTGCAAGAGCTGGAGGTTGAGCATGGCAAGAAGGAAAGACAGAATTTATCTTAATGAGGCTGTTGGCCTCTCTAAGACAATATAGATAAAAAATATAACTTGGGCCAAGGACAGTAAAAATTAAATTCGGCTCTTAAGGTCATAGGTGGCTCTCTACTCATGTGAGCCTGTACTGAGTCTGGATAAGAGCTACCAAGTTTTTGAAAAAGATACACCTCAAATTTAAAAACAAACTCAGTGACCATAGTTGTTACCTACGTGTTATGAAGGCTATTTGAAGCCTTCATAATAAAGGAGTACTATTTGCCTAATAAGCCTAATAAAGGAGTACTGTGTGCAGTTCTGGTGTCCTCAACATAAAAAGGACACGGAGCTGTTGTAGCAAGTCCAGAGGAGGGCCATGAGGGTGATCAGGTGAATGGAGCACCTCTCGTATGAAGACAGGCTGAGGAAGTTGGGGCTGTTCAGCCTGGAGAAGAGAAGGGTGCGTGGAGACCTCATAGCAGCCTTCCAGTACCTGAAGGGGGCCTATAGGGATGCTGGGGAGGGACTCTTCGTCAGGGGCTGTAGTGACAGGACAAGGGGTAACAAGTTCAGATTTAAACAGGGGAAGTTCATGTTAGATATAAGGAAGAAGTTCTTTACTGTGAGGGTGGTGAGGCACTGGAACAGGTTGCCCAAAAAAGTAGAAAATGTTCCTTCCGAGGCAGTGTTCAAGGCCAGGTTGGACAAAGCCTTGGGCAACATGGTCTAGTGCAAGGTGTCCCTGCACATGGCAGGGGGTTGGAACTAGATGATTTTAAGGTCGTTTCCAACCCTAACCATTCTGTGATTCTGTGATTTTATGATTAAAGGGAGGCATAGTGCTGGGCCATTTTATCAGGGTTATTTCGTAGTTGGAACTTATCACCAAGCAGTCTAAAATTTGCTAATCCTGCTTGTGTGAAACAAGGAAAGGGCAACAGCCTGGGGAGTACCACTCTCAACATACAGCAACCATTTTGGTAGAAACAAAAGAAGAAATTGTGGAGGCTTTGTAGCACAGTGTGGCCTCTTTGACAACAAAGATCTTTAGGGATACTCAGGCTGGTGGGGGGCCCTTGTCTGTATGAGGCAGAGGATGCTGAGGGGCCAGGCTCCCTCCCACACTGCTTGTGATGCCTTTGCCTGTACTGACCTGAGTGCTTGGCAGCAGAAAGGAGCAGCTGCATCAGGCACTTGTTTCCTCAGTGCCCTTTAGGGCCCAAAGCCAGTGGTTTTATATTTGGCTGGGACTAACTCTTTGGGAAGAAAGCCCAGACTACTCTTGTCTTTAAATGTGGTAGCTGCAGTAGTGACAATGCACTTTTACTTGGCTGGGTGCTGGCATAGAGAAGCATAAAGCCCTTTCCATAATGTAAGGGTATTGCGTGTATGACACTGTCGTGGTTTAAACCCAGCTGTAAATCAGAACCATGCAGTCTCTCTCTCACTCCCCCCTCCCCACCCCTGCTCCCGGAGTGATGGGGAGGGGAATCAAAAGGATGTAACTCCCACGGGTCGAGATAAGAACAGTCCAGTAACTAAGGTATAACACAAACTACTGCTACCACCAGCAATAGCAATGATAAGGGAAATCACAAGGGAAGAGAATACAACTGCTCACCGCCTGCTGACCGATACCCAGCCCAACCAAGCAGTGATCTAGCCCTTCTGGGTAACTGTCTCCAGTTTGTATATTGGGCATGACGTGCTGTGGTATGGAATACCTCTTTGGCTAGTTTGGGTCAGGTGTCCTGTCTCTGCTTCCTCCTGGCTTCCCCTCCTCCCTGGCAGAGCATGAGAATGAGAAAGTCCTTGGTCGGAGTAAACATTACTGAGAAACAACTAAAAACATCGGTGTTATCAGCGCTGTTCCCAGGGTGAAAGTCAAAACCACAGCACTGCACCAGCTACTAAGGAGAAAAATGACTGCTACTGCTGAACCCTGGACATATATGAGTACAAGCGTGTGAGGAGTTCATGCACTCACAGCTAATCTCAAAGTCCTCTATCAGACTGTTCAGTTGAACATATTTTGTGGCCTCAGAAGATGAGGTGCATGATATTTACTGGTGTTGGTGATTGTTTAGAGGTCAGAACTAAAGAACTGTATTCACTGTTGTTCATTATCCTTTAGAAAATAAAATATACTTTACATACGACTCACAGTCCATAGGCCAGCTGTTTCTACTGCAAGCACTAGTATTGAAGCAGTAGTGTTATTGTAGCCAAAATTGTGCTTGCATTTCCATGTCATTACATTTTTGCTGAGGTGAAGAAGGTCAAGTTACTAGAAACATTGATTTTAATTTTTTTTTTAAGATAAATTCCAAATATCTAGCATAGTTTGTGAGTTGTTTCAATATCTATGTTAAATTATGGTTCAAAACTATTGTAATATTGGTTAGTACTTAAAATCTCTTTCCCACCAAAATTTCTACAATATTTGATATATTTGCAGACTTTCTCACTATGAGATTGAATGTGTGTGCTTCTTTGGTGTGAGCAGATACAAACATTTGTTTAAAGCATATTAGTTGAGTAAATTCTTATTTAAGGTTGGGAAAAATTCCTGTCTCTGATATGGTATGATTGGCAGGTCAGGATTGTTTCCATGATGCAAGGTAAAATGGCTCTATCCAGGATAGTAATTAATTTAAGAGCTATGCTGATGATTATGTGGTTTATGATGACTTCATGACTCAATGTCTACCTGATGTCCTGGTTCGTACCAATAGATGCACTTGTATCATATAATCAAGACAAAGTTTTCCTATAGGAAGCAGGACTTAGAAAATTCAGTTAATAGGTTTGCTCTTTTGAAAAGTTCATGCTTATAGAGGGTGGTTAAACCCTTGCTAAAATGCACTCAAGTCTGAAAAATAAGTACAGATCTCTTAACCTTGGGGCATCTTTTTTCCCTACCCAGAAGTAGCTCTTATGGTCAGCCAGTACTGTCCCTTATGGGTTATCTACTGCCCTTTACTTAATCCACATGACATGTTTCATGTCATGCTTACACAAAACAGTCCATGGGGTATAAGACTGAGTGATTACTCTCACAATTTCACATGGCAAAGAAGCTGGGACACATGTTGTGTGTTGATAGACACTGGAAAAAGAGAAGTCTCTCCTGGCAACTTGTGCTGTTGATATGAAAGTGGCAAGGAATCCTGGAAACTTTCCCAAAACTTCTTGTTTATAGATTGTGACAACATGGGGATTCCTACAGTCCTGGACTGTGTCTCTATCACTTGTCCTTTGCCAGAAGGCACTGGTTAGTGTCTCACTGGAATGACTTTTTCCATGTCTTAGCCCCTGATGCTTTTACCCTTCAAAAGGCTTTTAACAGGTTGGTTGGAAACACATCCCAGCTGCTAAGGTACTCCAAATTTGTCTTGGTTTCTAGGCACCAAAAGGATTCTTCTATAACAGTGTATTATTAAGATTTCTGGAGGAGTTTCTGGGAAGGAAATGTACTTTGTGCTGACAGCATTACTCGAAGCCTCAAAACCTAAAATGGCATAAAAAAAAAAAAAAATGCATTAAGTGCATCAATGCACTACACTCCTGATTTCAGTTTTGGAAACAGAGCTATATAAAACACTATTAAGAATGTGTAGATGAAGAATCAGCAAGTGTTTGGTTCTGACAAGAAAGTGCATCTTGTGTTCTCCTGACTCTGAGAGCATCTCTGGGACATCTCGCAGCTGTGGAAGCTGAACAAACACCATAGCATTACTGGTCTCCCAGGGCTGCCTGCTGGAGCATCCCTCTTTGAGGCTTAGCCCTGCTGTAGGGTTTTGAGGACACCTCTGCTCCGAATGTGCTATATCAGATGTATGATAGTAATTTGACAGCTAAAATCCACACACTCCTAGAACCAGGTTGCTTAGCTTTGAGATGCACTTTCTTTAAGATGACCTATGTTCCTCTTTCTCTGTGCACTTCAGCTCCATGAAGGGTGTTCCTCTGAGTATATACCAAACTTGGCTAACTTTTACTCTCTTGTATTCTTTAGGATGGGGATAAAAGGAAATAACAGAAAATAAGATGCTTTGAGTTTATATATACTCGTATTAAGCATCCAGGCTGATGTAGCTTGTGAGTTGAAAGGATGTCTTTGCAATTTTGTGCAAAGCCATGAAGCTTCTCATTGCTTTGCCCCAGTCTCTGCCTGGGGCTTCCTAAGGCATTGTTAATCATGGGGATGGGGTTCACCACTCAGGGCAGGAGGGAGATGCTTTGGCCCAGGATCTGCTAATCTCACAAGGACAAGGGCATGGAAGAGGGACTTGGAGGTGGAGGTGACATCACAAGCTCACAGGAAGCTGTAGGCAATTTGATTAAAAACAGGAGGACCCCAACGTGACAGTAAAGAATCACAGTTAAGATGAACAAAACTGAGTATTAGAACAGAAGGGTGGAGTTTGTTTAAGAAGGACTGACTGGCAGAAAAGAAGGAAAATGAGGTGTGAATAAAAGGATGCCTACACCAAAATAGTCCAAGATGTGAGGAAAAATAATCTTCTTGATAGTCTCAAGGTCATGATAAAAAGAGGAAATAACATGGATATTTCCATGTGCAGTTCTCTATCATAGATCTATAATAAACCAAGGGAATTTCAATCACACCAGAAGAAGGATCAGATGGATGTGGATTTAACTTAGCAAAATTATCCAACATCCAACTGTGAACAGGGATTTTTAATTACCTGTCAAGGATGGACTGCAGCTGGACAGTAGGGCTTGCCCAAAATTTTATCATACCGTGTTGAGATAAACTTTTTTGTATGGATGGAGAACAAAGGAATTAACAGGGAGATCTACCAAATTTGATTCTGACAAGAACGTCTTGCAGAGAATGTGAAGGAGAAAGGCAGCAATTAGGAAAGGATGGTTAAAGAAAATCAATCGCAAGAAAAGACTTCAATAAGTTGAGGAGTTTGATTTATGTTAAATCTTGAGAAAACTCTTTAATAGTGGAGATAGTTGCATAAAAAGGTATAGTGACAAGGAGTGGGGAATGTCCATTGCTGGGAGATCTGAGTGGATAAGGAAGCTGAGTTAGGGAGCTGGTGATCTTTCACTGAAGGAGGTTGCTCACTTGTGGCACCTCCTATGCCTATTTTTGATCTGATGATGAAGAGATGGCTATTGAGTTTAGCATGTAAGTCACATCCCTGCTTATGCCAAATTGGCTATAATAATATTCTCTATTCCTATGAATGTAACTAACTGGTTTGTAAAGCACTTTGAAACATCAGATTACATGAAAAATACCATTAGCATGCAAATTGCTCCCTCATAATAAACACCATTAAAAAAGTAGTAAAAGTTGCCAACATTTTATCTGATATCCCTTAACTGTTTTTTTTCCTACTGTACTCACCAACTGTTGTTTTTCAGACCACATCTGATGAACAGACAAGCCACTATTAATATATATTTAAGAAAGAAATAAATCCATATTTAAGCAGCTGAATAAAAATGCATAGCACATTAAGAGAACACCATAAAAAGTGGCCTGGTATCGTATGAAAATGCCTGACAAATGTGTGTCCTGCCAACATGGAAGGACACTTTTAATGCATTATTTATAGATATTGCTTTACCACCACAAGCCATTGAGATCAAGGTCACTCAGTGGACTTCTGGGCAATGGGTCAAGACTTGAGAGGCAATATTGATAACAGCAGCTGACAGTTTCTTGGATGCAGCTGGTATTTTTCTAAGCAGCAGCTTTTTCTAACTTCTAATGAACAATGGAAATCTGTTTGCTGTGAAACTGCTCGTGTCTGTCTTGGTCAAAACTCATTAATTGTGGTCAGTTCTGAGCTTGATGTAACTGCTCTCCCTCTTCTCTGCATCTTCCTGTAAATCATCCAAGTAAATACATCTAATCAATACAACAACTCTAGGTGGGTTTTAGTTTAGTTTTGTTTTGTTATTAGCTCTCCAGACCCTGGTTTCTCTCTCTCCCAGTTCTCTGCCGATCATACTTTCTAATATGTTGATGTCCCAAAGCTGAACAGTGTGTTGGGATCAAAAATAATGAAATTTAAGCTGTGACTGAAGAAAATATGTCTCCCAGCACAATGATTTCTCTGTCTGGCCTTAAAGGTTTCCACTCCCTTTATAACCTGTTCTTCCTACCGATCATCATAACTTACACGGTTTTGGTTGGTGGAATTTCTTTTGTTGTTTTGTTGTTGTTGCTGTGTATGTGTTTGAGTTTCTTTTCCTTAATGCTATCTGACTTAATTTCTTCTCAGAGGAAGACGTAAGGAAAAGGCATTTTGTTCTCCTTAACCAAATTACATTCTTATTTAGCAATCCAAGTCACATCTCATAAAGTAAGCAGGGAGATTTTTTTTTCCCAAAATGTTTTTGCCCAACAAGGCCTCCTGACCATGTAGGAGCTTTCCTCAGGCTTCTTACATAGAGGCTCCTAACATCTTCCTTACTTGCTCCTGGTTTTTCAAGGATCGGTTCTTATTGCTTGCCTAGTACATGGGTTTACAGCCTAAACCAGTTAGTAAACTGCTGATGGAAGGCTTGGTCAACATTCTATTAAATTCCATTTTTTGTGTAATTCATTTTGTGCATTTCCCTTACCATTCCATTTTCAGTGGCATTAAATGAACCATGTTTATATATTCATCTTGTATTAGTTAATGGATGTTCCTTTCCAGAATAATCCATCATCTTTTGTTAACATAAGTTATGATTTTCACTGAGAAAACATGCAGTCAAACCAGGTGACATCTTCTGAAGAAGAGACTAATGCACATAAATAGTGTTAACTTTCTTTTGGGTGACTGGACTGCAAACTAGCTCAACCTTCAATTCTAAGAAAAAAAAAAAGTCTTAAAAATAAATTACCCCTTATAATCTCTATATTTCTTTAAGAGACTTTGGAAGGACTTTCTTCAAAGTAAGCAATAATCTCACCAGAGTGAGATGAAACTAGATGGATTCTTTCTGTACTAGTTTTAATCACTGGGAAAAACCTATAAGATTATACAAAGAAAGCTGAAATCTGGGCACTGCATCTGCCACAGCTACTGAGTTTCCATTAGCTGCCAGAAATTGTGGCATTTTTTGCTCCTAGTAATAGTGGTGTAAATTATTACTGAAATTGAAGGAGCTACACTGAAATTAATCTGGCATAATCTAGTGCAGACTTCCTCTCCTTCCTTTTCTGAAGCAATTTGGTTCACATAATGTATATACAATAATTAATTTAAACTAACATGAAATAGCCCACTTAACTATGAAAGGATTTGGGATTAGAAGACTTCTAGTCCAATTTTCAGGATGATTTCTGTTTATATGGCAAACTACTTGCAAAATAAACTAGGGCAGAATTAAAAAAACAGGATAAAATTCACCTGACTTTGAATTCTGTAAAATTTGACACATGAAGTGTACCCTGAAGTAGTTAAATATATTTGGTACTCTTTGATGGAGGATGTGGCTCTAACAGTCAAAAATGCCACGTCCTTAGTCTGCAGGCACTGGTGTGTGTTGTGCCACTCATCAATCAGTGATTTTGTATTGCTGCAGATAAGATCAATATTTGTCACTTGTAAATTGTGGCTTCCAGTCCAGTATTTACAACAATTTTAATGGCTAGTGGCTACATGCATGTCTATATACAGAGAGAAGCTTCTGTTTGCTGGGGTAGTAAGGATGTGAGATGGCCTTGCAGAAGCAAAGCATTGATCATTTTGATACCACTGGGCTTCATTAGAGATTTAGTGTGGGGATGTGTCAGTGTCTCTGTGAAGAGATGGGGTGGGTGCAGCCATACATGTTGGGTCCAGGTCCTTGGCTCAGGTCGTGAAAGACGAGGGCTGGCTTCCACAGAGCCCCTTGTATGTGTCTGCAGCAGGCCTCAGCTCCTGCAGTAGGTGTCTCTGGATTGGCACAATGCAAATGAGTAGAGCTCACCAGGCTGAGTACAGGTCATGTGGAAATGCTGCACGCTGGGGTATGCAAACACTGCTCTTGCTGGCATCAGCCTGAATCCCACATGCTCAGGTGGATTTACATCCAGTTGCATACCCAGTGCAGCTCTTCGCTGTTCACTCTGCTTTGTGAATGTAGAGAGGAGACACCGGCCCTTGCTCTGAGTAGGCAATAGCTGATATGGAAGGGTATTTATCTATTCTGGCACCAAGCTACACTAAAGCTGATATGCTCTCTGCAGGGATAAGCTGGCCTGGCAGCAGTTTGCCCACTTTTATGTGGCACTCACACCTGCAAACCTACACAGGCAAAGGCGCCCCTGCAGCTGGGAGGTGAGGATCCAGCTATGGGTAAGCAGGAGTTAATCGCAGGTCATCATGTGATAAGGCATAAAATGTCCAATCCAAGAATTGCTTACAAAATGTATTATAATTGGCAGGTGAGAGGTAACGATGAATAATAGCTACATCACCATGTAGCACATAATCCCAGAACTAAGTGTAGTCTCAGAGCCAAACCCTGACTTTAACCACACACTTGTGTCAGGGGCTCACACCATTTGACATCAATGATTGTTCCTGCAGTATTTCTCTTCTATATTATATAGAAATCAAGCGTCTCTGAAATCGATGGGACCTATCCAAATTCTTCTCTTCCCGTATCTTTCAAAAGTTACTTCCATCCCAAAATTTTGAGTCTTGACAGCTTGTTGGCAAAGAAAAGGTTAACTTTTTCAGCTGCTTGTTTACAACACCAAATGAGAACACATCCCTTTGCCCAGTGTTTAAATTAACCTTGTTCAATTCTTGCTTTTGAATTTGCCCTGACATTTGCATGAATTTTTCAATGTAATTTGGAAAATCAGTGATCAGTCAGGACTGTATAGTGAATTTGCAAATTTTCATGATTAGAAGTATTAAATGTTTTTTCACTGTTTGCGAGGTGATGCTCTCTTCTTCATAGTCCTGCCCACCATGAGCATGCCAAGTATCTCTGTTAACCACTATAAGGGACAAATATTCAGAATAATTTTCAGCTTGCTTTGCTTTAATTGATTTTATACCATTTGCTGGGTATAATTAGTTTTTCATAATCAGGTCTTTTTTTAAAAACAAAATCATACATAAAAATAAATTCAAGTTGTATACTAAAACCTGAAATCTGAATGAATGCATCAAAGCTGAAAGAATAAGGCTTACTTTCCAAACTGCTTAGAGCTGTGCTCAGCTCTATGTCACTGTGGTGACAAACAGTTAAACTTATTTTATTCCTTTCTAATCCCAGGACCAACCTAATTCTAATACTGGTCCCTGGCCTCCTTACAAAAACCTCTGAGCTCTTTTTTATGCCTCAGTACCTAATGACTTGCAGGACACTGATGTCTTTGATAAGGGTGTGGTATTACCAAGGTGTGGATTCTCTCTGGCTACTGTTCCTTCTTCTTGGTTATGTCTCTTGCAATAGAGGCTAAAAGAAAGATTTTGGCAATGTTGGGGAATGGTTGGACTTGATGACATTAAAGATTCCTTCCAATCTCGATGATTCTATGACTCTCTGTCTCAGGGAGTCATACTTATGCAAGCTGAGGTGTTCTCCAGGTGAGCTGGCTGCCTTGTGCTCATGGTGAAGCACAGAGCATCTGGGATAGGACAGGAGGGTGAGATTAACCCTCTGCAGCACAGCTACGTTTATTCACTGAATGTGCAAAGTGCTGCATGGGAGATATCAGCGAGAATTCCTCAGAGGAACTAGATTCTGCAGAAAGCTGAAGTGAATGCTACAAGAAAAAGTGCTATGGCAGCTGATGGATGCTGAAGGGAGTCAGTGAAACATGCAGGTAAAGTGACTGCAGTTCATGGAGATGATATTAAGAGCAGGTTGTCATTTGAACCTGTGATGTTGTGGTGTCATTCCTATTTTCCTATTTTTTTTCTAGATCCACCTTCCACCATCTTTGTTTTGTGGTATTTCAATTTTTTTTTGCTACAGCAACATATTTAAAAGAAGTGAAAATCATAGAAATTAGAAAGCGGAATGGCTGTTAAGTATAGACTGAGTGCTGAATCAAAAAACAAAGCTCAGTTTTTTAGTCCAAATTTTAATGCTGCATCTCTGTTCTCCCTACAATAAGAGTACATGATTCATTCCTACACCAAGACAGATTTATTCTTGCTGTAGTGTGTGTTCTGGTGTGCTTTGTCCTGTCTATATGCAAATACCTCAGATAATGATATTTCCATCTATACCCTCCAGAGATTACTCTGTGGGCTAATACATTATATTGTTAATGCATATTTTTTCCTTCCTTTCTTTTTTTTTTCTTTGTATATATCTCAATGTTTTTTCTTCTCTTTGTTATTATTTTTGGACATTTTATCACATATATTAGTTATAGCAGGAAAAAGATCACTTTGAGAGTGGATTTCCTATAATAACAGAGTCTTCATATATTTCCTGTGCTTGTGGAACAGCTAATGACCAAGTAGCCAATAAAATATGCTCTATTCATTACTCATATTGTATCTACTGCAGTTATTTTTAAAACTGTTGACATCTTTCCCACCAACCATGTTGCTCTTGTTGCTCTTATAAGTCTTGGGGGTACTGAATGGACACACAGCAGAAGCAACGCAAAGGCAAGACAAAATGTCCTTCTTCCCTACCATGCTCTGAGGTAGGAGACCTCCGGTGCCAATGACGAAGGGAATGCAAGGAAAAGTAGCTATGCCTGTCACTTAGTGAGTCTGAGCTCTGGTGTTTAGCTCTGTAAGTCTGAGTCCAAATCTTTTACCTTATTGCACGTAAAAGGTGTGACTGCTGGTGGTATTACTGCATTAACCATGAGCTGCTTCTCTCTGCAGTAAATTGCTGGCAAGTCTGGATGATGTGCATTTAAACACTGTACAGATCGGCTATTGATAAATACATACAGAGAATTTTAAAGAAGCAAGCTCTTAGAAAAGACAAACCTGCAGCTCATAATGGTATTATCAGCACATTGAATTAGTTGGTACGACAGTGACTGGCCCAAGGTTTAACTCACAGACTGTGCATGTGTAAAGCTTGGGGCAAGGGGAGAACAGCTGTCCCTGCAAGGGACAAGGATGGTCAGTGCAGTTGTTTTACCTGCCGGAGCTTCAGATGAACAAAGCAGGGAACGGGAGACACTCCCTGGTACCTTTTCCATTAACACTTTCAGGTGGAGAATAATGTGAGCAACTCAGATGCCAGGGACTAGACTCCAGTTAAAAGCAGCTAGAGCTTTTTGTTTTGATTGATATGTTAAACTTAAGCTAGCTAAAGAGTGGATGTTTGAGCAGTGGCTGACATGACTGTCAGGATGGTTGTAAAGTCAGGACCATATAAAAGTGAAAATAAACAGTCCATGCTGGCTATGACAGAGGAAGGGAGCTTTTGAGTGGTGTAGAGGACTGATAGCTGTCGTCAAAAGAGCCTTAGAGTGCGGTGTTTGTGGTAGCATTCTGGAGAGAGTTCAGCTGTTCCAGATTACACTATACAAAGTCAGGCTTTTTTCAAGGAGAGTGCAGGAACCAGACATGGCTTAAGGGAATTCTCACCTGTGCAGCTGCATAGGAGGAGAAAAAAATCCAGGTGTTAGAACTGGGACTCAGACTATAATAATCACTGTGAGGCTGAACAGTGAAGAGTCATGCTGCCAGCAGGGCTGGGAAGCTGATCCAGCTCAAACCTCATCCAGTAAAACTGAGTTATGCTTTTTGTGGCAGCTCATGCTTAGACTGGCTTAAAATGATGGAAACTGCCAGCTCGGACTGCTCTCTGAAGACAATACCCGTGCTGCAAGCCTGAGTGACAAGCAGAATAATAGCATTGTCTAGAGAGATTGAGAAACCAAGTAGGGGAGAAGGTATTGCAGTTCTGTTTTAACTACCCTGGACTTCAGCTGTCAGCTAAACACCAGTGAGGAGACGTCAGGGAGACAGGCTCAGATCTTAGCTGGCAAAGGAGGAGACAAGTCTGCAGCAGAGAGAGGTCTATAGGTCAGCAGGATAGAGAGACCAGATGAGTCTGGTTTGGTGGATGAAATTACTTGCATATTTTTCTTGCCTTTATCAGAATTCTTTCCCATATGTCTGTTGATATATTTCTGTTAGAAAATTGATTCACACTCAGCATATTGCAGCAGATTGATCTTCATCAAGATCATGATGTGATGTCCCGTATCTGGAGTTCTAAGCTTTGCTGGCCTTTCCTCTGAGTTTGGGGTACTGTTGATTCATGCTCCATTTGCTCTTTTCCATGCTTCTGCTCTGTGTTTGGATTATTTGTCTTGTAAGAGATTTGGTGATCATTTTCCAGGGTGCATTATTTAATTTCTTCAGGGGCTCTAAATTATTTCTTGCTATCCTTGCAGCAATGTACGCAGTGCTTCTCATTGTGTGAGTGAAATGAGGTTTGTATAAATTTGTATTAGGAATGGTATGTACACGTTACAGTGCAACCCTTGTGAGACAACTGCACCAGCTGAATGAACATTAGAAGATAAGATGTTCCCTTTCAGTGACTATCCTCTGAGTATTTCAGATTATATAATTTGCTGTTTACCCTGTCTGGCCTGTTCCAGTCTCCATTTCCTTCCTATATATACTTGTGACATTGTGTTTAGTTCCTATTTCCTTGGTGATAACAAATCTTATATATATTGTTATATTATCTATAACTATTTCATATAAAAATATATCTATTTCATATAAATATATCTATTTTATAGATATAAGTATATTTATATCTGTATATACATGTATGTATATCTAT
Source organism: Lathamus discolor (assembly GCF_037157495.1). Taxonomy (NCBI): domain Eukaryota; kingdom Metazoa; phylum Chordata; class Aves; order Psittaciformes; family Psittacidae; genus Lathamus; species Lathamus discolor. The sequence continues at coordinate 63,392,397 of NC_088885.1, forward strand.
TCCATATAAAAGTTATGAGGAGTCAACAACATATTTAAAACCATGCCTTCAATATTGTACAATGACTTAAATGTCTTATAAGGAATTTATAATGTATTTACAGAACATAACAATTATATTTTCAAGCATCAGTGATTACTGCAAACATAGACTGTATACTATATTATAAAAATTGTCCTTTATTGCAAATGGCTTAGACATGCTCTGAAAACATATTTAATAAAATGAGTAGCCTTTATCATCAAATAAAGATAATTTTGCTGGCTGTTGACAAGTTATAATTCTTTAAAAAGCCATTCAAAATAAATTACACTATTTGTGGATATACAATGAACAATCTAGTAAAGCATTAGTAAAATACTGTGCACTTGAAACATGGGCTTTTTTTTCTAATAGAATTTTAAATTGTATTTCTTTTATGAAATTTCCAACATCCTTTAAATATAGTTGGAATAAAAATTACCTTGGAATTTGTAGATTGCTTTGATCATACTTGACTGTGTTCCAGACTAATAGAGACACTTAAAAACTGTGGATGTGTTTGCAAACACTTCAGTAAAATGTGAAAATTTAAAAAGTACATGATATGTTACTGAAAAACTATGTAATAAAATATTCCCAAGTTCCCCCAAAAAATTTCAGTGCGGAACTATATTTTCCTCCACTAAAATAAAATAGTGTTACTTTATGGAATAAAATTAACTGAAATTTTATAGAATAAAATACTCTCTGGAATCAAATAGTGGAAGTAGAGCAGTTATTTTTCTAATACACTGGAAGAAAGGGTAAAAAGTCAATGACTTGAAAGCTGCCTTTCTGGATAAACTGAGGAGTGAGAAACACCAGGGGAGAGAAGTGTGAAAACAAGAGAGAACTTTTCATCTTAATTACAAACTTTTTCCACTTTGATTAAGCCCATTTTCCAGTTCAGACTATTTTGCTAGGAGGTATTTTAACTAAAGTTGTGAAGAATGGATAGCCATCTTACCTGAATATTAGGTAAGAAATAAGTTAACCTCTCTTGTTTATTAATAGATGGAATAGAAAAATGGTAAATCAGTTTTCTGTTTTGGTTTAATTGTATCTATCAAAGGTATTTATTCATGTTTCCAGGAAGCAATCAGAGGTCAGCAGGGTTTGGTATAATTGTTTTAAGTGGACTGATGAAAAAAGATGTTCCAGTTGGAACAGGAGTTGTAGTTTGTGTGATGAAAAGGTCACCTCCAGCCACACAACGAAGTAGACAGGCACAAGGGCTGGTGGGGGAATCTGGATAACCCCCTCTCCTCACTGCTTCTAGGGCTGTCCCAGGGGAGCCTTCAGCCCCATGGTGAAGATAGGAACACCTCAGAGGCTACCCAAGGGGAATGGAGCTCACTATGGGATACAGGGAAGAGCTTTTTATGATTACATAAGAGATATTGTGGGATTTTTTAGGTGCTCAGTCTTGCCGCTGGCTTGACCTGGGGACACGTAGCTGTGCAGCGTTGCCTTGATTGGGCTACTGGGTTTTGTAAGCCCTGCATATTGCATACCTCAAAGAAATCACCAAATGCACATCATACAATGTTCTGTCAAATGCGCAAATTTCAATTACTATTGTGTAGACCACAGCACTTTCTATGCAAGTGTTCACTCACAGTGAAAAGTGCTAGTGTGTTAACTTAGTTGAAGAAGTGAGTGGAGTTCTTACTAGAAGCATTATCTTAGTATTATTAAATATATAGTACTGATACATGTATATTTACAATTGATATATTGTATATTGTCTATATTAATATTCTTTGATATACTGTACTGTAGTTCTTTCCATGTTTCCAAATTGTGTCAAAGTTCATACTGTCACCTATCATTTAGCCTCTCTCCTGTTCTTTTTGGTGTGGTCTGCATGTAAACCACAGTAACGGTAGCCAGTTGAGAGCCCCACTGTTTTAGAGATAGGAGGATTAGTACATCCTCTGTGGAATATATGCTGCTTTTTTACCTCTTCACATACAACTACGGAGCATATTTACAAGCAGAGCAGACTGGGACAGTATTATAGGTTTTTTAATGACACGGTGGTTATCTTTTCTGCCTGTCACAGTTCAAGGAGTATCTGGAAGATGTTCTTACTCGTATGATTTAGTCTTTGGTAGTCCTGAAAAGAGCAGGCAGTTGTACTCAATGACCCTTATGAGTCTCTTCCAACTCGAGATATTCTACGATTCCATGATTCTATGATTAAATTCATTTTTGCTCTTCCACAGGCGCACACCTTTGCACAGCACTGGGATAGACTGAGGCAACCTCCATGCTTTGGGTGCATTCAGAGGTTCCCTGGGCAAATTGTAGTGCAATGGTGTTTGGCAGGCAGTGTCCAAGCTACTGCCAATTCCTTGTGGCTATGTATTTGTGCCACACACTGCTAAAGTACCCCAGGAGCTCAGAGAAACTGGATCTTTAGGTGTATGATATTTTTGGCCAGAATAGATGAATCTGAGACAAAATACAAGATGAGCAGGAGGCTGGAGCATAATAGTTTGCCTGCCCATTCCTGACCCTGCCTGCTTGCAGCTCAGCCAGTCTGTCCTTGCATGTATTTTACTATGCGAATTACATGGACTAGATACTCTTATATCTGGAAGGACCCTCACTTCTTGCAGTGTATGTTATTGAGACTTACAGAGAAGTGACTTTGTACCACCCTCTGTATGTAAACATAAATTTTATATGCAAAAAAAGCATGACAATACCTTAGAACTGACCCTGGGAACTGTTTTTTTCTGTTGTTTTGGTTTGTTCTGCTTTTTTATTCTGTGGAGGTTCTGAAAGACAAAGGCAGCTCTCTGTTTTTAATTACTGTAAGTAGCTTGTAAGTAGCTGGAACAGCTTTTTATACAACCTGATTTGAATATATTCCAGGCTGCAGATAGACACCTATTTTAAAGGCACAGCATGCTCATCGTGGCTTTCTGCCAGTCAAACAGTTGTCACTTGCTAGACAGTCCTAAACAACTTCTGCTCCTTCCTCAATTTGCTGTCTGTCTGACTGATGGAAAGGGCAGGGCTTCTCCCTTCCCCCTCTGCTTTCTTTTCCTCTGAACCAGTGTCACCACATGGCAGGAGAATTCAGCCACTGCTGCTGAGAACAAGGCACTGTTTGTGCTGCTGGCCCCAGGGCTTGGATAAGGACCCCTGAAATAGAGCAGAGCAGATTATCAGTGTAATTCCCCAAGAATCCTCTGCTTTCTGTAATTCCTTGAGGTGGTTATGGAGGAGAAGAAGGTTTAGTTGGTTTTATTTTGCTTTTTTAACTTTTGAAGCTTTCTCAAGACAAAAATGAAGTCCAGCTCTGTTTTTCTTAACCCTGGGCAGACAGATTATGTATAGATTGTATGAGTACTGTATTCTGGTCTTGTAGAAATAACACCCAGAGACCTAATATGAAGCAAAGCTAACATGATAAATGCATGGAAATACTTGGGTTTTTTTCTCCATACTTGGTTTTATCTCCATAGCACAGTTATGGGGGAGCTTTGCTACTGTGTCAGATCAGCAATGAAGCACCCAACAGATCAGCAACTCCACAGAAGACCTCAACTGAACCTCGGTATCTTTTGCTCCACCTCCTCCCTTACCTCTTGTTGGTCTCCTTGCTTGCTTGCTAGGCTAGAGGCTCCATGCATTTTGAAGAAAGTCCTAGAAATGTTCTCTCTGGACTACTGAAAATATTCTGACTCCTGCTTCCTGATTTTGACACTTTGACCCTTTGGGATTCTTTATGGTTTTATGGACATTTCCTTTAAGACTTTTCTTTATCCAGTGACTTAGTCAAATTTTGGCTACTGTCCATATGGGGCAAAAGCACATAGCGGTCAGTCGTGCCTTTTATGGTTCATTATTATTTGTGGTTTGTAGAATTTTTCCACTTTTTTTTTTTTTTTTTTTTCAGGCAAGCTTTTCACAGCCAGCTTTGGTAAACTTTTGACCCTGTAATGCAAAGCAAAAGTATCTTAATTCTGATGGTCAGGAGTCTTAATTATATCCTTAATATAGCTAAGTGTGTAGTTCTTTTTTTTCCATTAGAAATAGAAGTCTTCCACAGCCAGCCATCATTGCAGAGACTTTGAGTGCAAGATACTTTTCTTGTCTCTTTACTCCTTCTTTGCCTGGCTTAGATGAAATGCAGCACTCCTACTAAATGATGAGGAGAAAAAGAAGGGAAAGGAAAGGTTTTTGTCTGTGTGTTTTGTCTTTGCTGTACATTTTGTTTCTGACTGATCCCTTTGGAAGATCTCAAGCTGCTGAACAAGACTGGTTGGTATGAAACACTGTTTTCTTCTCCATTCCTTTTTTTGTTTACTGTTGCTGGTTTTAGCTATTGCTTATATATTTTCTTAGGACTTTGTTGGAAGAATGCAATAGTTTTTATTAAAATAATTATCTCCAGTGATAACTCACTGCCTGCAAACAATTCCTTCTTAGTGTCTATGGTGTCTTGTGCATGGTATTCAGGTTTGTTATACTCTGGTCTCTGAACAGTTACAGAAATTAAAAATCAGGAAATGCTCTGTTAGGTCCCTGTCAACGTGTGTATAGGATATTCTGTAGATCTTCCTATGTTTCCTATATAATATCAACTATATTCTTTAGTTTTTCCATTTGTTTAGTCTGTTTTCTGCTTCTTTCTCTAAGTCCCAAACACTAAGGCACTTGTAACCTTTTCCATTTTTCTACTACTAACAGTAAAAGAGATGTCACCCATAAAATCTGCTCTGCCTCTCTGACTCGCTCTCTCGTGAGGCCACTCCATGATTATGTCTTCATAATCTATTCTATGACAGCACGTGTCTAGCTACAGAAATCTCTCTATGCTTGATGTTTATGCAGTTCAAATATGTTTAAATATCAATTTGTCTTTCCATCTTTGTCAAATGTTTGCCCTCAGCTTTGTCAAATTTTCCTTGCAAGGCAAGTTTTCCAGGCCCTACATCTTTGTGCTCGGTTTTTGGCTTTTTCTCAGAAGTCACAATCTGTCAATGCTAGAGCTAGTTGGGAATTTTCCAGTGAAAAGCTTCTTTGTTTTGTTTTTTAATTGGAAAGTAATTTTTGTACAATTGGAGACAATTCTCTTGCAGGAGGTGTTTGCTACCCCTGCCTCCAGGTATGTTTTAGGTTGGTACGATCTGAATAGGCACATTTAGTTTTGTGAAACCAAATGGATGCTCTTCCTTTTGGTTAACCGGCCAAAATATTAGAACTGTTCTTAAACATTTTTCCTGTGGAAGAATTCAGACACCTCATCACACGGCATCATCTGTTGAAATGTTGTGTTTAAAATTCCAGCAGTGGAAAACTGGAAGATCGTGGGAGATGATACAAATTGGCCAAGGCTTCCTTATGCAGGAAAAAAAACAACAAACCCAGACGTTATATATGGTGGCCATTAGGAAGAAAGGGACAGTTATCAAATTAAGATAAATATTGGTGGCATTGGCTGCCTTTCCCAATGGCAGCATTACAGAGTAGTTATGATCCAGGCAGCTGTAGATGTTCACTAGTTTCAAACTCAGAAAAGTTCTGAATGGCTTCTTGCTGCTGCAGGTTAACAGCAGGTTCATTCATTACTATTATTACTGATTTCCTAGGAAGATGCGCTTAATTAAGCTGGCTGCTACCATCACATGAATTTTAAGGCAAACTGCTAATGTGAGCTATTTATTCCATGCACAATTGAACACGCTGCCAATACTGCCTATAATAATACAAAAATGTTGTTATGATTACTAAGAGTGTGTGCTAAAAGACTGAAGACATTTTGTCACTTGGCTTCTGTAAGGTTTAAAATATGTTGGCTAGGGTTTAGTGTTAAAAAAAGCCTTTAAAAAAAAAAAAGAAAAAAAAATTGTTACTAAAATATCTCTGTGCTCCTAAACACACTGTGTTGTAGCAGGGCAAATGAGTGATGGTTTTAGCTGGCTCTACCACCTCTCTCCAGTCACTGTTTTTTCTGTATTTCCCTCTTTCGCATGTATTGCACTCATATGTATTTACTGCAACACAGGGTATGTTGGGACAATCCAGAGGAAAAAGAAAGCCAGGTGATGGAAATCCAAAGCCTCAGGATTAGCAATAACAAATTCTCAATTATATTGTGATGTGTTTCTTCAGAAATCCCTTTGCATATACAAGGCTTCATGAGTGAGCTCATTATCTCCTGGTATGTAGAAATGTATTTTGCCTTTGCTCAGCCAACACTAATGTATTTATTATTCATCTGATACTAGACCAGGCTTTAAGCTGTGTAATGCTTTCTTTCCCATTTCATTGTTTATTTGTTTTAATGAACACCCGTGAGCCACAGTCGGAATGCAGACCTGTTGTTTTACTCATGGGTGGCAGCAAAGACTTCAAAAGAAAATGTCTTTTATATTTTTAAGGTACTAACCTCCTAACTGGAAGTTATTTAAATGAGAGTACCATTTCTTCTCTTTTTCCAGATATTCATGTGCAAATGCATTGGAGTACTTAGTCCTTCTTGTGCAGTTTGACTGACTGGGCTCACAGTTGGGACTGAGTAGATAATTTCTGTGTGAGCAGCTGAAGTGTCCAGCTTTGGCTTATATTCAGCTGCAAAGAGTTTAAAATAAAATATTGAGAGAAATCAGCAGGAGAATGGAAAAATCATGCTGTATAAGTCAGAACATGTTCACCCTCTGTGAAGTTAAGGCAAATGATAATAGGCTTGCACATTGGTAAAAACAATAGGGTTTATTTACAGTGTGTTAAGTTTCTGTTATTGTAATGCTACAGTGTATACAGGCATGTAAGTGTGGTAAAGTGACATGAGCCAGGCCAAACCTTGATAGGCATGTGAATTCTGCCAAAATACTTCAGTATGACAACTGGAAAATGTAGAGGATGAGATTGAACTGAGGGAGAAATAAACAGTGGAGAAAGCAGTACTGGAGCTGCATTGGCAGTGTGATCTGTAAAACAAAAGCAGCTTGTGTGGGAGCTCCCATGTTAATATTCCTTTTGGGTCAAATTCCATGTATTTTGTTATTGCAAAAAAATCCTTTCAAAGTCAGTCTTCTGGTAAGACTAGAGGCAGGTAATAATAATAATAATTAATAAATTATGCTGAGGCTGACTAGTTATTCTTAGGACAATTGTCCCCCTGGCTACATTTTTACTAACAAATAAAATGGATCAGGGATTGTTCCCTGGCCCTGAGGCTAGAACATGTCTTGTGTCCAGAGAGATAAATATTTGTTTCTAAAATAGGCTGCCTGTTGGCACTGGCCTTGGACCTGGGCTAGCCTGTGAGCCAGCACCAAGCACATCTCTAACAAATGACTTCAACACATCTTCTGGTTCACTTGGGCTTTTCGAGGAGCGGCAGGACAGATGACCTCCAGCTGTCCCTGGCTGAGCTTCTGGTGGAAGGGTTTTCCAGCGGGATGATAGGCTCTTTTCAAATACTGTTTTCTCAACAAGAAAAAAGCAATGACTGCTTGTATCAGATACAACATCAAATCCGTACAGACTACAGCGAATGCATTTTGAGGAAATATTGGGTTATTGAGATTTATCTTTTTTTCTCCACAGAACAAAGCTCATTCTTCTTGGACCTCTGTGCCCAAGTAGAAGTGGGATGAGTGGGACTCAGCTTTGCTGTGTGATCCTCAGCTGTTTGATCTTGTTTTCAGTGACTCTCCAATGCAAAAGTGCAAAAGCAAATTCTCAATATGGGACCAGAAACCAGGTATCCCCTCAAACCAAAAGGTCTACTGTTAGCTAGACCAGAGTCAGGCTATTTTTCTTAGTCTGTGTCTCTCACTTGCCCCATAAAGATGAAGCATCACAAGAAATGGAAGCAGTTTGACCCCAGCTCAGTCTTGGCTACCTCTTGGGATATGACAACAATCACATCAAGCCCCCTCAGGCTGAGAAGAGCCTCAAACCTTTCCTGAGTGAATACTGTGCTTATTTCACAAAGGTGGAGAGTAGCAGAAGTATGCCCTGCTCTCCAGAGATGAGGCTTCTAATTCCTCTCAGGTCAAATGTAGGCAGAATTTAAGTGAGACCAATAAATCTACAATTCTTAATTTTTTTTTTTTTTTTAATTGCCCTTCCTTCTGCTTAATCTGGTTCATCATGGCCATGAGAACTGCAAATTGCCAGTGCAGGAGACGCCTTGGGTGTGATTGTCAGATCTGTTGTCACCATTTCATAACGGATGGCAGGACTGGTGTTGCACTGAGCCCTGCAGATTTTTGTTTGCAGCCCTACAAGGTCTCCACTGGTGCACATTCTGAAGGAGGTAACCCTGCAGTGTCTTTCTCAGGGCGGTGAGAGGTCACAGACCTGGGGTCTGTCACTAGCTCAGGAAGATTTTCCCTAGGACATGAGATGGTGTTTTGTCCTGTGACATGTGCTGCTCCTAGCAGAAGCAAAGGGTGACAGGAATCTTCTTTTATCAGCAGCCAGGGTCAGGCAGGAGAGGTGGCAACCCTTTGCTCTCAGCTGCTGCATCAGCAGGCAGCCTGGTCTCTTCATATGAAGTTTAAATTTCAGTGATTACTGTGTAAATATATACCTGGTGTCAATGTGCAGATGCTGTCCAGCCCCCGACTGAAGCCTCCTCCTAGGCACTTGTTTGGTCCAGGGGTCAGACTGCTCGCCTCAGGAGACATGTCCAGGTCATGGCTGTGCCCTGACACTCAGCACCCGTAAGCAACAGGATGAGCTACCTTGTAGGGGTCACGCTGCTCCTGCTCATCTCCCCAGCATATTGCACCACAGCCTGCTGCAATGTCACCTCTCCGGCACAGGAAACAGTCTTGGCTACTGTCCCTGAGTACTGGTGTAATGAGAAATGGTGGTAATGACAGCGGCTTTGCATATGGCAAATCAACTTTGGCAAATGGGATGAAAATGGATATTTTTGAAAGGCTTCTGCAGTTTTTGATAGACTCAGGATATTTCATGTGAAACAAGGACAAATTATTAAATGTGATTTTTTATTCACAGCTGAAGTGAAGACTTCAGAAAAATGAAAGGGACACCTTTAAATGAGTGCTAGGGATTTTCTACTGACCTCTGGATATTTCAGTCCTGCTTTGGAAAAATAATAATAATTATATTTTATGATTTCTTTCTCAAGTGGCTTTTTATTTAAGCAGATGCTTTCATTTGTAAGATGGAAACCTTTTTTGATTTCCAATAAAATGCCAGGCTCTAGTGAAGAGAAAATGCAAATCTAAAATCACTCATCTCCTTTTTCTTGCAAACACAAAAATCTTTTGTTCCTAAACAGAAATTAAGCGGGGAAAAAAAAGAAATCCCAACCCCATGGCTTGAAAGAAAATGTAGCAATACTTATCAAGCTTTTCTATCTTTCCTTAGTATTTAAAAGGCTCAATTATAATTTCTTGTTGGCATTAAAGTTCTTAATCATGCAGTTGTCTGTTTATTTTGAATAACCAAAAGCCTGTGCCAGAAAAAGAAGCAGAGAGAGAAAGAGAGAGAGGGAGAAGGAAAAGATAAAACTCATTAGCTCTCACAAACTGCTAATCATTGTAAATGGCCACAGAGGCCAGGGGAGACTGCAGAAAATTACTATCAAGCGTGAAGCAATAAAAATACTCTGGACTGTATTGCTGGGAAAAAGAAAATAAAGTAAAGAAATCTTCTTGGTGTTAAAGCAACTAAACTGGAAAGAGTAATGGAAATGAAGCACAGTAAGGGGTCCTGGCAAGCCCTGTAAGCAAAATAAATACATACATAAATAAATAAATAAATAAAGGGAGGCAGGAAATGGGGAGAGAAATGGATTTTATTGTTATGTACTGAATATATTGGCAGAATCCATTTCTATATCAGAGGGTCTCTTATTAGCAGGGCTCCGTGAAGCCTCAATGTTATTTGGCTTTTCATGTCACCTCCTGTCTGTTACTCCTCTCCTTCCTTTGCTGCCTGTGAGCTGAAACACAGGGAGCAGCTCTGCTTCCCAAACCAGCTGGCAGTGGCCCCATGAAGTGTCCATGAAGGACATGGACTGAAAGCACCAGCCCAGCCACCTTGGAGGGGATGGCAAAGACTTTTGGCTCTGGCTTTGACCTCCAGCTTAAACTTTTCACCCACAGCTGTGCTCTCGAGGATGGATCAGTGTCAAGGATTACAAAAGAGGCTCGACTGGATGTGGATAGAAAGCTCCAGGCACTGAAAGTAATATCGAAGTAGCAGCCTTTGCAAGCCCTGCTTCATGAATTCTTCACAGTGCTGGCCCCCAGTGGTCCTGGAGCCATTTAAGGGGTTTATTGCTTGCTTGGCAACCCAGACTAAAGCCATGTTGCTATCAATCAAGTGATTTCTGTGCTAAATATTAGCACTGTAGCTAAGGAAGCTTTCCCTCTCCAGTTTTACCTCTGTCAATATTAAAGAAGATAGAAGTAACTCACTGGATGGGAATATTGCTCCTAGAGTCCACCAAAGAGACCTGCTGAAGCAGAAAAGTGTAATTTAATGACTTATATTTCACAAAAAGAAAAAAAGGAAAAAGAAATATCTGTGCAAATGAAAAAAAATGAATTTCATTTTGCTAAAGCATAGTTTAGAAAAAGTTTCAGAATGCACAAAAATCATATTCTGCAGCCTGGGATTTTTTTTTCCTAGTTGCATTTATGTTTTTTTTTACATTTAAAGTTAACTAACATTTAGGGCTTTCTGTTGACTGGATTCTGTTTTTGAAGATGCCAAGCTGATACAAAATCATGCAAACACTACCCAATGTCTTAAAAAAACCAAAAAAGCAACATTTACATTGTCTAAAAAAGCTGAAGATATACGTTAACATTTGTGTTAGCATTCAGCTAAGTTACTGAAGAGAATTCCTAGAGTTCCATATGCAGGCTCCTGCATGTACAGATATTGTTTCTGTGTAGCAAAATTAGGAAATAGCCAGTTGTCTGGGCACATTGGCGAGACAGAGTAATCTTTTTGTGAGAATTTATTTGGTCTCTTCTGTGTTTGAAGAAAGGATTATTTTTTTCTTCAAAGTCAAAACCAGGGTCACCTATTTTGACACAAAATTTCAGCCCAACTAACATAGATTAGACCAGACTGTTAGCTCAACCTCTTGGTAGGGTCTGTACTAGGCTCCTGATTATGCCAAATCACGTTGATTCTGGTTAATTCTCCATCTTAAATCCTGGATGTGCAAAACGTGAATGGCTGAAGTAAAAGTGTCTTTAATTCCTTCCTCCTGCCATGCTGACAGCAAATTTATTACTGTGCCCCTTGTGGTTGCCGGGATTGTTGCATGAGTGGATGAGTGAGTGGTATCTTGTAGGGGGCTATAATTAATTCTCTAGGGTGTCATTTTGAATGGGTGTTTGTGTGTGTGGGGTCCCACATGAGACTAATTTCTTCTGCAAAGAAAGAGTTTTCTAAAGAGCTTTTGATTCCATATGCATTAAATATATAATATTTACTTGTCTTCTCTAATTAACATGGCAAACTAGGATTTCTAAGTTTTGGCTAGCAGATCTTTCTCCCAAAGTTCTTTCTTTTCCCTATGATTTGTGCAGTGCCGAGCATTCTCCACCACTGGGTCTAGTCATGTTCAGCAGCTCAGCCCAGTGAAGTTTTTAGAGTGAGAGCATGCTTGTAGATGGCATTTGTGAGCATCATGCTTTCTTGTACATATGGCAAGCTAAAGTTAAGTAAGCACACACTGTACATGTGTTTTATGTTGCTATTTTATAAAATAGAAGTTTCCTGGCTGCTGTTAGCACCTATGTGTTGCTAGATACAGGATCTCAGACCAGAACGGCGTCAGGATCTTGACTACTTTTCTTATGAAAACTAAATTACCTTGTGATGTTCAGTTAAATTTTCTTGTGAGGACTTGTGTGAGAAATGTATTGTGTGAACGCTTCATTCTGTATCATGTGGTTTAGCATAATGCTAGTTGTTGTTGTGGTACCATTTAGGAAAAGGGTGAAAAGATTTAAAAGAAAGCATTATTAGTGTGGAGTAATGAAAGAGCAAAATTTAGATTTGCTCTAATTCCTGAGTTTCTGTTTATGGGAAAATTACATATAGGTTGGAGAGTTGAGCACTTTTGTGATTTCCTGTTACTTTTTATAGCAGAGGCCAATTGTTCATTGTTCTTTTAGGAGACAGTTGATATACTTCTATAATGAGAAGGAAAGGGAAATGAGGCGGTTTTGGGGAAGACCTTGCTGATCAGGCTGGAATCTGCATTCCTGCTCTGGGGACTATTGGATCTGCATTGCCATCCTAGGACGTGGGGTAAGTGCTTCCATAACAGCTCATGTATATGTTGATCTAACGAAAACCATAAGAGGTTCATTCCTCAAGTGATATTCAGTTTTAGGCCAAGTTTAACAAATGCTGGACCTGACACTTTCCTTTGGCTGATTTAGTTTTTCCTTAACCCAAATCTACTGTGTGTTCTGCTTATCAAAAGAGCAGCACACCAGAAAGCTCCCTGGACCCAGGTGAAGAGTGCTAATAGCATACTTACCTGACTGCAGTGCATTTTCTAACCTACACCTCTTTCCTTTCCCTTCAGTTTTACTTCTGCTTTCCCACCCTGTTGTCCCTATTGCGTTCCATGGTTCATTTCAGAAATGTGTCTGAAATGGAGCACTTTTTGCCAGCCCCCAGAAGAGTAAGGAAATGGAAAAAGTACAACTCCATTGTAATTTTCTGGTTGTCAGCACTTGATTGTGATTCTATGGCCTGACATCCTCTTTCCTGGGAAAGGAAGGAAAAACAAAAGTGTCAGAAAATGAGTATGTGCCATCCATCCATCACAAAGGTACAATCTGCTGTTTCATTCTGACTCTTGCAATCTTCTTTTTCTCCTTTTTCTTTTCCTGGCTGAGCTAACATTGCTAGTTTCTTGTTTTCTGCTGGTGCAGATTTGCTTTTACATCTTAATATCTTTCTGGCTTCTTTTCTTCTGTGTCCTGTGCACTGGTTGTTATGTGCTGAGTACAGCATCCCAACCAAACGAGAAGAAAACTGCTATGTGGCAGCAGTGGGCAAGCAAATAGCTGTTGCCAACATCCCCTGCTCCCCCTAGCAGGAAAAAGTCAGGTAACTACAGGCCGAGTGGCAATGTTGAATGGTTGTTTGCTAGTGGGATGGAAGCGTCATGACTTTGTTTTGGAGGCGTGAGACACAGGTCCTATGCACATAATCATCTCAGAGTCACCATGCATATTTAACTGATGATGTATTACGTAGATGATAAAGCGAGCACTGAGTAGTCAGATTCATTGTTTTATTTTATTCAGCACACAGCTCATTACAGATCACCTCAGATATGACTGATGCTTGCCATGAACCAGTTATTTGACAGTAATCTTTATTTTACGTATCTCAAGTTTCAAGACATTTTTCTAAGATTCTGTTTCCCAAGAGAAGTCCTGCTGAAGAGATGTGCCTTGCCAGAGATCTGCGCTATGTAAACCTTAAACTGACAATTCAGCCCCAACATTGCAGATCTGATACTTACTTTCCTTAAAAAAAAAGAAGAAAAAAAGGCGTAGGTGGCCTTCAAGAAGTTTCCATTCTGATATAGCGCACAGTACTACAAAGAAGCAGTGTGACCTTCTTTTAACCCTTCAAGAAAGCTGCTCTTTCCAGATTGGAAGTTTTCCACCAGTAGTAGTAATCTGGGTTGAGTATGTTTGCTTTAGACTATGCAGGAGTAGAACAGAAATATTATGATAGTTGAACTGCAGTGGTGTGTGTTCCTTGGCACAGATACTCAGGGATTTATTTGAAGAGCTCAAGGTAGTGTCAGATGCCAAGACTCTATTCCAGAAGGCTGTGCCCGTGGTGTGTGTGTTGGGGTGACATAAGTCACAGAGTTGTCAGGTTTCTCACAGTGGTGTCATGAAATACAGCGTGATAGTATGATAGTGCTAGAGCTGGTGATGCACTGCACTTTGAGCACAGTGGAGGTATTGTGCTCCTTGTCTCAATGCCTTACAACATCTCCTCTCTTCAGGACTTTGTAGCTGTGCTTGTATCACCAGCTGGAAAACTCAGTCTCTTTCTTTCTCTCTCCAGAGTGTCCCCTGCATGCACCCATTATGCCGTCTTCATGACATCTCCCTTTAATTTCATACCCAGCCACCCTTGCCCACAGCACCCTTTTTGACAAGGCAGAGGCAGACTAAACTTGGCTTTCTGCATTGTTAAAGTCAGTTCCTTTTGGTTGTCTGCAGAAACTGAGCAATGCCCAAGCTCTCACACTCTCACTGGCATGTAGAGCAAGGGAAACTGTGGTCAGCTATCGAACATCTTTGTGCCAAATGGCAGTTCAGTGCAGCACTGTGAGTTTGCCAGGCGATTTGCACATGCCTTGGTGGGAAAGGAAAAGGCAAAATATGAACTTGTTCAATTTCCAAGACTCTTTGGGAACACACTGAATGAGCTGTAAGAGCTCCAGTAAATCTGAATTATTGTTTGATCTAATTATTGTGATAAACAATGGAGGATGCAGGGTCCAACGGCAACAAAAGTCATGGATGCATCCCAAAAAGATGAAGGAGAACATGGGTAAAATAATGTAGTCATAAAACTACACATTACTGTCCTATATTTAGAATTTTTTCAGCAGCTAGCCAAAGACAAAATGTGCTCTTGATAAACTAAATCCACAGCTTAAAAATGAGAAGGACTTTACAGAAGAGGTTCTGCTACAGGGAGGATAGGAAGGTTAGGTTCTTTATTTCCTAATGGCTTTTTAGGTGAATGGCATTTTGATTATTCATTGGAAAAGTGCTTATGAAAATAACTGAACTGGAGATTAAAGAGTTCACATACTTAGCCAACTCCACTGAGCCTTCATTGTGACAACTTCACTGGAGAACAGAACGACTGTCGCTTTTATAGGATCTGTTGGTAGTATCTGTTGTTATTCTGCTCCATTTTAAAATCAAATATGCATCAGCCCACTTTCCAATAGCACCTTCTTTCAAAAGGGATTTTTTCCATGCAAGGCAGCTGTATTCAAACACTGACTTCAAGTCAGCCCAGAGATTTTACCGTATGAGCAGGTGATTTGAAAGAGCATGTGCTTGTTTGCAAGGGAGTTGAATAGTCCTCAGTGGAGTTATTCCAACAGTTTATGATATGTGTTGTATTAAGCATGATTATGCATATGCAACGCTGGCTGTGACATGCTGTGCTGCACTGTAGTGTGTATTGGAAGGGTGATGCATTACAGACTCTATGTTCTTTGTTTTTTCTTTATGCCTCTTTTATGCTACAGGACTTTCAATCCTTGTTCTACTTCATTCTGCTTCAGGAGTCTAGCAAGCAGTTAGACTGGAGCCAGTCTGGTTCAGAAGGCCGGGTTTGACATAGAGAGAAAAATGACATGGGACTGATAAGGTGGAAAGAGGACAAATGAAAACTACCTCTTCTGAGTTGGTGAAAAATGAATATTGGAAGCTTACGTCCTCCTACACCTAGATGCTGGGAAAAAAGCTTCCCAGGAGAAATTAAATTATAATTCCAGGATTTTGTTGTTGTAATTTGTAAAATTTTTATACATCTCAGCTTCTTATTCTGGTAAAACAGTTTACTACATCTTTAGGGCACTCAGACCTATCACAGCAGGCAAGTTTATGACCGAAATGAAGCCAATTGCTATGCAATGCCACTTTATACTGTAAGAATATCAGAAAAAAAAAAGGTATAAGGCATTGTTATTATCTTCACCAGCATAGTGGAAGCATCAGTGGGGGCTAACTTTCTGAAACAAGGGGAAGACAAGGTGAATAATATTTTTTTTTGGAAACAGTGCAGCAACAGGGTCTGTGATGAAAAGTGCACAGGGCATCAAAGACGTGAATCAAAGTCTTTCTTTGCAATAAAAATAATGCTCATATAATTTTGTAGGAGATGAGTGACTCAGACCTGTTGGGGATTTTATTTTTATTTAATATGCTTCCCTGCTTTTGCACTCCAGAAATCCCAGGGATTTTCAGGAATGCAAGAATCTACAATGTGCCATTGAAAAATACTATGCGAATTGTTCAGCTGTCATACGGCATATAACTTCGCATGATTAGAAGAACATTTGTGTGAGACAAACATGCCTTGTTCTCTCTTTTACCATGCAATTGCATCTGAAGAGAACGAGAATTTGTAAAGTACTCATCAGGAGTTACAGAGTTGGCTGAGCATGTAAGGACAATCATCGGTAATCTTTTAGGAACACGTCACTTTAACTACCATGCCATGCTTCACAATGACTAAAACTGATCTCCCGTTCAGTGAGACTTATCTGTTAGTTATATCCCATTTATAGGTTCAAGCATATTTTGAATCAGGGATAAGCTAATTATGTGCTTGTCCCTTCCCTCTTGTAAAATCACACTGGGCATTGGGGTAATCATGTAACCTACAGTATTGCAGACTTTCTCATGTCTTTCTTTAAGACTGAAGCACAGTGATAGAAATTTTACCATAGATAGATAAATTGTTCTAGTTAGGAATAATTATGGAATAGAACTGGAAATAGTAAACAAATATGTGGCAGGCAGATGATGCTTTATGTTCACTAAAAGAATACTTGATTTAAAATTATTCTGAACATCAAAAGCCAGGTGTTCAGATAGTACTCATGAAAAATCAAGTCAGATAATAATTCAGTAGGGTACATATTAACCCCAGCTGTAATAGAGATACTCTGGAGACTAATATATAATTTTTAGCCCCTCTGAAATTATAATCAACAGCAAAATCAGCAAAATTAAGCAAACAAGAGTAATATGAGCCATTTCTTTTCCCTCCATTTGCTCCTCCAAGAGGAGTAGGAACTTAGGAAGGTTCCTAACCTCAGTTTAATAGCTACCATTGAACTGTGGGATTTTATTAAATAGTTTTTCTGTCTCATTTCTTTCTGCTCAGTTAATCTTTTAGGCTAGATATGGATGGTAATATAGTTTATCCAGTTCATGCAATCCAATCTGATCATCTGCATGTCAGCTCTACAGTTTTGCTCTGACATGTGTCCACCTAACACAATGATGACCTTCCATGATTTTTCTACCCAGGTATAATTTAGAACCAGAATGGTATAATATAATAGTCTCTGTGTATACTCAAGGACTGATTTCTATGAATTCATCCAGTATGATCCCACTTGACAATCTACAAACTTAATCAATAGAGTTACACATTGGTAATTACTCATTAGAAAAGTTCCATCTGTATTGAGATTTGCACATATCAATTTATTATTTCATTTTCATGCATGCCAAGAGAAATACATTTACCTTTCTGAAGCATCATTTTCACAGACAAGGTTAATACTAATTTAATTCACTTTAACTCTAATCTAAATTAAATGTCTCCAAGAAAATGAAGAATCAGAGAAGCTTCTTATGAAATCCAATCAGATTCCTGCTGTTTCAGCAGTACAGCTTTATCAAATGATGGTAGTTAGCAATATTGCTTTCTTCTGTCCACACTGTTAGTTTGGGGAGAATGCTACTTTCCTTATCTGGGCTAAAATTATTGGAGTCACCATCAAATGGTTAAACTACAAGTCTTGGTCCAGCACCTAGGATCTACACCCACTTGGTCATTAAGGGATAGACATATACAAATACAGACGTATATCTATATAGATATAGATTATCTATGTCTCTAGATCTATCTAAACATCTGTTCAGGTAGACATTTATAGATCTAGGTAGCTATCCATATAGATCTAGATATCTATAGATAGATTTATGTATTATCTATATCTATACGCCTTTATCTATGTAGATAGATACAGATATATCTATATAGAGCTAGTTGGCTAGATATCTGTGTATATATCTATTAGGAAATAGAATATCTGGATATCTATATCAGTTTCTATATATATCTAGATATAGTGAGTAGATAGATTTAGATATCGAGATATCTAGATATTTTTATCTATAGCTAAGTCTATCTGTATTTATATCTATATGTGTTTCTCTTGCAGATCTCTTCATCATGGAGGAGCAGGTGGTATCAGAAAGCTCTTTAAGTATCAGTGTTTTGTCTGAGCATGGCAGGGAACAGATCTCCCAATTCATTCTGAAGCTGGATTCAGAGCCGTGGTTTTGTTCATTAGGGCAGGAGGAGGATCAGCATAGTCATCAACTGCTTCACCTGGAAAAGGAAATTATTAATGACGAGAAAAAGATGAATTTGCTGTTTTCTGATCTCTTACTCTCTGGATAACATCAGTTACTGTACTGCATTTCTACAGGGAAGGTAAACCAGGCAAATGCTAGGTCCCTTTTTTTAGAAGTGCAGCTTGGGAGTGAGTCTCTGATGGCAACTCAGGCTGCTGATGACTGTGATATAAGCTAACCAGTAAGTCAATCATCCTTAGAATGCTAACAAGTCAAAACAACCATGTTGCAGCATGGTGGGTTTAATGAAAAAGGCACAAATCTGAAGGTAAAAAGTGAAATCACAAGTCTATGCTCTAGCCCCTCACAGAGCACTTTTCATGGTAGTCTCTTTTTCTCTCACTCTCTCCCCATCAGTAACCTGTCCCAGTAGTTAGCATGAAGCCTATGGGACTGCAGACATTTTTTGTTGAGTTCTGAGTGACAGCTGATAACTGTAATGTGCCAGTCTAATAATGATATAAGATCCTGTTCAGAGACTATCAAATAGCATCTCAGGGTTGTGCAGCATCAAGTTATTAAACCTGAACAAAAAAACCCAACTGATTGAGTCAGACTAGAGAAATTAGATATTTTTCCATTCTTCATGCACACACATAGCAGCATCATCAACACTAATTGGAGATGTGCACGCAGATGTGACTGCTTGCTGTATGCCTCTGTTATTTATAATGCTGAGAGAAGAAAATCCTTGCAGTTTTCACTAGCAGAATATAGTTTGCATTCTCCTTAAACCAAAAGTGGCAAAGCAGTGTATTATTTATTTAATATGGTTTTGTCAAAGAGACGGTGGGCTTCGGAACACTGAAGGAACAGACTTTCAGCGTAAAATCAGAATCATGTTTAAAGAATTATTGGTGCAAAACAACCCTAAAGCATATCTAAAAGATTATACACAGCTGGCTTAGCAAATGTACACATAGATACAATTTATAATGAGTTCTGTAGTTTACTGCACATTTTCCAGGCATGAACTGTCTTTTTCCTCCATCCCTCTCCTAATCTACTTGATTGTCCTTTTCTCTGTGTAGAAAATCATCTGATCAACGTAATCTTAACACCGGCTTTGTAGTTGAAACCCTCAGGCTTCAGACAGCATCTTCCCTGTCTATCTTGAATACAGTTTCATCTTGTCATTATAGTGCTGCAGTGCTTGTTTCCTACTGCTCTTGTCCTCCAGTGCTGTAAAGAATAACACTGTATGCCTGTAATGGGAATGCAGGCATCCCTTCGGGCCTGCTCTCTTCCAAGTCTGAATGTCTCTGGTCCAGAAATACCGTATGTAAAATAGATACTACTTTTTTCTTAAACATTACTCTGTTGTAAGAGACATCTGTCAGGCTGTGGCTAGGAGGGGTGTGATGGTAGCTGGTGGCGAATGAGGCTGACAGGGCTTCCTGGCAGGGCACGGCCCCGCTGTACACGCATGAGGTGACCATAGACACCTGCATGCCAGACAGATCCTGGCAGGCTGGGGAATATCCTCATAGCCCTGACTGTGCCACAAAGAGCCACTTGTGCCACATGGTGTGCTTGGAAAGCCTGTAGGGTGGAAAGCCCAAACACTCAGTGACAGGTAAACAATCCTGCAATTGCTCATCCTCCAAAAAAACCCGACTTTTTCATCTCATGCTGTGTACTGCAATGATAATATTTTGTAATGTCCCCTGCTTGATACTTTCCTTTAAAAAGTAATGCAATTGAATAGAGCTGATAAAGGGAGAAATTCCTAAACAGTTCGATCACATTTTTATAATCCATCCTTCCTCTTTATTAATTTTTGTGTCACCGGGCAACTGAAGCAGGCTCTCTCCAAACACCATCTGACTGCACCATGCTCAACGTCCTTACCTGCAAACTGGGTGATTTGGTTTTCCTTTCCAGTCCTTACCTCTCAAAAATTTCCAGGTTTCCTTTCTTTGAAAATTGCTGTGGTTTGACTTTGCTTAGCTACCAAAAATAGCATTGCCTGACTGGATGACCTTGACTGGAGCTGGCTGGCTTGTTACCAAGATATTTCCTTCCATGACTTGCATGGTTAGAGATACTTCATTTTGAAATGGTCATACTGATGAGTCAGTTATTACTGCTTGGAACAAAGTTGGTTTTGCAAGGTCATTCTTAAGGAGAAAAATTGTTTATTCTGCGAGTTCATTTGCCCCATCCCATATTCAACTGAGCTAAATGTTTATTTTCATAGGTATATTATTGAGCAACTGTGTTATTTTGAGATCCTCTTTTATACATCAAAATGTGGGATTTGGTAAGAGACTGCAAAATAAATGGTCTGAGATAAGAGAGCTCACTTGGAGTACTGTGTACAGTTCTGGTGTCCTCAACATAAAAAGGACATGGAACTGTTGGAACAAGTCCAGAGGAGGGCCACGAGGATGATCAAGGGACTGGAGCACCTCCCTTATGAAGATAGGCTGAGAAATTTGGGGATGTTGAGCCTTCAGAAGAGAAGGCTGCATCGAGACCTCGTCCACTACCTGAAATACCCCTCCAGTATTTGAAGGGGGCCTACAAGGATGCTGGGGAGGGACTATTCATTAGGGACTGTAGTGACAAGACAAGGGGTAATGGGTCCAGGGGGGTTCTGAACGCTCTATCCCTGGTGGTATTCAAGGCCATGTTGGACAGAGCCTTGGGTGGGATGGTTCAGTGTGAAGTGTCCCTGCCCATGGCAGGGGGGTTGGAACTAGATGATCTTGAGGTCCTTTCCAACCCTAACTATTCTAGCATTCTATAAGTATTAATTGGATATTTTTAAGTGAAAATTAATGAAAACTTTGGAAGGCTTTTTTGTGGGGCCTGGAGGTAATTTCTGATAGTTCACATGAAACACTGTAGGTGGGAGTTTTATGCTAAGAATATTTACAACATTAGATGACATTTAACATATTAAATACCTATGCATGCTCCATGTATTTTTACTTATAAGACTAGTATCTCCTCAGTAATATTTCTCTTTGACCTGGCAAAAATATTTTTCAACAAACTAAAGCAAACAAAATTTTGCTAAGTGATATCTTTAGCTTATGTGGTACATGCCATGGCAAGGAGGTTGAAACTAGATGATCTTAAGGTCCTTTTCAACCCTAACTATTCTATGATTCTATGATTCTGTGACAATTGTTATTGGGAGAGAATGCCTCTATATGCTGGGCAAATGCTGAGCAGTCTGAGAAACAATGCAACCATTCCTGCCTATGTAAGCAAGGCAGTATGCTCATCCTCTAAGGCTATCTGGAAATGAGCTCTATCCATTTGTTTAATGGAGCCTCAAGAACGAAGAAGCTTAAATGCAACTAATTAATTTTAAACCCCTATAATTAAAAGTATTATAGCAGTGATGTAATTTGGGAAAGCAGTAATCAATATGTAAAAAGATCAGCTAGAGTGCAGTCAAAGATACCATCAGAATCTACTGAAGATATGAAAACCTCCAGGAATATCTTCAACAAAGTTTGGATAATAGCTCATGGTATTGAAATCAGTGACAGTGTTTTGTTTGTCTGTAACTTAGGGAAGATTAGTGTGCAGTTATCAACAAATTAGGCTTTTAATAATAAATAAGGCTTTGGAATGATAAATCCTGGGTTTGATCCCTGTGTTCTTTCTCTGTGGGGTAGAGAAGAAGAAGAGAGAAAAAACAATCCTGTAACAGGTATGGACTATGGAAAAGTTACCCTGGAAGCTATATTTCACCCTGAAAACTTACACAGTTAAAGCTGAATATGTATGATGGATTTAGGTTAAGTGAATGTGGTATAAATATTTATAGTACACATTCACATTATACATTTTTTATACAGTACATGGGCAAAATGTCCTGATAAAGAACATTTTGTGTAAGGTACTATGAAAGACTAAAAATTGTAGCCTTTTTTCTAGTTTAAATGTTATCATACTTCAGTCAAATGTAAACAATGCATGATGTAACTGTTGTGGGGTTATGAAGAGGGCTGATGTAAAAATGCATCAGGCAAAAGTAGAAACCCACTTAATTCTGCATTGAATCTTCTACCTGAGTAATGACTGACTTATGACCACTCTAGCAGAGCTTTATTTTTAATGACTGGTGCTTTATAGCTAAATAACATCCCCAGGTTATCTTAACTATCCTCAGTTAAATTAATTGAACATTGATGACCATGAATTTGCACTTGAAAATATGGTGGAGAAACTTTAGCAAAGAGAAAAGTGGAGTGCACGTGAATGGAGAAATTCATCATAATGTCACTGAATACCTGGGGAGTGGAGTTCAAGCTGATTTATTACAACACCGTTTTTCATTTTTACTGGACACTGATTGGGCTTGGGGTAAAGCAATCCCATCATGATCTCCAGTCAAGCAGTGATAGCAACACTGCTACTTCATAGGCACATTCTTTATAGGTTTTGTACTGCTGCTAGGTAACACAGAGCTTTTCAAGGCTGTCAGCTCTGTTGGTGTATACTTCACAGCGTTCAGAGCTGAGAGACTGCAGCAGAAACCACAGCAGAGAAATGTCTTGAGAATTTCAGCAATAGGGAGTGTGTGACTACTTACAGGATAATATAGGCTGCATCATGAACAGAGAGTGCCATGCATCCAGAAGTCCTGTGCAGATCCCCTCTGATGATCAGGTGCACTTAGAAATGTGAGATTTTCAACACTAAATAAGGATCTTTCTCAGCTGCAGGATACCAAAACCTCACAAAATTAAAAATTAATGTAATAGAGTGGCAAAACTGCAGATGCACAGAACTTTTGTTTTCCAGTCAGCTGTGCTGGGAAACATTGAAGCAGGTGTCAAATATGGGAGGAGAAGATCCATCCTTCAGGCTAGGAGTCATAGAGTAACCTCTGTGCTCTCCTTTCTCCATCTTTGTTGAAGTCCTTGGCTCTAGAACTGATGTGAGTGAAGAGATAAGGGAGGTTGACGTTAGTGTACCAGATTATGAACTTCAGTAGCTGAGGACTCAACCCCTGCTGTTTCCAAAACCGTTCTTATGGCAGAAAAGTGGATGAAAAGCTGTAATCTCTTCAACTGCTTCAGGTTTTTGTGTTTTAGCTTGCTTGAAAAAGCTTGATGGCATGTACCCTTCCACCCCTTGCTGCTTGTATGGCCATGGTCATTTTGAACATGATGCTGAGACTGAAGGGTGTTTCAAGCGCAAGAAGCTAAAGTCCATACAACAGTGCAACAGGAGAGGATGTGGCATATGACTGGCCTTAAGAAGTGCTTGGGACCCAGCTCTTAAGGTTTCTGCTCCATTTTCCTGTGTACACAACTGGCTCCTATAGCTCCCCCACAACCTCCCCTGTTCAAAAGCGCTGGTTTTTGTATATTGTTTGGCTGGGCTTCTCTACTGCCCATTGTATCTGCCTCTTTCTCTGTTTACAGAGGGGTTAATACATCCCTGCATGCTACTGTGGCTTTAGTGCAGGACACTGAGGTTCAACCTAACTGAAGAGGCTGCGGATACTTCTGCATATCCAGACCTCCCGCTCACTTTTGCTTTTTGTGAACTCACTTGTATGGTGAGGGCTCCCCAGCACCTCTCTGTGCCTGTCTGAGACTGAGCCCCACACTTGAGCTGCCAACTTGAGTGCATGCCTGGCTGCTGGGCACGCAGGGGCAAGGCACAAGACAGCCAGATGCAGCTGCTGGGCAGCGACACCATGGAAAGAGTTAAGAGTGGCTGGGATGTGACTTCGACTCACTCATACCACCTGAGCATGGCAGGAGTCAACAGCAGTGGAGAGTCACATACTGGCTAATTTTTCTTTAGGAGCAATTAATTAGTATGGAATGATGCTGACCCTTCAGTTTGTGGCTTACAAAATAAACTAAGAAGACATTAAAGAAGTACATCAGAAGGGGAGCAGGAATGGAAGGTACATTTCCAGTAGTGTTTACTAAGAAAATTAAGGGAGTAAAACCCCAAGAGTACCATAGATGTTGGTTTCTCTTTTTTTTTTTTTTTTTTTTTTTATGGAAGAAAGACAGGTGATGGGATCTAAGTGAGAAAGGATCATGTCTCCTTTGAGCCTCCATGCATGGTTCCACAGGGCAACTCCAGCTGGTGGCAGGTGATGGTCCATTACCTCTTACACCGGAGAGCCTGCCTGGCAGCAGGCAGGAGCAAAACTCTTCCACGTGATTTCTGATATTTCCCTCATACAGAGCCCCTTTCTTATTAGAGCCTGCAGTTACTGTTTTTCTTTCTGATTAAAATATGCTCTTGGGAATACAGGCTATTTGTGCTGTGCTCTTAATAACCTTTCTACTGTATGGTGGGGGTGAAATGTCAAGCCTGATAAATACCATGAAGTGAACCCCCAAAAGACAGGCTTGGATACCACATCGTTATTTTTGCCAGGCAAGGTAGTTTGGCCAAGTTGTTAAGAGTATTGATTCACATAACTTAACTATAAGCTATTTAAGTATGTGTGCATGATTGTTTGTCCAATATTAGATCTCTTTCTTTGGAAATTTAGAACATCACATGTTCCTTACCTTAAATTAGGTGCTTTTGTAAGAACTTCACATTTTAAGTACTTTTCCATATTGCTTAGGTTCTTTTCTTACTGCCATTGAAAGGATAGTATTTTCTCAACAATTGACCAGTTTTTCTCAGCCCTTTGGTTTTCAAATTAATGCAGAGGGTAGATTTCATCTAGTAACAGAGGGAAGTATGTTATTATATGTTATCATTTAGTATTTTCGCTGTTTTTTAGTGGAGATAAAAGGAGAAGGCAACAGATTAGGAAGGCAGAAAAAAATTGATGGGTGAAGGAAAAACAATGGAGTGGTAAAGAAAAAGCAACAACTTAACTGGGACTTAAAGTAGAAAAAAGACTATCGCAGAAATATGGGGGACTGTATATATAAGGTGAGAAACTTGTTTGGAATGGTGAGTTCATTATGCTAATTGCATTTTAATTGTAACTCCGTAATGGACCTGAGGTTTATTTTGGTTTTGTTTTCTTTGCCTAGCAATGAAATTAGTTAGGTGTGATCACTTGGAGCTGGATTCCCTTTGTCTTTTTACTTAGCATATAAAAATAATGTTCAGCAAGACCCACAGTTTTGGGAAACTTGCATAATTTACCCATCACCCACATATGAATAAAACACTGAGAATGAGCTTTATGGAGATTAGACGTCATTGTTTAATGCAGCAGTCTGGTTTGAAAGTCTCAGGAATAATTGCAGACTGTTAAGTCAGATTAGATAGTTTAGTCTATAAAATAAAAGCATTGAGAGCGTGGGCCTTTAGGAAAGGTGCATGGCTACTTCAGAGAGAAGTCCTGTCTCAGTAGCCCGCTCGAGCTCTTGGAAGGTGTCAGTGATCATATCAATAAACACACAAGTAAAGAATTTCCCTCGTGAAATAAAGTGCAGTTTACCAAACGTTGTTGTTAAGGTTCCACACCAGAGGTTATTATGGGAACTAAATCGCTATGGGTATGAAGTGAAACCTGGTAAAAAGATAGAAAGCAAATGCAGAGCCACAAAGATGATTAAGGGAGTGGAACATCTCCCTTATGAGGAGAGGCTGAGGGAGCTGGGTCTCTTTAGCTTGCAAAAGAGGAGACTGAGGGGTGACCTCATCAATGTTTACAAATATGTAAAGGGTAGGTGTCAGGATGATGGAGCTAGGCTTTTTTCAGTGATATCCAGTGATAGGACAAGGGGCAATGGGTGTAAACTGGAGCATAGGAAGTTCCACGTTAACATCAGGAAGAACTTCTTTACTGTAAGAGTGACAGAGCACTGGAACAGGTTGCCCAGGGGGGTTGTGGAGTCTCCTACACTGGAGATATTCAAGGCCCGCCTGGACAAGTTCCTGTGTGATGTACTGTAGGTTACCCTGCTCTTGCAGGGGGGTTGGACTAGATGATCTTTTGAGGTCCCTTCCAACCCTTGGGATTCTGTGATTCTGTGATTCTGTGATCTGTCCTTAAAGATGACTTGTCTGGATGTATATGCATCAGCAATTTGTTTTTAGAAATAGAAAAAACAAGGTATAATTGGGATTAAAAGAATTTTTCAGAGTTACTTTGCTCTTCTTCTAAACTCCCAGCCCATATTTTTAATGTCAGAGTGGCAATAATTTCAGAAAAAAAATATACATTAACTTTATAATGCTGTGCTTTCTCGAGAAAAAATACATCCATATTCTTTCTATCAGCAAAACTCTTCCCATATGTTTCTGTGAGATTTATGCTATCCCAGGCCACATCAAATTGCATTTGGAAAAATAAGCCCTTTCTGGTTTTGAATCCAGCCCAGAATCAAAGCCCAAGGAGATTTGAAGCTTAAACGTTTCCTTCAACCTTGAATTTCAGGGACAAGAGGTGTTCGGTTTTAAGGTTATGATTCAGACCAGTTTCCACTGGCTGCTTCCAGTCATTCTTAAGACTGAATTGCACAGTGTAACAAAAAATCCCTACTCATTCAAAACAGCTTTTACTCATTTATTTTTTCCATTAGAAGAAAGAGAAACAATATGCAACCAAATGCACTGATGACATGGCAACCAAAACATCAGCTAGGGTTTATAACACTACCCCAGCATTTCATAACAGAGGTTTTCTCTTGCTCCTGTTCAGGCTTGTAACAAAACTCTGAAGCGCATCCACAAGTACAGAACAGGACTTGCAGCTGTTAGTAATGTTGATGCAACGGGAAAAACAGACAGGAAGGAAGATACCAAGGTTACTTTTGCGAACATTTATTCAGGAGCTCATCACAGAGCTGAGAAAAAGCTAAATACAAAATGGACATAGAAAAGCTAGGAGAAAGGACAACAGCTTTCTAGAGAGATTAGACTGATTTTGTTAAGGGAAAGAGAAGGATCTGCAATATTCAAGATGTGAAATGAGAGTTCCTACTTTGAAGTAAAGGGTCTAAGAGCTTTTAAGCAGAAATTATTAATAATTTATATCAAGTCAGAGCCTAGAAGTGGCACCTCAGCACAAGGCTTGAATGGAAGATGCCCTGCAAATAGAGGATTCATTTAACATAGAAGGACATGGACCTATTGGAGTGAGTCCAGAAGAGGCCACAATGATGCTCAAAGGGCTGAAGCTCCTCTACTATGAAGGCAGGCTGAGAGATCTGGGCCTGTTCAGCCTGGAGAAGAGAAGGCTCCAGGGAGACCCTTTTAGCAGCCTTCCAGTGCCTAAAGAGGGCCAACATGAAAGATGGAGAGGGACTTTTTACATGGGCATGTAGTGATAGAACTAGGAAGCATGGCTTTAAGCTGAAAGAGGGTAGATTTAGATTAGACATTCAGAAAAAGTTCTTTACTGTGAGGTTAGTGAGACGCTGGAACAGGTTGCCCAGAGAAGCTGTGGCTGATCCATTCTTGGAAATGTTCAAGGCCAGCAACCTGGTCTAATGGCAGGGGAGGTGGAACTAGATGATCTGTAATGTCTCCACCATTTGATGATTCTATGATTCCACAGCAGTCCAATGTTAATTGATGGGTTTGGTAGTGATTGAGGAAGGTGATCTAAGGAGGGCTGGAAGGGAAATCAGGATGTCACTTGCAGTAGTGCTGAACTTCAGCTGATGTAGCATATCTACAAAGAAACATTAAGGACACCAACTGAGATATAGGCTAGCAGATTTGAGGTATTTCCTGTTTAAATATCTGTTTGATTTTGCCAAACTAAGCTATGCTAACAGTGTAGGCAATGTTTTGTACAGGTCCCTAAATTCCCATTTTCCTCTCACTCACTTTTAACTTTTAACTGAGGTATTGTTTACTGTCCTGGCTCTTCAGGGAGCACTCAAAGCTTCACATGTCAAAGGGCTGGGGATGCAGCTCAGAAAAGCAGGTGTTAATAGTTCCCAGGCAGTTTTTAAAGTACATATAGTTCTTTAAAGCAAATATGTAATGTACACAGAAAATATTATAAACTGAAACCCTGTAAATTCTATTTTGAATATCTTCAACAAATGTTAAACAAAATGCATTTTTACATGTATTCCTCAGTCTCCCTTTGTTGCTGTTGCGTACTCAAACATGAGGTTTTGAGCACTTTGTATTGCATACAAAGGCACTCTTTTCTCATCTTGTTCCCAAGACAGTTCTTAAAGTTTATAGCATGACCACAGTATATGTGTGCAAATGTCATCTATGCTCAGAGTTTGAGAAGACTGTCCCTTCCACAGCATTTTCCCACTGCTCGTTGGCTTTCTGAAGCCTGTCAGAAACTTTCTGGGTTATCTCACTGTTCTCCCAGCAGTTCTTGTCTGAACTGAAAATGACAAAGGTCTGGGACTTAGCCCTTTCAGCAGATGTATCAGTCAGGCTTTTAGGGCAGTTCATAACTTTCACATTTATAAAGAATTTCTCATTGAGCAACTGTGGATGACCCACCAGATGTCTTTCCCACAATGGAAAGTTTTCCAAAGCTTCAGAAACAGTTACCAAACATTTGAGTGTATTTAGTAAGCGCCATATCCTATGTCTACACATTTCTGTGTAATCTAGCCGAGCTGCTCTATCCCACAGTTTTCAAATGTTTGGAGATCGAATTAGATTCTTTATACTCTTCTCTGGCTCGCTTCCTTATTCTTGAGCCAGAAAGAGCAACTGCCACAATACAGGATATGTGACTTTTCCTCTAATTCTGTCAAATGCATCATGTCCATATTTGCTTTCTGCTCTGGCAGATGCAAGCACACAAGTCTTCCATCATCATGAAAGTGTTTATGGATCTGAAGACTTATTTTAGTGAAGAAGATGAGGACCATTTTCCTTTACATTCATGTGTGGAATATAGCCACCCTTGAGTGAGAAATAAAGTGTTTCTTCATGTTCTGCAGAGTTTTTGGTCTCTCAATTCAGGTAAGTAAAACTTAGGATGTCTCAGTGTGTGAAAATCTTAAAAGTTACATTACACTACTGACCTTGTGGTGTTGTATTTAACTATCATCTTATATGGTGCAGAATGCATCATTTATCTCAGCTCTGCAGTTGTTAATATTGAGTTCTTTCTCATTTCATTAAAGCACAGAAGGTGATAAGAAAAGTATTTTGATTTCTAACCATACCTTCCCAGTGCAGTCATGCTGGAGATATGATATCTTAAAAACATGCTTGTAGTCTGAAATTACTTCCCATTGGAGAAACACAGGGCTGCTGGTGCAGTGATAGTTTCTGTTACTTTAAAGGCTACTTACTCCCTTTCTGGTGGTCTAACCCAGGTATGACTTGGTTCTGCACCAGTGGCATCTCAAGAAGATTCTGCTCTCTTGAAAAGCACATTTGGAGACTTGGGTAAGCTGATGCAGAGAAGCTGGAAGTTGGATGCTTGCTAGCCTCACAAATGGCTCCAGGTTTTTTTCATGTATTTTTGCCGTCAGAAGCATATTTTTAATTGGCAGGGACAAAATCACCAGGGGATGATTTGCTATTGATGGGAGTTGCAAGTTTGTGCTGTGAAGTGTTGGTGGCTGGTGATAAAGAAGCTCTCTTGCAGTCCTTACAGCTGTAAAATCTGAACTTTTATCAGATGCATTGTTTTGCAGGTTTGAACCTGGCCTCATAAACATAATTCTTTTTTCAGGATTAAAATCTTTTTTATCAAATGTCTTTCTTGTAAACAATCCAAACCAAGCACTCAGTTCAGCTTAGTATGCTTTAAAATTTATGAGCCTTGAATTTGCTTATTAAACTAACACAAACTCAGAATTAAGATTAAAGGGATTCTCCACATATGAGCAGTCCAGAAAAACACATTTAAACTCGCTCAAACCATTGTCTTAGTACAGACTTAGGCAGCTTTACCCTTTTGTACAGCTAAGGAGATACTGGGAAAAGTGTGTGTGCGTGTGTGAGTGTGTGTGTGCGTGTGTGTGCGTGTGTGAGTGTGTGTTCAAGAATACAGTTTCTTCATGGGGAACTATGATATAGCACTATTATAATTCCCTTGCTCATTATGTGTTGACAGCGTACAGATAGCAGTCAGACAAATGGGGGTGGAATAGGCACTTGGCTTAGAATATTTTAAAATAACATAATGATAAAATATAACCAAAGAAGAAATGTGCTTGTATTCTTCAGGGATTGAATCTCTGACTACCAATTCACTGTAGTGCTGCCTCCCTTGGCCCCTTCTCAATTTTGGGGGAAAAGAAAAAAAAGAGCCCTCTTAACATGGTTTTAAAAGCACATAATCTTGAAATGACAGGATGAAGTTGTCATTTCTCCATCCTCCTCGATTCTGCAGCAAGGATGGATGGTGTAAGATGTGTGTCAGGAAAAGGGAGTGGATTGCAGAGGGGACACTGAGATTTCCTCTGCTCACCACCTTCCTGTGTTATCCCATTTTTCCCTTTGCTCCACCAAGTCAGAATGCAGCTGTCAGTCAAGACTCAGGTGAAAACCAGTGCTGAAGAAGCTCCAGGATAAAATTTCAAGTCTACTACTGATGCCAGCAGTGATGGTTGAGGAAGACTTAGACCATTCTGTAAAAGCTTACTCAACAATTTAGTTCATTTTTTTGCCTCCCATCACTGATGACTGCTGCTTATCATATGTTTAGGTCTGGGCTTCCATCCATCCTGACAAGGGCCCACACTACATTCATTTAAAGTGACAGTTGTCAGACAACCTAGTTTTGGTTATTTAAGGCAATAAAGACAGGATTATTCACCCTCTGGATTTTTTTAATTCCTTTCTTTCTCAAATGAATTGGAGTAAGCTGGAGGCTTTATAGGTCCTGGAAAAATGACCAGAGAACAGTCAGAGTAAATGCTCACTATCTGAAGGGGGCCTATAAGGATGCTGGGGACGGATTCTTCATTAGGGACTATAGTGAAAACTCCTATCTTCAAACCTGGGCAGATGGAGCTCGTCCGGCCTTGTAAGGTCTTCCATCTAAGAGAAGGACACTCTTACAAAACCTATGACCTGCGGACTTTGCTGTCACCGTCCTAGCTAGCTAGGCCGTGGCAGTTAAACCTCAGGTGTAAAGGGTGGGATAAGTTCTGCACGCGCTGCCCTCACCTAAAAGTCCACTGGGCAGGCTGGAAGGGCTTACTCTCACTTGTCTGTATAGACAGGCAAAAGAGGATTGAAACAGCAAGTGACAAGGCGCATGGGAAACTGCAGATCTAACCTTGTATGCAGGTGAACCAGAGCATGGGTCGCTCGTGATTGCCCAGGAGATGTCAATCCTGGTCGGACACTTCCTGATTGCCTAAGCATCCTTTTTTTTTCAACCAGTTTTTCATATCCCACATGCCCTTGGTCATCGTGCCTGTAGTAAGCATGGGTAAAGCCCTTCCCAAATCTTCACTCGCAAAGCCAAGCCATCAATCAATAGTGATAGGACAAGGGGTAATGGCTTAAAACTTAACCAGGGGAAGATTAGATTGGATATAAGGAAGACGTTCTTTACTGTAAGGGTGATGAGGCACTCGAATGGGTTGCCCAAGGAAGCTGTGAATGCTCCATCCCTGGTGGTGTTCAAGGCCAGGTTGGACAGAGCCTTGGGTGACACTGTTTAGTGGGAGGTGTCCCTGCCCGCAGCATTGGGGTTGTAACTGGATGATCTTAAGGTCCTTTCCAACCCTAACTATTCTATGATTCTATCAAGCATGAAAAGATACAGAGGTGTTAGTTAACGGTTGAAGTCAACAATCTAAAAGTCTTTTCCAACCTAAATTATTCTATGATTTATGATTCTATGATTGTATAGGACCATGGGAGGTATTTGGAAAATGTGAGTCAGCATTGCCAGGATGGAAACTGAAGCACAAGTTATGTGACAGTATGTTACCAAATGGCTTTTGGAACTATGCAGCTTGTCACAGAGTTTAGCAGTTTTGACTTAAAAAGAGAGGCTAGGGACATATTTTCCAGCAGCCTTGCATTATGGTGTGTCAAAGCTGAAATCTTATGAAAGGCTGCGAGCCCCCAGAATGCTAAAACAGATCAAGCTGAGATTTTGTCAAATTATTTGAGCATTTGGGCATGAGAAGTGAATGTTCAGATTAAAGGATGAGCAGTTGTTTCTATGCAGTCATAAATCAAAATCATCCATGCAGCTACCTGCCTTTTTTATTGGCCAGAGATACCCAGAAATGCCTGGGCTACTTATCCCTATAAAGTGCTAAGGCATGTGTTTCTGGCAGGCAAACCTACCTTGACACTCAGGCTCTGAGATTGTCAGCAGGAATACAATTCCTTTAAAAATCCCAATCTTTTAATAAAGTAGCCACCACAAGTAACTCTGCTAGTGTAACTTAATACAGATTGTCTCAGCTATTTCTCTCTGTGAATGTCTAGAAGGTGTATTTATCAGAGGCTGAGAATAGCTGTATCTACACACACCGTCAGGTTAGTACAGGCTGGGGGGCTGTATGTGAGCACCACATGCAACATCAGGAAATTGGGGGCAAAAAAACCCCCCTGAAAATAAATTTAGTCAGCCTCCAATAACTGTCATCCCTGGTGGTTAATAGTGAATCGTGTATAATTAGCTTGTAAGACTAAAGAGGCAAAGTGTATGCTTCTAATTGTCTGTCCTGACCAGGAATAGCATCTATAGTCAGTTATGTGAAATCCTGAATGATACCAAGCAGAGCTGAAGTTCAGAGGAAGCACAAAAGTTTGAACCTTATTGACTGTAGGTCTGAAGATGTGTGCGAGGTTAAATTTGCAAAATGTGACCACTTCTTGGTTTCCCAAACTGAGACATCTTTATCTTCACTGTAGTCTAAGGAAGAAACTGGCTGCTGGGTTGAGGTATCTATCCACAGGAGAAAAATGTGGTGCAGTTGTTCTCCTATGTGGGAAAAATACCTTTTTTTTTAATATGTATAATAGTAAAATGTCTTGTGGTATTCTGTGTTCTTTAGACTAACACTGATATACCAGAGAGATCAAAGCATTGCAGTATATTTTATCAACTTGCCTGTACTCTGAATCCATGAAATTGCATTTTCTCTTGTTCTTATTTAATTTATGATTTATTTTTCTCCCAGTATAAATCAGTTTCTGTTCTATGGATTCATGGCAGGTATTCCATCTTGTTTTTCAATATGCTATGTCTAGAACAAATATCTAGTCAGTCATGGCCATATAAAGTATTAATCATATGTGTTTGAAGGTATGTTGCTATAGCAATTCCTTTAGTGCGAGGAGAAATCAGCATATAGCAGGCCAGGGATATGAGAACAGTAGGGATTACAAAGCTATAATGGCACTATTAACACATTACTGCATTGTAATGATATTATTTCCTAACTATTCTAGTCCCCAGCTGGCTAATTGTCAAGATGGAATTCTTCAGCAGGGATTTCATAAATGACTCCGACACAAAAGACACTTGCAATATAAAGAAGACATTAAGCAATCCGAAGAAAATATTTTTTAAAACAGAAAGTAGGCAATCATGCTAAATATCTTCTGTTCATGATTTACCAGATTCCTTCTCCTCTATTCCAATGTGATCTACCCCGAGGGGCTGAACATGACAGGGCTGAACGGAGGAGATTAGCAAGACCAGTTTAAAAAGTAATGCTGTGAGTTTAGCGTGTAAAGCTGCAGAGCGGGGAATCTGGGAGAGCTAGCAGGAGAAGATATGGAAATGTAATTTCATCTTGTATTACAAATCTAACTGGAAAATTTTAAAACCAAAACAGAAAAGACATTGTCTCCAAGAGCACTGTAATTATCTGGGGGGAAAAGGAGGCTGTAAGTTATGGTCCAGTTCACGTCTGAAAAAAGAATGCAATGGTAAATTTAATTGATTGGGAATATAGGCTGAAGCATAGTGTGAAAAAGGAGCTAGTCAGACATGGATGCACTTAGCCTGTATTAAGGCTGCTAATCCTCTGGGTGTATTAGTATTGCCTTCACTGGGGGGAAGGTAGGGTGAGCTTCAAGTAATCCCACTTTTAGTACTTAACTCTTCGAGTTTGATGCTTTTTCTAACGTAGATGTTTGGAATGCATTGCAAAACATCCTGAATTGCCTAGAATAGGTCTTGCCTTGCTATGCTTTGTGTTTTAAAGTCTTGAGGTCCTACTGTCGTAATATCATTTTTTTGACACATTCTTTGGAGAAAACAGAAATTCCCACAAACAAATGAACACTGCAGTAGAACTTTGGATTTGTTGCATTGATTTGGTGTCTGAATGAACAAGAAAACATATTCATATCCAAATGGATGGGATCAAACAGTAAAGATCAGAGGGAGCTAGCTATACATCATGAACATCCTTTTTTAATTAAAGACAAAGATAAGCCTTCAAGAAAAAGAAGCAGCAGTTCAAATGAGTATTAAGTTTAGTAAGAAACAACTTTTACAGAGATGGATAATTTTCTCACAGTTTTATTGTACAGCAAAATAACAGTAAAGAGCAAGAAAAGGAAAACCAGGAAAATTTAACCTGTTAAAGAAAAAAGCAGAAAGAGACCGCTTTTTTTTTCAAACATGCTTTTCAGATTGGAGGAAGTTTTCAAAAGGGTAGGGGGTGGGGAAGAAGCATATAGATTGAAAAAAATAGAATTTAAAAGAACACACTCCCTGTTTTGGTCTCCTTGGGAAATGTGTGAAAAGAAGCTAAACAGACTGCTTAATTTAAACTGTGACGGAAAGAAGTACCTCAGGAAAATATAAATGCCTAGGCATTTGGAAACGAACAGTTGTACTCCACCACTGAGCACTTCTGGCAAGCTGCAGCTTGCACCCATGTTTAACTTAAGTTTCCTAAAAGTCAAAATTCAAATACCTGAAAAATTCATTAAAGCTATCAGCATCATCTAACATTTGTAGAGCACAAGACTAGGCTGCACTGCAGAGCAAAACTTTTCAGCACTGTGTAGTGCCAAGCTTGTGGCAAGAAACTGTGATACCAAAAATGTGTGGCCTTTCTTTAAAAGAAAACCTGTCAGCATCCAGAAGATATCAGTTACCAGAAGGTATCAATTACCAAGCATAATTGCTAATAAAATCATTGATATTAAGATGTTGCAAGTAGTCCTGGCTGGTGAAACATCTGTGATCAGGGTCTGCAACATCAGGGAGGTGAGTGTGCACAGCATATGTGAGTTTGTGTCAGAACGATATGGGTGGCTGCATTATGAGTCTCATTACTGCTGTGTACATTTATTATTGCTGTTTATAAGCATATATATGAATAGTGATTGTGGAGTCTATGAATACCACCTACATATATACATATATATAGTCATTAGATGTGAGCTGAGATTTCCTAATATATTCCTAACTGGTTTTTCCAAAATTTTGCAAAATATTAATATTTTCAAAATTTAAAAACATTAGGTACTTAGATGAATCTTGAATAGAAAACGGAACCTGTACACGAGGCTATTCCTACCTCTCTATTACTCCTCCCTCAAAGTCAGTTCCATATGTCTTGAGAATGCATCTTTTTCATGTTTTTTACTAGAGGGCCATTTGCATTCATCAGGAAAATGACTTTTACTGATGTCCTGAATGCTCCTTTAAATCAGGTTTCCTCTATAGTATCTAATTTAATACTGTATCATTTTGAAGTAATATGCAGACAGAACACGAGGTGAAAGCTCAGAACACTGAGGTAGGTGTCTAGCCTTCCTCATCCATAAAGCATACATCTACTACATGTTGATGGTCTATAGGGTTTACGTTTTCCAGTGAGCTACACTGGACCCTTATGGATTAGCTATCTATTTACACTGACACTTCAAAAGCCCCACTCTGTAGAAACCCTCTTGAACTAACTGAGAGAAAAATCTGGTCCCACTGAAAGCTTTGGGAATTTTGCCACTGACTTCACTAAAATCAGAATTTCACCTTATATATTTGTTCAAGAAAGAACTGAGCCCTTTAACCACATTATACTCCTTCTGCCCCTCTGCCACCTCTCTGGATACGCACAAAAGACTGAGCTCAGTGCCGGGCAGAGTGGATGCTGTTTGTTTGCTTCTATTCCCAGCTCAGCTGAGCGTGCTAAGTGCGATATGTGCCAGCCTGCCTGCCTCATCGCAAATGGCCTTTTAATGAACTAGTCAAGGATTTAAATTACCCACAAACCCGGGAAAAAGCATTTTAAATTTAAGACCCTTTTAGGCAATTAAAACCTGACATGTTGCCATTGAAAACAGGCCAGGGAAAAGGTGATTCCACCTCTTGAGATTCCTCACTTACAGGGAGAGATAATGGCATTCCAGGCACCCCAGGTACTGCAGCCTTCAGAGGGTGCTCGGATGTCAGCTTCACGAATTTATTCTGGCTGTGTGACATCTTGAGTTGATCCTCCGGGCAGGAGAGAGTGCTTGGTCACTGAACAAACTGGATTACTGTAGCTTGGGCCAATGCCATTTCAAAATATGGGGGAGGAGGCGAGTGAGAGCAAGAGGAAGATTTCCACATCTCAAGAGATTTGTTTCACTAAATAGTTTTATTTCTGCTTTTGTTTTTGTTTGTTTTAAAGATGTCATATGATTTATTTCTATTTGAGAAGAAATTGAGTCAAATATCTTAATACTCTATATATGAAGTGTTTGTAAACTAGCAAGTAATCTGCCATTCAGCATTTGCTAAATATCCTATCAATAATGCTCTTTAAAGACAAAAAATTGCTGAGCTGCATTGCTCTACAGAAATGGAAAATTTCTATGGCCTTTCCATTTTCCTCTTGTGTGGCACTGAAAGGCTGAAGTATTAAATAACTACATATATCATAATGAAAAGCTACATGGTGAGGCCCTGAAAAAATACCTTTGCAAAACATTCCCTGGTAGCTAAAAAAGCATAAAGTCGATGCCTAACCACAACACATCACTCATGCACTCAATTCTCACGTGCCGTGTCAGGGGCAGGATTGGTGTACATGAGCCATTCCCATGTGGGCTGGGGGAAGCCAGACTGTTCTTGCCCCTAGCAGTTATATCTCATCTCCCTTATGTTGGAGGTAACAATTCATTATGATTTTTAGTTTAGCTCTATCTGTCTGTTACTGATGTTCTCAGTTTTTATAAGCCTAAACAAAGCATATGTTGGATGCTTAGTTTCCTGTTGGAGCGTGAAAGAATCAGTCCTGCCCTTTATTGAGTTACTTGCCTTGCATATGATCTGTCTGCACAGGTTGGGCTGGCCAGATTGTGAAATCTTGCTGACAGTTTAGCAGTGAAACATTGGAAATGACCACCTGGTTTCCTGAAGCACAGGACCAGAGAAGCTGCAAAACGCTGGCACCAGCTACGTGAGTGCTCTGGTGAGAGCTCATGAAGGTTGAGAATGCAGACCTGTTCTTCATCAAACCCACTGCTGCCACGTCAGAGACCTTCTTTCAATCTATTCGCCTTACCCCTTAGAACTGCATCCACATGTGTGGTTAAAATCAGTTAACGGAAAAACGTGAAGTGCTGTGTTTTAGCTAAAGCAACAATCTTTAGGGAGGTAGAACAGCTCTGCTTTGGAGTCATTTGGAGGAGCAGTGCCTGGCTGTCCAGTCCCGTGTGTCCCTGAATTGCATCTTCCTTCACAACCACTCTCTAGCACTGTAGAGGCCATTAGGATTTTCTTGCTTTTCTAATTGTAAAATGCTTTTCATGAGATAACTTCAATACTAATAGAGATAAGGACACCAATGAAAACGAAAATCTCAAGTTCTCTATTATTTTTCGTAAAAAATGTGGTTATTTGTAGCATATTCACAGACATGGATGTATGATGATGGAAGAGGCATGAAGCTGGCTTGTGAAGTGGTTAATGAGGAGGTTGGGAAGCTGGTGGGACTGGAGTGGGCATGACGCTAGTGGCTTGACCTGACTCATAGTGGGTCTTCAAATGCAAAATTTTTTGCCTGCTGGTGATGAGACAAATACTTGTTTTAACTGTCTTTATTTCTTGTTCTCTGTTTTTTGTGAAACTGTTAAATACATTTTTTACAGAGCACTCAGCTTTCCCGCATGACATTCCTTTTGTGCACTAGATGACTTTTGGGATTTGGAAAGAGCAGCCTTACATGAAATAATGAAAAGAGTTCATGTCATTAGTTAGCTTTTTCATTTTGTGTTTCAGCCAAAAGTGTAAACTTGATTCGCTATTGCTGAGGCTTTTCCTACAGACTGCTAGAAAATTATGTTTTTAAAAGAAGAATGATTAAAAGCGCTTTGCATGTTATCTCTGAGCCTTGAGCTTTGAAAAAATACCAGTATCAAAGAACCAGAGTAAATGGAGAGATGTGGAGACCTCTACAAGGCTTAATATTAATTTTTGCACTATGCAATATTCCTTTCCATAGGAAGGAATATATTCAATATTCCTTCCATGCAATGGAGCATTTATAAATCTAGAAAACCTAATGCTGTATTTCACCTTGGTGTTATGTCATAATTGCTATGAGTAAAGAAATGAAATTAGTCAGAATAGCTACGTATTGCCTTTATATATTTTCACCTAGGCCACAAAAGCAAACTGCTGGCCTCCAGTGCCACCTTGACATACGGTCTCTATTTCCAAAAGCCATTTCTACAAATATAAAGAGGCCACACTTGCGGCCTTAAATTTTGTCATTCATAAATGTATGAAATATAATTCATCTATTTCCTGTTTCATCCCAAATCTGAATATCCACATCCGAAGAAGAGATTCAAAGCTAAATAATTAAAATATAGTAATGGGTCTAAAACACTGGCTGCAGTTTTTATGTATGATATCAAAAATAAACTGGTTTCTAGTGGAAGATTGCTCAGAGTTTCTCTTGCCATTACCATTTTTACTCCCATGTAATGTTTCTAGGCAAGTCTCACTGCTCTGCGACATACTTATTCCAAATAGCAATGATAAGGTTTTATGAATCTGAAAACAAGTCAGTTTGAACAGAGTTAAATTTGCAGCAATGCCAGCACTTGGTCTCTGAATGTTAGCTCATGGGGAACAATGAACTTATCTTATTGCACTTCAAAATTAAATAATTAAAACCAATCCTTCTCCCCCCTATTTCTTTACGGTTAATAATTATAATAACATACTCAGATGCAGGCAGTGTTATTATCTGATAATGCCTGAAATTTGAAATGGGCCTATTAGCCACCCGAGGCGAAACATAATTGCCCAGTTTCTGTGCATCATCAGATGCCAGATGATGTTGCTGAATGTTATTACTTAAGTATTTCAATTTTTCTTATGGTGGAGAAATTAAATTTCATCTGTATACTGCAGCAAAACACCCTGGCTTGAAAGGTATTGCTATTTCTGAAAGGTTGCAGTGCTGGTACCGTTACCCTTAAAGCCTTTGGTGAGGTTGGTGTTTTAACAGTATAATTGTTGTTGAGATCAGAGTGATATGTATATGATAGAGTGCATTTGCACTTCCAAATAGCAATAGCCCTGTGTCAGCTTTCCTAAATATGTGAGGCCTGAGCCCTTTTCATTGCTGGGCTCCTTATTAATTGAGATGATAGAGCAGTTATACACCTCTAGCATTAGTCACAGTGAGTGACAGCCCCCCTGGATAGGGGGAAGCCAAGGACTTTGCTGGAGCAAGGACTCCTCTTTGTCAGTGATCCAGAGTGTGCACAGGCTCATGCAAGCGGAAGAGCGGATTCATTTCTTGTCATCCATTGCTGCAAAGAAAACATGCATACGTTCACTCACTGCTAAATCCTGAGACTGCAGACTCCAGCTACGTGACCCCCAGCTTGGAGATGGATTGGCTGCTAAGTACTAAAGGGTGATTGGTTTTAGTAATGTGGGAATATTTCTTTTCAGCTTTTTCAGTACCTTCACGAGAAATCTCAATTTGAATTATCAGCTGCTGCTGCTTTTTTTGCATATGAAGTTCTGGGGAACCTCAAACAAAGGGAAGTCAGCTCACTGCCCCTTAGCTGGGAGGTTTTGTGGGGCTATAGGAATGAAAACCAGTGAGACTGATGTTGCTAATAGAGTTTGCTGGTGTGACTCAGAATGAAAGTGTCACTTGCAAAAGAAGGGGTGCAGCTTGAATAATTGTATTACACTAAAACCTGTGGAACTCTCTCGCAGTGCAGTCTAATAACACTGGTTGGGTAGAATAGACTTTGGGAATTGACATATCAGCCTCACCTACAACAGCAAGAATAAACCATGCTTTATAATAATCAGAATGTACTGGTAATTAGCATTTCTGTGTTACTGCTTAAGGCAGTCATGAAACAGCAGTTATTCCAAACTATTGTAATGCTGTGTTATCGTAGCACAACTGAGAGTCAAACTCTTTAGAGAGATGGCTTTTTAAGAATTTTCTGGCTTTTAATTAAGGTTATGGTCAGTTCACCTCTGCAGTGTCCCAGTTATGCAACACCAGTTCACAGGTGAAGGGCTAAGTGTTCAGTGGGCTTTAGTCTCCTGCAAAATGAATTCTGCCTTCAGGTCCTCTGCCTTTCCCTTTCCTTAAAGAAAAACCAACAAAACCCTGCCCCTAGAAAGCTATTTGAATTTAATTTTTCTAGAGAAACTCATCTTATAATGATTTAATATTAAAATTCTAATTGAGATAAAATACTTTATTATTGAATATAAAGAATATTTCAATTCCTTCCCCCCTTCCCAGATAATTTGGTGAGCTGTTCTTCATCCAGACAGGTGCATGAATAACTCTTTCTTATGAATCCATGAATTAAGGGTTTGAATAAGCTGTGATCTTCAGCACCAGTTAACAAAGAAAGCCTACTGCTGACCTAAAATTGTATCGTGTTTGATCACAGAGCTGCAGGACTTGGCAAGTAGGGCTGTATTTCAAGAGACCTCAGCAAGGAGGCCAAAGAGGCAGGCATCCTTTGGGCCTTGTGAGTGGTGCTCATGATGGCAAGGCTTATTGCAGAGAACTCAGCACAGTAATGGTGATGGTCAAAGGCAGCTTTGAAAAGGGGAATATCCTGGCTCCACATTTTGTTTTGTCGCAAAGAGGAATTAGTGAAACCATGATTAAGAAATCCTGAGAAGAGGCATTTCAGCCTGTAAACTGATAGGACTGAATTGCAGAGTGAGAACTAACTATCTTCTCGCATGTCCCCTGTGGCAACAGCTGATGTAAAGGGCTCTTTACTTGTACAGAGCGGTAAATTGGGAAGCAGTAGAGCATTCCATTACTGGTTCAGTATGCTGAAATGTATTCCTTTTGCTTTTTAGATGTGTGTACATCGAACACATAAGACTGTGACCAAAATGCTTTTTCCTAAGAATTCCTCAAACGGCATTTTTTGGCTGCAAGAAAAGGAGTTATTTTCTTTTCAATGTGGGGAGAAATTATGTTACCATATTTCTGCATAATGAATGATATTCATAAATATTTTTAAATCAGGGGAGACATGAGTTTGGGAGGGTGCGGATAGGACACCATGAAAGAGGACAGAACCCCACTATAATTTGTTCCTTTTTAGTCTTAATGGATTTGAGTTGAAACCCCATTAAATTATGCAGGATAAGATGACTTTTGGATCTGCAGAAAGTTTCCAGTTTAATGAAGAATGTAATGTCTCTAGCAAGTCATAAGCAAATATAGTTTTTTCTTCTTTCTTTGTGATTCTTCGTCCCATACTTAGGATTAATTTATGGTCTGAGCAGGTAAAGTGCACTTTTGATGATGTTTTTGCCTATACACATGCCCTGGACATTAGGGCAATAAGTGTAACAGTCTCCAATCTCTGTAAACACAAGGATGTCCCCCCCAAATGCGAGATACACAGGAGAGAAGCAGCTTTATTTACCCTTTAGCTTACTGGGAATCAGTATAATACTGGGAAAAATCCAACTCTGAGGCTTTAATTCT
This sequence comes from Lathamus discolor, assembly GCF_037157495.1. NCBI lineage: Eukaryota > Metazoa > Chordata > Aves > Psittaciformes > Psittacidae > Lathamus > Lathamus discolor. The sequence goes on from NC_088885.1 coordinate 63,434,395, forward strand.
TCTCTCAGGACATCAATAGAAATGTGAAGAACTTTACTGGAAAGCAATTCTTACAGAAAATGTAAGGTATGGCTTGGATACTGAATGTGACAGGTCTGCAAAGTTCACAGCTCCTGCTAGCCTCTTTCCGCTGGACCTTGTTCATAGTCTGTGCAAAACAGGGAGGATCAGTACTGCTAAGAGTCATGCTCATCTCATCTCAAAGGAGTGCTTTAAAAGTGGAAGAGCAGACTAGCTTACAAAGCGTGAACAGATGAACAGTTAGTAACTCAAATTCATTTTTAATATTCATCTCCCAATTGTTTGGAGAGGAGGTTAACAAGACTACTCAAAAATTCTGTCTGAACACAGCGTAAGTGACTGTACTTTGGCAAAGTTGCTGCTGAGCTTCCCAGAAGCCCTTCATAGCACATCAAGCTCCCAGAGTGGTATAGTTTCCTCTTGGCAAGGGCATTTGATAGTCCACACTTCAGTGCCAGAACTGGAAAACAATATAATAAACTATAAGCTATAATGCAAAAAAGTAAAAAAAAAAAAAAAAAAGAAAGAAAAATTATACTCATTGTAATTGAGTCAGCTTGTTGAGGGACATAAAAATCTAATCAATTGTTTTTGCATAACAATCAGTTGTCATGTTGGGCTCTAATTGAGCAGCCAGATGGAGCCTGGTAGTTGTAGACTGTAGTAGTAGTATTCCTGGGACACACAAAACCACATGAGGCGATGAACGTTAGGTTCATCTTTCTATTAATGTGTAAGGAGAGCTCCACTTAACAGGCAAAAACAGATTTCCCAAACCAAACATATTCAACTCGATGTGCTTCTGTCCCTTACATAGCAGATAGAAACCTTTCTTTTAATGAATCTTTTCTCGGCTTATAGGTATTACAGAAGCTGGGACACAGGTGGCTTCAAACGCCCAGATGACAGGGATATACAGGAACTTAATTTCCTTTCTAATATTTTTGTATATGCTCCATATGTGTGGCACATTTAAAAGGACACTCAGAAGACATTTTTCATAAACATTCTATTCTTTAATGTTTATAAAAGCTTCTTGGGAAAACTGAAACTGAAATCCCTTTCTTGAGTGAATTGTTTTTCTCCATCTGGATACTTTGATTTACCTGGCTGTGGGCTTTCTATCAGCAGCATAAACAAGTGATAAGAAATTCAGAGTATTTAACAATTTATAGCTAAAATAAATAAAACTGGGTAGAAGTTTTTACTGAAATTTTAACAAAAAATCCCCAAGTCCTATTTTGGGTCTGCAAAGCTTGGCAGCATTCTGTCAAAGAGGATATTGAATCAAATATGGTCAAAAATAAAAATGACCGACCAAAACTCTTTGGTGAAAATACAGTCTGCGTTTCTTTTTTGGTCTGTGCTCCTTAGGATCGTCTCAGTCCAATAAACTTCATTGCCTTTGGAAAGGGCTCAGCAGAGAAACACCAATGCCTTTTTAAAATTTAAATAAATCTTCTTGTTGGCAGGCGGGTGATTAGGCAACAGTTTTGACTCAGAGATCTAGGAAAGGAATTGAACTTGCTGATTCTGTTCCTAGCTTCCAATAACAATTATAGTGATAATAATAATTGCTCTAAAATTTAATGACGCCTCTCTTTAATGAAGGAGTTGCTAAGGACAGCTACCACTGTTGCACTCTACGAATTTAGCACAATGCCTGTTGGGATGTGCTGTTCTTTTGTGCCTTTGCAGTGACTGTGTGCATTGCACTCCTGCTTTGGGCAAGCCACACTTCTGAAGTCAGCCTGCCAGATCCACCTCCCACAGGTAGATACCAACCTATGTTTCATTTTAGTGAATTAAGGTCCATTATCTTCATTATGAAAGCTTTTTTTTTTCTCCCCAGTCTCCCTCACAGGTAGTCTTTGGATCACATTTCTTTCTGCTCTTGTCTTATTTTCAGTTATCTCTCTTTTTTTTTCTCCCTTTTGTCTTCTTCTCCTCTGACTCCTAATTTAATGATTGTGCAGAATATTATTGACAGCTGTCATATTCTTTCTCCTCTCCCTCCTACTTCTTTTAGCTGAAGATCTCACCTACAAATACATTCTTTTTAGATTGCAAAAATATGCTGTGGGGATTACACACAGCTAGTAGGGATCAGTTTTGTTGCTTTCATTGCTGTAAAACAGTACTTGAGAACTACTTACAAAACTTAAGTTCATCCTTTAACAGAAGCCACCTTGGTTTTGTTTCTTGGGAATTTCTCTGTGTTGCCTTCACTCTAATTTGCACAGTTATGATTCTGTCTGATCTACCTTCAGGCTTCCTACTAGGAACATGCTAAAAAAATTTCATTTGAACGGTTTTCTATTTTATATGCATTACTGTATTGAAGTAACATATATATTACGATTTTTTTGTAATTTAATATAATATTGCATTAAAAGAATGCATTGATAACAGAAAAGGGATTCATTATCAAAGAGATGGAACCTTGTTGTTATCTAGTAATTTCTTATTGATTGATCTAAAATGAGTGAGTCAGTGCTTTGTTCCTCTGAGAAATCATCAAGAAATAAGCTCTTTCCTCACATATCAACTCAGGAATTCAAAACTTCCACAAACCTGCAGGAAGGCTGCCCCCTTTTTAGGATTCCTTCCCCCTATGCATGTATGAAATATCTGTAAACCTCTCTTTTCTTCTACCCTCAACATGTAGATGTAGTCACAGATGACAGGAACCCATCATTTTTTTTTCTTTTTCTTTTTTTTTTTTTGTCTTGGTCAATACTTTCCATGTGTGAGAGGTTACAGTTTGAGTAAAGTGCGATGCCGTGCACTTTTCTGAGAGAAAATTTTGAGAGAAAATCTCTCTTTATGAGAGAGACTAAGAGAGAAAAAATGCTTTCTTTTAGAGCGCTGCTGAATTGTTTCATTAATATTAAAATACTCACAAAGATTTACTTTTTTCTTCTGAGCTGGGACAGCCCTTCAAAGTAAAAATGCTGGTCCATTGCTATTATGCTGTCATGTTAAAAAAACCCTAAAAAGGTATTTTCCATTTTAACAACTTCTTGGCTTTTTACATTACAATTATAGATTTATTATGGCTTTTAATCTCGCTTTTTAATGTGCTTTTTTATTGTTGAAGATGAAAGATCCAAGGGGATTTTCAGACTTGGGATAATTGTGTGTAAGCCTTTGGAAGTGACCTGTATGAGACGGATGCTACAGAGAAGCTGGATGCTGCAGACAATCTTGAAACATCTGGAAAGCAATCTGCATGTGGGTTTTGATAGGGTGTGTCATTAGTAGCTCCAACCACCACCCGGAGATAGAATGAACTCAGAGTCTGCTCCATGCTCTTGACCCTCCCCTGGTAGTGTGTTTGCATTTGGGTTCTTTCTGAGACAGTGGGCAAAGGAACTGATGTGATCCTCTTGTGGTAGCTTGAAGTTCCTTGGCCAGATGTGTCATTATGAGACAAAATCCCAAGTGTTATCTTTGTCCTACAAGTTGGTCAGCATTTTGGTGTCTGTATGTGAAGACACACAAACAAGAACCTCTGGCAACTTTTTGGCTTGTGATATGGTTCTACTGTGGCTCTGTTTTTTTCATCCTACGCATACCAGAGTGAAATATTAGACTACAAGTAACTGCTTTACTGCTGTGCATAGAGAATACAGTCTTCCTAAGGTGAAGCCTCTGTAACACACCAACCTCCCCCTACCATGGCAGGCTGCGGAGGTATCTGGAAGTATATACAGTCTATGAGGTGTCTGGTGTCCACATCCAGGCTCTTGGGACTGTCCATTTGTCATACCTACACAGCCTTCTGCAAAAGAAGTGGTAATTGTGTCCTAACAAAGTTTCTTTCTGGAGGAGCCTGAGGTCATCTGTGTGCCTGTCCCATGCTCCTACGTGGGCTCTGGGGCTTCAACAGCAGCCTTGGAGAATTCTTTATATGTCCAGGCCTTAGACCTCATATTCAACCTAATCAGCCTGGCTGAGCCTTGCAGGAACAGTTTTACTATGCCAAGCTCACAGCTGGAGAGAACCTGTAGAAAAATACCAGTGAAGAAGGCTTCTCAAGCAATTATGAAAGATACATTCATATGAATGTCTTGAGCTGTTTGGAGCTGGAAATTTTCCATTGGCAAGATTTTTCCCAGAGAAACATGCATTTTTTTAAAAATATTTCTCATGGCAAAATTTTTATTTGCAGTTTCTCATTTCCTGGATGACCGCCACAGAGAGCAGAAAAAGAAATTCAGCCTTTGAAAAGAGGAAGGAAGCTGCATATGTGGCCACCCAGCTGTTGATCTGCATCTGTTGGATTTAATACATTTTGCTAGTCAGTAGTGGAAATTGCAAACCTGAAACATCAAAATAATATACATGCCCAGATTACAATGTAGACTCCTTGCCAGATGTCTGATAGCAATCTCCCCAGGCCATTTGGTCCAGTGCTTCCAAGCCATTTGGTCCAGTGCTTTAAGCATAAAACAAATAAAGTAAAATTCCATATTCTGTCATTGAAGACCACAAACTGTATCTTACCAATATCTGAAAATGGAAATTGTATGTGCCTGTGTGTGGCCTATCCCATCTTCATCAATTTCGTCTCTGCAGAACTGCTTTTTTTTTTTTTTTTCATTTTTTTAAAATGAGGTTTTCTTTTAAAATCTACTGCAAAACCCAGATTTAAATTGAAGGAAAAACCTTGCTTGTGGCACTATCAGTTTTACTACTTGAGGAAGAATGACCTGTGAGTATTGATTTACCTGAACTTCAACTCCTGGGCATTTTCTAGGAATCCTGTTATAGTAAAAACCCCTACCATGGTGGCATTTTGATTGCTGCTGCTGTCTGCATCAGTGCTTTTTTTAGAGTCCTCTGTCCTTATATGCTGTCTACTCTTCAGGCTTGAGTTTTGGATCTAGATTTATTTCATGAGCTGAAATTAAAAAAAAAAATAAAATAAGGTGCCCCTAGGTAGATCACATCACTTTCACTGCAATATCATCCTAAAATTACTTTATCCCTAGCGTAACTTTCCCAGAAACTATTTCTTACCTAAACAATCCTATTGCAACAAATAAATACAGATGTCTGTCAGGTAAAAAAAGAAAAAAAGAAAAGCAATAGTTATAGGTAAGTTTGTGTTCCTAGATTGTTCCCCATATAAAATTAATGCAGTGCAACACACACACACATACAAAGCAGTAAAAGAAAAAAAAGAACATTAAATTAGTGATTCAAATTCTGTTTCCAATTAAGTTGTTGTATACCCAGAGCAATTCCATAGATTGCTGCATTATTACTTTTGATTTATTCCAGTATAATTAAGAAAAACTTATGTCATCAGCTCTAATGGAAGCCACAGCCTGAAAATCCAGACTAGAGAAATATAGTTTAATGTAGTTTCTGACTAAATCAATTGCAATATAATTCAGTATCAAAAGAAGCAGTGATTTAATACTAGTATCCTTTCATTGTCTTACTTAACTTTGTATTCTAGGTATGCATTCCAGTTATGAAAAAATCAAAGTGCTAAGATTCGAATAAAAGTATTTTTAATTTCCTTTTATATTACGCACAATGTTTGCCTGTCAATCATTCAACAGGTAAATTAGAGTGGAAATGAGATTTTGAGCAGAACAGACTCAAAGAAGAAGTAAATTATACCCCACTATTCTTGTTCAAAGTCCAAAATAATCACATTTCTGCTGCCTTTTCCTCATGCTGATGCTTTACTTTCCTGATACATTTCTCAATATGTATTTGTCCATGCATATGCCTCCTTATACCTGCTCAAGTCACTGCTTTTTTTGCACTTATCTATCCCTCACATCCCCAGTTGCACCTATTTAGCCCTCATTCTGCTAATGACCTTGTGAGAATTACTGCAAATTTGCCAGACTCATAAAAGTAGACATCTTTTTGCCATTAATTCTTTGTTGCCTATTTGAGTCAGTTAAGCCTTACTCTGAATTATTTCAAATGTACTCTCATACTTGCTGAGGGATTATTAAAACCTCTGTCCTGTCATAGGCAACTTTAGGTGGCAGTATAAGAATGACCTGGCATGAGATTTTTTGGGGAATCCCAGAATCTGCAGTGCCACTGATTTCTGCTGAGCATGAAGTTTCTGTCTGCACCTCAGTCTTAGAAACTGAATTAAATATGCTGGCCACTTAGTCAAGTACCACACATCCTGGTACAAAATCTAGTAATAAACTAGCCAGAAAAGGCTATGGTTCTGTATTCAGTCCATTTTTATGCAGAGGGGATAAACGTCGAATTCACAGAGAGAGACTGCTGTTTCACTACAGAAATAATAAGATACACCTTTTTTGGCTTCTGGACTACAGAGTAAAATTCTTCTGCTAGGTAACAGTGCCTTTTGTGCTGTTTCCAAGAGTCAGTGACTGATGTCTCCTCTTGCAAAGGCACACTTTCCTCTGTGATTAAATATTTATCACAGTGAGAGACCAGCAGAAGGACTAAGTGCCTCCAATTAACTATTGTGGAGGTTCATAAGGGACTACACTACATATATAAATATTTTAAAAGATCAGGTTGGAGCAATGTCCATTTCAGGCCATCTCCCTGTAGATTAGGGTGTGCTGTTTATTGGTAGGCAGATACATGTCTACTTACCAACAAACAAAGCCTCCACTTTATTTGCTGTGCCTTAGCTATAGATCAGTCGGTAAATTATCTCATTAATCATGCATACAAAGAGCTCTGCTTTGCCTGGTGATTATGAAGGGCAAGCAAAACATAATTAAAGGTGCTGCAATCTGTTTTGTTTGTCCTGGGTGTTGTTATTTTTCCAGGGTTCACCTGCAGGAAGGAAATTCATATTTAATTCTCTGGACCAAGAGGTGTCTGAATTTATGAGGATCTTTCTTACCCATGTGGGAACCCCCTGTGTCTGCTTTCATCAAAAAACAAAAGACAGGACATCTTGTCCCAGGTCTGCTATCAAGAGCATTTGGAGGAGGTGGAAGGGAGTGAATAACGCTCTCCCAGGCTGGTTTCTGATCCAGGGCATGAGATCGTGCTCCATGGGGAAGGTTGACTGGTCTTTGCCTTACATCTTAGGGAAATGAATGCTCATCAACAGGGCTTTGGAGTTCACAGTGAATCACAATATTTTCCACTTCTCTGTGAAGAACAGCTCTAATCTGGGGTCCGCCTAAAACCCACGGCTGTGGAATTCATCTGGTCTGCCAGTACCCTGGGGAGAGCACTTACAGACCCCAGGGCTTGCAGTCTGCAATGCTCATCCTTCTGGCCATGTCTTGTTTGTGGTAGTGGAATGAGCTGTAAGGAAGAAAAAAAAAAAATAGAGGGGAAAAAAACCCTACCCCAAAACAAAACCAAACCCGAAACAGTGACTGTTTCAACAGATTTGGAGAATCAGAAGAATAATTTGTTCTATACTGAACTGTGGTGATGTAAACAAACACAACTGTGGAGGTGATCAGGAAACTAATTAATTAACAGTTTATCAAGCATATGACTGAAATTCAAGTATGAAACAAAGACGGTTTTATGCAGTCCTCTGAGGTTTGGGAAATGTCTTTATAAGGTGCCACAAAAGCTTACAGCAGTTTAAAGTGTGTGTGAAACAGATTCATTGCTACCAAGATGACAGGAATGTATTTCAAGCAAGTGTTATACATTGCTAGGTTTTGAGTGCATTCCTTTAATAACAACTCTATTTTCAGTATATCCATCCTAGTCATACAGGCATGAGTTTACTTCCAGTTTAGACTCTCTATGCTGGATCTCCCCAGGAAGACTTGTGGTTTGGGGTACATCATAATGAATTTGGAACAGTATGAGTCCTATCAGCCATGATAGAGCATGAATTCACTGTGCTTCAAATCCCATATGGGAATTGAATAATGTTGTGAAAAGCTCCCTGTGTGGGCACCCCACTCCCTGGGTGATTGGGAGCCTGGAGAAGAGGAGCTCAGCTGCAACAGGATACCTTTAGCCATCAGCTGCATTAATGGACAGCACTTGGAAGCAGCAGGGACTCATTAGCTTTCCTGAGACCCCACAGGTGTTAAGTGTGGAGAGTCAACTGTTGTGGGTTTCTGGAAGCCCTTGCCTGTCAAGCTATGAAAAGGCTGCTTACGATCATGGGACCTTTCCACGTGAGTCTGCTTTGCAGGTGCTGAAAGATGTTTTACATGTTGGTTATTTCTGGTGAGTAACAGAGCCCTCATTTCAGCAGCTTTTCCTGCAGAAGTGGAGTGGTGTCTTTTTCAGATTAAAGAAAGGGAATTTATGGAAATGTGAATATTCTGAAGCTTAATGAAAAGTTTGGATGATAAGAAGAGGTCACTAACACTCCTTACATTTAGCACAGAGAGGCATCTTCATGGGTAGGGTCTCCTGAAGGAGCAAGGGGCTAGAATTTTCTGGAGCACCTTTTGTAAACTGCTCTGCTTGGAGAACAGGAACAGTATCCCTGTCTCCTGTCTGCTGGAAGGACTCCCTGGGTCTCAGCAGTACAACTATTGTGGGCAGAGCAACACCAAGCACCTGTGAGAAAAAATGGAGTGGGGCAGGCCAGCACTGTAGGGCTTTTCTTTTGCCTGAAGAAAACACAAACTGCATTGTAACTTCTCTGAGTGGTAGCACTGTATCTCCATGTGCATTTGTGTAGTCTTTTCTATGTTGAAGCAGAAAGAGGTTCAGGCAAGCCATATAGAATGGAAAACAGCCTCAGTGGTGGCAGGGGGGTGTGTAGCTGTGACGTAGAAAACAGGCTGCAGCAACGGGCATGGCTGGTAAGTCACCTTCTTTTTCATATTTAGCAGATGTGTCCCTTGCCTTGAAGTTCAGACATGCACACATTGTAGTCAATGCACACTAATCAGGACATACCCTCTTCATAGGCAGAGCATGCAAAGGCAGACTTCATTTTTGGATCACACTAAAGGAGTGGCCTACTTGAAAATGTCTGAATAACTTTTTCTGTAAAATTCCAACAGATGTGCCCCCTCAGTGCTCTCATTTCTGCGATCTGTTTATCTAAATACAGGAAACTTAAAGCTATGCTGGCAGCCCACAGACTTCAAGGTAAGATGAAGCTGTGTTGCTAAATGCCTCAAAAGCAATGCTTAGCTACTGCTGCTGGGATGAGCCACCTGCTCAGATGGAAACTGGTAGTTCCCTGGACCTGACTGCTCCCGGGTTCAGATGCATTAGGCTGTTACTTCTTTGGACGTGTAGAGATATATTTTGTGCTAGTGATGGTGTTTGATTTCAGTAAATCTGACTGAGCAGGGGCATATGAAAATACATTTCAGGTGTCATCTCGTTACAATCTTGGCATCTACATGAAACACCTGAGCAGGTTCATATCTAACACACATCTTACAGGCCATCAAGCCACCAGTGACTAGCTTGGCCAACAAAAAAGAAAAGTTTTCCTCTGGATTATGGTCATAATAATAATATCATAATAATAATTATCTTTTTCTCCATTACAACATGTACCCAGCACTGTAGGAAACTCAAATTCTCTTTCTTAATAGATCAGTAATTTCAAAGTAATCATAATTTACTATTTCAACCCTAACAAATTCTCAGGACAGTATATGGTTGTTACAACTGGAACATGCTCATTCTCATTTAAAAGTGTTTTGACTTCAGTAGTACCCAGAGGTCTTACACAGGGCTGTGATGATAAACATTCTCCAAGATGTGGCCAAGGGCCAAAGAACTGTTGTTTCAATGCTTCACGCTTCCGTTCTTTGACAGGATCTATAATAAAGCCGTGTCTCCCAGGATGGACCACAGTCTTGTAAGCTATAAAAGTTCACAGTAGGGGAATTAACTGGAGGAACCCTGGAGGGATCTGTGGGAGTTTTCTTTCTTTTATTTTTTTTTTCTCTTTTTTCTTGGAAAGGGAAACATTCTATAAAATGTTCCTGCATTAAATAAAAAGGATTAAAATTCCCCACCACAACCACCCCACCACACTTTATTTTTTCCTGGAATTAATGTTGATAGGTATTTTCCAAATATGTCTACATGGGTTAAAAAAGTGAAGAAGGAAGAGGGATAAAGAAAGAAGAAATAAATAGTGGCAGAGCACCTGGATTGAAGGGCAAATGGGGTTGGCTATGGAAACCAAGCAAGGAAGGCTGTGAGCAACAAGAAGAAAGAGATTTTAAGGGTAATTGTGTTCCTTGGAAAACATAGTAAGACAAATGTTCCTATAAGAAAGAAGTTTATCCTGTCAACATACCCTGTTTTAAGCCATAATTATTCCTATTTGTCTCATGTGCTACAAATACATACCTTAAATAAAAATCAGAAGAAGGAGGTGCAAAACAATGAATGACATCCTTTAAAAAAAAAAAATCAGAAGAGTAATAAGCCAGAAGAAAGGGAGTGACCAGACTTTTTCATCTTTGAGATCTTCAGAGAAGAATAGAAGGAAATGCTTGCACTTGCTGATGAAATTTAGAGGATGCAGAACTCAAATCCTCCAACAAATTAGATATGTTGCCAGAAATACAGAGAATTCCCTTAGGTCTCTACCTATGTCTTTCATCTGGAGATGTCAAAGCACTTCTTAAGGCTTCAATAACTGTTTTCATACTGACATCTGGGACAGTTACTCCTTAAAATTATTTTCTAGCAATATTTTGGCATGAAATCTCACAGAAGGTAGGTCTTGTAAAACTGGAGGTGGTGGTGTTGTTTTAATTAGAGGAATGATAACATTCTATATAAAAAGCAATTGTCTGAAAAAATAAAACTGTATCATCAAAACTATTCACAAACTTAGGATAAATCCTGAATTTTTTTTCCGCACAAAACTTTAATAATGATACACTGGGGATAACATAGCTGAGGAAACAGATGCAGAAAATACCGGTTATTCTATTGAACAGCTTGAAAATGTGGAACAAATTCAGACAATGAAAAATCTAGTTCCTAGTGGAAAAGGGAGCACAAATGAAATGGCCACATGACTCAAGTGAGGATAAAGGCAAAGCAGAGAGCTGCCTGAATATTTAATGGCTGTAACTTTAAACCCAAGTATGTAGCTGTGGTATAAAGTACTTTGGGGATCTTACAGGTGTGGAAGGTGCTTAAGCTGTTTTTCTGATTAATGAAGAGAATTTAAAAGCTGTTCACGTGTTTTAACTACAAGGGATATATAACTGTTTCATTGTTATGTAAAATGTGATTGGGTCAATGAAATTATGCATATAAAGTGAAAACATAATATGGCTTGCATTTGATTTTTATCTGTCAGAGTTTCAAAGAGGTTTCAAAGTAACCATAGATCATGTTATTCATAAGAGCACAGCGACTGCTGTGGAAGCACAATTACAGCAGCCTTCCTCTTGGAACAAGATTAAGGATTTCTTCTGAATTTTTAACTAGTAAACATAGATATATTTCAAGTAAACCAAGTGTGTTTTCAGTGGATGTGGAAGGATTCCTGAGAGGCAGGAGAGCAGGTGTTTCCATGTGGTTTGAAAGGAAGCAGCAACACTAGTGGAGAAAGGACACATGGAGCAGCTTGGGTTGATTGAACATTCTGGTATTGTGCCAGCCTTCTTCAGAGCAGAATGGGGTCACGAAATTAGTATGGGAGGAGCTACGTATAAATATACAGGATATTGTACAGTATACTACCTATGCTACTTCCAGTTTATGGGATAAAGCTAGAAAGTTTTCCTTTTTTTTCATAATGGAAGCTCCTTGAAATTTTTTTAGAAACAGTGAAGCTTTCCAAAGCAGTGAGGTTATTGTGTTAAAAAGACCAAAACCTGGTATTTGTCAGGGTTTGCAGCAATAAGCTATAACTAGAAAGGCAAAATTTTTGAAGTAAAACAAGGCTTCAGGTTCTAGGGTTCCTGCGGGGGAATACATAAAGATTTTGTCACTTCCTGCTGGGCTAAATACATCTACATGGGCTAAATACAACAACATGAGATGTTACCCTTGCTAGTACTCACAGTGACAACTGGGGATACCGAAGCATTAGCTCTGAGCAAACATGGGTAGATTCTGCACAGAATTCATGCAGTATATATGCAGACTGACTGCCAGCCTAGCACAAAAGTTAAAGAAAATGGAATAAGAGAACTTTCTTAAAATTTATAAATATCCAGGATAACACAGGAGCACAAGGGACAAAAGGAATGAATTCAGATAAGAGAGGCCCAGACTGGCCTCATGGGAAAATCTTTTTCCTCATGAAGGCAGCCAAGAAGGGGCACTGAGATATTGCGTAGTCTGAGCAGGGTGTAGGGTGTGAAGCTCCTGAGACTCCTTCCAGCCTGAGTTATCCTAAGATCCCAGATGTAGACATCTCAAGTTCATACATGTTGCTCAAAAAAAACCCCAACCCCAAGACCAGAAACAAACAAACAAAAAGAAACAATCAAAACCCCTCAAAAGCATGAGAAAGCTCTTTAATATACAGTGGTCTGTTGAAAACTAGAAAGTTTGTCTGTGTGGAAAACAGAAACATCAATATAACAGCCTTTATATATTATATATGAAAGTTAAACTGTTCTCTCTGCAAGAGACCAAGGAAACAGAAGATATTTGAATCAAACACAGGCTCTGAGCTTGCATTGGTTAGAACTTTTAGACAGAATGAGCTAATGTTTTGAAAAAGTCACCTTGGTCAAGCGAAATGATTAAGTGGAAACATTTTTAAAACGAGTAAAATGTTTGCTAAGAGGATATGACAATCTGACAGAAAATAAGCAGCTGGTAGCAGACCGAAGTGAGAGCAGCTATACAGAAGATGAAAAAACAGGAGTATTTTAATTTGGTTTCAGTACAAGAGATCAATTACAGGGTCTGGGGTGGACCTGTGGGAACTTGCTCTACAATCATAGTGCAAAGGTGCTTAAGCACACTATAATTTGAGCTCTGTTCTTATAACAACACTAGAAGAAGGGAATTTAAACTAATGTTTTTAAACCTCTTTGGGAACCTTAAGATTTCATTTCTTCCTTATGACAGACACAGTTTTCATAAAATGAAAATTTTCCCTAGCTGAATCAGAAGATGATAAATGAGGTTTTTTCACTTGGTTGAACTTGAGGAGCACCTTTATACCTGCTGTCAGGATGGGATCCCATCTGCCAAGGAGAGTGTGGACCTGTGGATGTAGACTGTAGTTCCCAGAGTTACCCAACACTGATGGAGAACACAGATATGTGCTGAACATACCCCAGTCCCTCGCAAAAGTTTTTGTGCTGTTATGTGAAAAGAGAAAACTTTGCAAATGACAAAATATTTTGACTCACTTGGCAATGTCAAACTTAATTTTGACATTTCTGAGGCATTTCTATGAAACTGAACCCTTTTGTGAATCATTTGAAAGCGTGGATTTTTCGTTTTAATTCTGGATGCAAACAAACACTGCAATATTTGAATTATCCATGAGATGAAAACTGAATTTGGCCAGCTCTATTCGGTATTCAGTTTAGGCACTGAATGGGTTTTAATGGTTCACACAACTCCCCAAGGTATGTCAGATATTTTTACTCACTCACTTGTACTTTGAACAAGGTGAAATGGAGGAATTTCTCTAATCTTAGTCTGATCTGCGATGACCCTGTCTAACACCAGTACCTTTTGTTCTCTTTCTCCGGTGTAAGGGTATTAGATCTTGCCTAGTAGGAGCTGTGAAGCACAGCTGTTTATTAAGAGTATTTTTTAGTGTGGAGATGGTTCATGTAACATTCAGAGTAATGCAGTGTGAAGCTGTGATTGAGCTCCCAGTTGGCGGTTTGGTGTCCTAGATGATAATCTATTGTATGGGTTGGGGGAGTGTGGGTCTTCTAGCTACCAAAAGTGCAACGATTTACTGATTGCACAGAAGCATGTGATAGATTCACCAATATTTACTTATGCCATGAGATCCTCTAGTAGACATACCAACACATTTGCGTATAGTTTGCCTTAATTTTTGCTAAGGGAAGTTCATTTAGATACTTATCTGGAGCCCAATACAAAATTCATCCACTTGTCACTTTTCTTGGTATCAGCTTCTTTCCTAAAGCAATTCCTTCCCTTGCTGTCAGATAAGGCCTCCTCTGGGGACAAAGAAGGAATCCTGGATGAAATGATTGTGTTATTTTTCACTTATTAGACTTTCCACACCTTGGTATCAGCATTAAAATCTCACACAGTACACATGCTGAAATGTTTCTTTGGTTGTCAGGAATACATCCCCTTAGACAACTGGCCAGCAGTGTCTGCAAACCTCACTGAATATGCGACAAGTGTGTGCCCAGGCTAAGTTTCATTAGCATAATTAACAGCATTAAGAGATAGTCTTTCTTGGAAGTTTATATCAAGCTTGAAAGTTATCTGTTACTGGAGTGTTGGTATACAACACCAGTAAACTCTGGGATGTGAAGCTGGAGATTTTGCTGCGAATAATGACAAGCCTAAATGTGATCAATAGCAATGTTCTAAAAAGGCTGTGCACAGCAGGTGTCAAAGTAGGCATATTTAATTTCCTCATATCTCTGTTTAGTTTTACACCATGATGTGCATCCATGAGCAGATTAGATTTTAAATTTCATGCTACAGGTAGTGATGACAGCTGATCTTCAGAGTTGATCTCAGAAAAAGAATAGGGGATAGGAAAGTTATTCCAAGGGCTCAGCATTTTCATCTCCTTTTGTCTCCTGCAGTGGTAGAATTTAGATTGTTCAGTGTCTTCTAATAGATGTTATAAAGGAAGTACTCAGTTCCTTGGCTCCCACCTTCCACAGTACATCAAAGGTCAGCAGAAAATTCCCGCCTGTTTTCAACAGGCGTCTCTAGATATTGCTTCAAATAATGAATATTAGAAGCAATGATTTAAAACTGATCTAACACTGTGCAGGTGTAAAAGAGAAAGCTCAGAATGAGAGCCAGAGGAAATCTCTGATAAACATTCCTATCTTTGTAGAATAGTTTCTTACATTTTTTAGCTGTTCTTGAAATGTACATATCAACTTCAGTGAGAAAAATGACCTTATGGCAGAAGAGAATGAAAATAGATTCTGGCAGAAGAATGTAAAAAATCTTGTGGATCTTTTTACAGAATGGGGAAAAATGCAGCTATTTCTTGTCTTTGCAGAATGGTTCTAAGGTGGGAATGAGCTACATTGCTGAGTCTGTGCTCAAAGTAGTGGCTTGAAACACAGTGAACTGTGTATGATTTTATATTTTTTTTTTAAGGATAACTACTAATGGAAGAAGTCCCAGAGACAAGTAATAGTTGACCAAAGGCAGGCTAATTTGCAAAGATCAATGGTCTGACGGCACTCATCTATCATCTTGAATATGCGTGCATGGTAATCAGTGGTCATCCATCTCTTTCTTGTAGGTCGATTAATCTTTTAAATTTTGTAGGCTTGCAGCCCTAGTCATTTTCACTTTTCATAATACCTGCACAAGCTTTATATATATATATAAAAGAAAAAGATAAAATGAAACAAAATGTATATGGTGTGGTTCTTCAAAGTCTAAAGGTATTAACAGCTTGTGGTGCAAAGCCAGCTGACAGTCACTTTTTCCTCATACAGGGTTTTAAATGTCTTTTAATTTTAAACTTGGTTAAATAGCAGAACTTTTAAACTGGGCTTTTGGTTTATGAATCTGAACAAATTAATCTTGTAGGATGGCATAAAGGGAATGCTGTCAGATGAGATTGGTGCAGTCTTGAACTTGCAACAAGATCCATCTTTCTGGGGCAGAAACATTATCTACAATCTGCTTGAAATAGGAGAAAGAGTTATGTTAAATGCACGTATCTCTGAACATTTAACTTGGCAATAAAAATGACCATCTTGCTGGTAATTTTAGATCTCCATCTTGATCATATGGACCTAATCAACTATCCTTCAAGACAGACATTCAGCTAGGTGGAATAAATGGCCACCTGACAGTTTATAAGCTATCTTGACAAGAAAAGAACAAGAGCTGTCCTTGGAATATCCCCCAGCGTGCAAGCTGCTTAGAGAAAGGTAGTATCTTGCTGATAACACAATCTATGCAACCCTAATTCAAAAGACTTTTCAGCTGGAAAAAGGTAGAAAATGCTTAGTTAAATTATCATCTTGCATAAGGCAAACAATGACTCTACTTTTTTCTATTTGTTTTATGCTTTGTGTAAGAAAAGCATCAAAAGCTGTATTTTTGTCAGGAAATTCTAAAATTAGATAACTAATTAGCCTTCATTAATAGTAGGCTCATTTTGTTTGTTTTCTCTTTGCATTAAGCATTTATAAAAACAGAACCTAATAGGAACATGTTCTTGGAAAACCCTGCTGCACTAGAACAGAGCAAGGTATATCAGAGTGAGACTAGATGGAGTAAGATATGCTATGGGAATAAGAAAAAAAGTTGAAATCACATTTTCCTAAGTAGTTTGCATATGCCTAATGTTCTTAAAGTAGTATTATATTAAACTGATATAAATTTTTATTATTAAAATATTAAGTTCTTCAAGAAAAAAATTAAGGCATTTTATCAGAGAAAGATTGACCACAGTTAGAATATTGATTCTGATAACAGAATACTGTTACCACAAAATGATACAGCAAACTGGAAGCAAAAAAAATCCATGTTTAAAATATGTAGACATATATTTCTTGAAGGTTGTTTTTTTTTTTTTTTTTCAAAGGGCCTCTTGCTGTTGAAGAAGAAAGCAGTGGATCCTCCCTGAATTTATGCTGCCATTTCTTTAGTACCTGAACTCAGATGTGTCTCAGAGTGATTAGTACAACTGAAAAATGTAGACAGCAGGTTGAAGCTGTTCATCTAACACATTTTATCACTTTCTGAACCAAACTTTTCACATAACTGAAGAGTAAGCTATGCATAACACACACACACACACACACACACAAACCGAAAAAACCCAACCAAACCCTCATATCTTGGTTAGTATCTCACAAGAAGACTGGCAAAACAAAGAACCCAAATGTTCCAGGGCTTGGATTTGTTCCATAATAATTTTCACAGAAGACAAGTGTCACTATGCAACTGCCATTCAAGTTAAGTGGAGTCTGCATTTCATTTTGACTCTGAGGTGTCGATGTGCTGATTAGTTTTCTGATACAGCTTGGTTGTCAACATTTAAAACATTTCTTGGAAGACGAAAAGTAATTTTGAACAGAAGGCATTCTGTTATACCTATATTTATACATATTTCTGTGCACCCTCAAAACCCAGTTTTAAAGCGGCTCATTGGAAGAGCTGTCAGCATCACCTTGGAAACTGGTCCATTGACAGCATGTATCAATCAGTCGTCTCACAAGTATATAGCTTTCTTAGCTTTCTTTCTTTCTTTCTTTCTATTTTTTTTTTTTTATTTTTTAGAAAAAAGCATGTTTGAATAGTTTCATGCTTTCCCTGAAATAGGAAAAAACCTAAGCTAAATTCAGCTTGTCAACATGGACTTTTTGGAGTGTGGTATCGCTCATCAAACAGAATAACTGACAGATTTTATTTATTTATTTTTTATTCCAAGTGTTGTAGGGCTTAAACTTGTAATCAGCATACTTTTATGGGAGGGAGAAGTTCCAGTCTGTGCTCCAAAAGGTGCTTTGTTCTATGTGAAATAATCTTTGATGGTTGACCTCTCTACCCAGTATCTACTTGTCAAGGCACTTTTACTGTCTCCATTTTTGCTGCAGAAGGGAAGAGTACCTTCTTTTCCAGAGTAGCTGGTAGCTTTAACATGCTCTTGGGAGAGATGTAGCTGTGAATACTTTTAGGCTGAGGAATACAGTGAAAGCAGCCCTTCTGTGTTTTTGAAGGAAGAAAGATCTATTTATGTAAAAGGGTGAGGCTGTGTCCTACAGTAGCTGTGCTTTTCAAGAGGGGGAAAAAAAAAAAAGACATCTTTTCATCTTTTTTTTGGAAGGGAAGAGCTGAGGCTCTGGCTCTGGAGTGGGGGGTTGTCTTTTGTTTGCACTGCAGAGGGCATGGGGCATCTGCCAAAGCATGAGTTTTAAGACATGTAACTGCCTATATCAGTCTTGTTTCACTGGATACCTACCTCTCTGCAAAGTCCAGGGGAGATCCTTAAGCTTTTCAGTGTTATGAATTCTGTTCCAGGACTTTGACCACTCAAGCTATTCACTTCAGTTCTCATCATTGCAGGCTAAATCCAGTCTTGGAATTGGAATTTAATCAGTCGGTACTTGTGAATATGAGGCCTGATCTCAGATGGGACCTGCAAATCCTGGTTATAAGTTTTTGCTTCTGGATGAGAAAAATTAAGATATTTCCCTACATTATGAAGGCATCTAGAAGAAAAATACATAAAGACAGCATCTTTCTTGCTAATGTATTCAAACATTTTCTATGGAAATAGTACTGAATGAAAGAGATTACAGGATTATCATGCACTAAGTGCATGTTCTGCATATTTTTCCAGGCATACCATCAACATAACAACATAAGTTATTTCTGATTTTATTATTGTTTCTTGTTACAAGTAGCATCTAAACTGCCTTACAAAAATAGGATTAAAGAAATATTTGTCTTTTTTATTTTAACTGTTGTCTCTTAGCAGTGTTTCGTGCATGGTCAGATTTGTTTTCCTTATGAATTCAATTATTTAGTCTCTCCTTTGTGTGTGCTGGTCTTTTACAAAGAAACAGGCGACAGATGAGTGTTTTAAAATGTAACTATAACCCAGAGAAATTGGTGAGCTGATTCAGTAGCAGGTAAAAACTTCCACAACTACTTTTAACTATTTTTTTGTAGATCAGGCTAATATTCAACTTCATGGCACCTGTGGGCAGATGCCCAAGGCACCTTGCTGTGGCCTGTTCTTGAAGACTCACTGTTCACATTTCCTATACAGCTCCTTTCAAAGTAGGTTGCACATACATACTAATATTTACATTACTCCAAACATGGGCTCTGTCAAGCCATTGGCCCAATCTACTTCTAGAGTAGACTGACAGCCTCCAACCTTCCAGGTGATTCTGGTGGCTTTCGTGACAGTCTTATGATAGAATGGTTTAGGTTGGAAGGGACCTTAAAGATGATCCAGTTCCAACCCCCTGCCACAGGCAGGGACAACTTCCACTGTACCAAATTGTTCCAAGCCCCGTCCAACCTGGTCTTGAACACTTCCAGGGATGGGGCAGCCACAGCTTCTCTGGGCAACCTGTGCCAGGGCCTCACCACCCTCACAGGGAAGATTTTTTTCCTAATGCCTAATCTACATCTCCCCTCTGTCAGTTTAAAGCCATTCCCCCTTATCCTGTCACTACATGTCATTGTAAAGAGTCCCTCTCCAGCTTTTTCTGTAGTCTTCCTTTAGGCACTAGAAGCTGCTCTAAGGTCTTCCTGATCCTTCTCCAGACTGAACAAGCCCAACTCCCTCAGCCTGTCTTCATAGGAGAAGTTCTCCAGCCCTCTGATCATCTTCATGGACCTCCTCTGGACTGAAGCAGCTTCACATCCCTCTTGTGCTGGGGGCTCCAGAGCTGAACACAGCAGACAATGTTCTCAGTCCTTCAGCAATATCCATGTGCTCCGGGATACAGATGTATCCATAGACCTCCTTATAGGGTGATTTTTCTCAAAGAAGTGGTTAAAAGCCCTATGAATTTAATCATCTTTGCTATTCTTTGGGATGACAGGGCACACAGAAACACGTTCATAAAAATCACAAGAGGAGCTGTGCTAGGGTGTCAGGTTCCTTCTCTGCAGCTCAGGAGCTTGTGAGAGACATGCTTTTCCACTCAGAACCAGGAATCCCAAACCACTTCCTTGTAAGGCCCTTGCAATTCAGTGATAGTGCAGCCCTGAACCAGAGTCTTTCAGTTGTCCTCACTGAGGGTAGCTGACAAGGAGGAATCCTGCGAGAGAGGTGCAAGGGAAGGAGCTAGTTCTTGCTGTTTGGAAGAGAGCACAAGACATGCTTGTCCTGCTCGGGAATCCAAAGAGATGGAGAAGTTCAGAGCCCAACTCCCTTTCCCCCCCAGGTCTGTGAAGGACCACATCCTGCAAAGCCTCAAAGGGCCATGCAGCAGAACAAGTTTTTTCCACCTCTGAAGTGGACAGTCCCTCCAGATACAGTACTCTTTTAAGAGTTTTACTAAATCTGCATGTGAGCTCAATCTGCCTATAGAAGAATTTCCATTTGTGCAGATGGTATCATTTGGCAAATCAGTCTGATGTTGGCAGCATCACAGAGGTCATATTTGTGCACAGATGGACTGTTCTTCATCTGTTTCTTTATTGTAATAGACCCAAATAGGTTTTCCCACAATTGTACATATGCGCATTATAGCATTCCTTGCTCCCTGTCAGATAACTTACTTAGTGAAAGCACCAAAAAATTTCTGTATCTCCCTCTTTCTCATTGTTCACATACCAACTTGTCTTTGTTTTGGGGGTGCAGAATGAGTAATAAGTAGAGCTATTGAGGATCTCAGTATTCCTGAGTCATAAAATCTGGTGGCCTAGAAGTCATCACTAAGATGATATTAGAATCATAGAATAGAATCATAGAATAGCAAGGGTTGGAAAGGACCTCAAGACCATCTAGTTCCAAACGCCCTGCCATGGGCAGGGACACCTCCCACTAAACCATCTCACCCAAGGCTTCATCCAGCCTGGCCTTGAACACTGCCAGGGATGGAGCATTCACAACTCCCTTGGGCAACCCATTCCAGTGCCTCACCACACCTCACAGTAAAGGACTTCCTCCTTATATCCAATCTAAACTTCCCCTGTTTGAATTTGAACCCGTTACCCCTTGTCCTGTCACTACAGTCCCTGACAGAGTCCCTCCCCAGCATCCCTATAGGCCCCCTTCAGATACTGGAAGGCTGCTAAGAGGTCTCCATGCAGCCTTCTCTTCTCCAGGCTGAACAGCCCCAACTTTCTCAGCCTGTCTTCATATGGGAGGTGCTCCAGTCCCCTGATCATCCTTGTGGCCCTCCTCTGGACTTGTTCCATCAGTTCCATGTCCTTTTTATGTTGAGGACACCAGAACTGCACACAATACTCCAGGTGAGGTCTCACAAGAGCAGAGGGGCAGGATCACCTCCTTCGACCTGCTGGTCACGCTCCTTTTGATGCAGCCCAGGATACTGTTGGCTTTCTGGGCTGCAAGCGCACACTGCTGGCTCATGTTAATTTTCTCATTGACCAGCACCCCCATGTCTTTCTCCGCAGGGCTGCTCTGAATCTATTCTCTATTCTCTTTGAATCTATTCTCTATATTCAGAGGAGCTCCATGTGGTTCTTGTGTATAGATTTTTTTTTTTTTTTGTGGTAAATATTTTTTGTATATTGCACCTATTAATCACAGTTCCCTCATAAACCAAAAGAACTTACACCTGATATGTGAATGGACATTTGGAAGGATTGGAGAGACTGAGGAATAGATAATTCAAAACTGGAGATTTGGAACCAGGGCAATGATTCAGCTTTAGTAGTAATGACCAAAAGCTGTTATAATTTGACAGCTCTTTAGAGAATTATGTCAAATGTACTCATTATTGGGTGATGAGATATTCACATTTTTGAAGTATCCATTGTCAATCTCACTTGCAATCTCAGTGTGGCAGCGATGAACTGAGTAGATATCTTCAGAAGCTGCCCTGCCAGGACTGGTTTATGACACAGCAAAAGGATATTTTGGAAAACTTGCACTGCTTCTGTTTTGCTTTACACAAGCACTTGCTTTGTTAATGTAAAACTATCCCTGCATCTTATTAATGATAAACCTGTCTTCTTGTGATGAAACTGAGACTTTTTCATTCTCTAGGTTGTTACCAAACTTGGCTTTTCCTTCTCACTTGATCATCTAACTAATGTAGTCAAAACTTCTCTGCTCAGATATCACAGGTACTGCAAATATTTCTGTATGGATATTGTTTGCTGTACACTGCTGTGAAAGGAGTTTATAATGTGTGTGAGGTCAAAATAGCTAGGGAACCTGGGCAGTGAATTTCTTGACATTTATACACCCAGACTTCTAAATACAGTGTCTCAGTAATGTAACTGTTCTTGACAGGTAAGACAGCATATAACATACCCATTTTTTCCTCAAAAAATGTACTGCTTGAAAGGAAACTTGATGTTTGTAATGTAAACATTGCTGAAAAGGCAATTCCTTCTACAACTGCTTTTAAATGAAGAATACTCCTTATTTACTGATTTATTTTCAACCTTTTGACAGCCTAGTGAAAGAACAGTATGAACTGGGTACCATACGAAGCATTTTTAATCAAATTAGGAAGAAAGTGTGAGTAAAATTCCAGCATCAACTGCTAAGTAACTTTTTGGCTGTACTGAGTAACAGGGAGAATAAAATTGCTGACTGCAGCTAAATAAAGGTTACTTGGGAAATATATAAAATCCCCAAACCAACAAAACCCCCAAACTTTAATTTCATATCCATCTGTTAAGTCTCTGTAATCAGTCCCTAATTATCTACTTGTTAATCCATTTCTGGTTACCCTGACACCTTAGGAATTTTTCTATGCATATATTTCTTGCCCAAGGCAGTAGAAAATTATACATGTTGCTATACATGCTTGGATACAGCTGGTTTCTGTTTTGGGGTAGTTTGGTTTTTTTTCCATCACAGTTACTGAACACATCTACACAAATAGCTACACTGAATTTTACTTTTTAAGTAGGAATCTGGAGCTTGAAAAGCAGTTTAAGCCAGAATGTTCCTAGCAGAATTGTAGCTACAGGGAGCAAAATACTGTGGAGAAGGGGACAGGAAATACAATTTGCAATGTAGTTCTCTATCGTGTTATGATATAATGATATGTTGATGGAGAGATACAGACCAAAAGTGAAATGCTTCTTGTGCTGGAGGTTTTGGCTTGTTTTGAAGGCATTTAGTCTTTTCTTGTTCAACAAGGGACAAATCTTTCCTCCAGGTTTTGAAAGGCATAGTACAGGCTGTTCCACTTGCTGGAAGGTTTGTCCTCTCCTTAGCTCTGACTGATGCAATGTGGCAGGCATTTCAGTCAGCTCACTTGCTAACTGGTTTCCCCAAATTAGTCTGTAGCAGCTGAACTTCTTTTCCAGGTTATTTGAAGGTTTTATCTGTTTGTGAAGCCATATAGGAGAGGACTTCCCCAAAGAGACTTACTACAGACTAGCTGTACAGGGCTTCCCACAGACTTTCCATCAAAGCAGTAAATTTGCAGGAGATGCATTCTAAAGAAGATTTTTCTTTTTTCTCTCATTCCGCAAATACTGAAATGATAAATATCTTAATATCTGTGAATCTTAAGACCCAAACACCACTACAGTAGTGTAGTATACTGACACACTAAAATAACAAAATATTCTTCTGCCCCCCAGAATGTAACAAGAACTTGAGATATGCGTGTCCTTCTCTCTGAAGATGATTCGCAGCCATGTTGAAGCTGAACTGTATTATAAGAACAAGTGCAGGCTGATGATATGCTTATAACAAGAATTAAGATGATCAGTTAAAATAAATTTTAGCAAGCAACAGTTTGTAGATCTGGCTTTGCAAAGCTCAATATCCATCAATGACATGGTAAAATAAAGGAAATTTTAGTGGCAATTTTAACCCAAATCATGCTTCATACTAGCCGATTTTAGAGGTATGGAATGAACAACATAGAGGAGAACATAAAGTAATTAGTTCCAGAACAGTTATGAAGAATCACTTTGTATTGCAGGAAATGGAGAATGACTGAGGAAATGTAAGGGCTGCATCCATACCAGCTAACCATTCTTTAGCTTTGCTATCTGCCCTCTTTTGTATCATTTTAATGACGATGGGAATAGTTCTGTAGCTATATATATAATAACTGGTACTCAGACAAGACTGAAGGTTAGTTTGACTGAGGCTGATAGCAAAGGTATTTGGAGTGAGTGAGAAAAATGAAATCAAATAGCAAGTAGACGTGGAAGTGTCTTTTAGTTTTGAGGGAAAAAGAGGATTTTCTTTGATGACTCCACCCTTCAAAAATATTTGAGAAGTACAAGATTAAACAGTATTTGGAGTGAGTCTGGACTGAATAATAATGCATTGCAAGTCTAATTCTAAGTATAGGAAATACAGGCAATGTGTGCAAGGTGATGTGGAGAGCTTGTATTGTGGTTTAACCCCAGCCAGCAACTAAGCACCAAGTAGCTGCTTGTTCACTCCACCCCAGTGGGTATTCACAATATGAGTTCAGAATAACCTAAATACACCACTGTTTGTCTCCAGCTTCTTGTGTATAGTATCAATATGGTACTTAGCGAGCCATGTATGTGTTCTGAAATGGAGTGGAAGAGAAACCTCCTTCTTTACAGTGGCAGTATGAAACAGGAAAGACAGAACAAGCAGAAGAGTTCTTTTTGGGAAACAACTTTCAGCATGAAGGTGCCTGATGCTGCATAAAATACATGTTACCTGGAGGTCCTCAAGGGCTTGCCAAGGGGTCTTGGGCAGGCACGTTGCTCCAGGAAATGTCGAGATGCCTGCATTCATGTAGAAACAGTCAATCTTGTGCTTCATTTTTGCCAATATGAGTTTTTTGGTAAAAGCCCCCAGAATGAAATACAGGCCTAATACAACCTGACTTTATATGCACTAAGGTAAATTCAAATTGAAGTAAATGAGATGTGATTGTATGATTTCCATGCTGCAAAGGTCTGAAATGTTCTGATAGACACCCAAAACAGGTATTTTAGTCAGCTGTGGATATTTGTGTCTTAGAGATGGGGGAGAAGGGAAGAATTGGAAGATGAAGACAACTAGAATCATAATGGTGAGCTTTGTCAGAATTTCTGTTATCAGAATCTGTTTATAGATTGTAAATACTCCCTCTGGGCTGAGACTTAAAATTCAAGGTCATACACAGGAAATGATATTTATCTTCGCTAAATTAAAACACTGGTTCAGCAGCTTCAAAAAAAATTGTAATCTCAAGAATATCCTCTGGAGTGCAAGGAGTTCAGATACTTCTACTTTTTTTTCCAATCTACATTTTCTTTCTGCCTAAAACACATGGCATATGCTGAATATTTTAAAGCCTTGACCTGCTACTCTGACATTAGTAGTAAAAAATATACTGAAATAATGTACTGAAAGTCTCACCTATGAATGCACACTTTCTCAATGACATTTTCTGTTATTTTGCTTGTCAAGCTCTATAGTGTTCAGTGTTCCTTCTTCATATTTATAAGGGGATTTTATTACAAATATGTCTTATCACTATGCAAATAAAGTAATTATTTGGTTAATATTAACATTTCCTTCCTTACACAATAATATCTTTGAAATTCTCAATTTTTGAAGGTAGTGTGGCAATTAAAATGCACTTAAAGATTCTTAATTTGCATGGAAATTGTCAGGATGAAAGAGAATCTGAAGATACACAAAATAATATGTAATTTTCAATTACATATATATATATCTGTTATTGCTATAAATGTCTTCCAACCTTTTTTGGCTCCTGATAGCATGTCATCATTCTTCTTGTGATTTAAAATATAATTTCTGATTTAAATTACTAAGGAGTAGGCAATTTTATAGTCTCCAGTATCTTTTCCCCTCTAATTCCAAGTTAAGCGTGAAAGAATTCATCTGCATGGGGCCAGTCAAATTGTCTGCGAATAATTTTCTTCTAAATAGCATTCTGGCAAAGACTTCTTCATTTCCCAGAGTATTTTAACTTGTGTTTACTGCAGCTGATTGAATACTATCCATTTACTATATTGACACATTTTGATGGTATGGCTGAACACATTATTCAATTAATCATCTTTGTAATATTAGACCACTTTCAGTTTTTGCACAACAGTAAAAGACCTGATGTAAATTCACTTACCTAGGAGCTCTCTGTGGTTTGATAAAACCTCTTCCCTCACTTATTCTGATCAGAATAATAGACATTATGTTGTTCGAACCAGACTGTTTGGCTTGGGATTTTGCTCCTTTTTCACTCCTTATTTAAGAAAAAAGATTCTCTTTTCTGTTGGGTCTCTAAAAGTTTGTTCTGGGTAAATTCTAGAGCTTTTTTCTTCGAACTGAGTGTAGAGACACTAGTTTCTGACTCAGCTCTTCTTCATTAGAAGTATTTCCATTAATTTCATGGGTGATGAGTTTTTTTTTCTTGCCTGTTGACTGAACAGCACCTGTAAAGCCTGACCAAATTGTATATATATTTTTTCCTCTAAAATGTATTAAAAACAAAGGGAGAAAGTTACGGTTTAATTTAAACACAGCCTGCCTTCCTTCTAAACTACTTGCTTTCTCAGTGCCTATTATACCAATATTTAACTTGAATCATTCTAGATCAAGCTGTTTGAACAGGTTGGTGAAGGACAACTTTGCCTACCCTGACCATTATCCAAAGGGTGGATAGGAATATATTGCAGTCCTGAGGGATGAGGTGGCTATGCCACCCAGAGCATTCCAGCAATACACAATTTCGCATAGGAAGGCAGTGTATTTTGCCTCATCTGTCAGGATTCCTTGAGTAAATTGTCAGTGGTAGCTTATTGTGGAAGGAGAGGTTTACACACAGAAGACAGAATGTCCTGCCAGAAGCTGATAAATTAGGCCATGAATCAGGGGGCCGTCAAGATCCCAGACACAGCTTATCACAGTGGTGATTAAGAATGATGCAACAAGTCAATTCTGAAGGCAAAGACTAGACTTAAAGCAGAAGGCTGTGATGTGATCTTTGCTTTACACTGGTATCATAAGTATGTGTGGTCCAAATGCAATGTCACACAAGTCTGTTTTGGGGGGTGGGTCATTTTTCACCACAGGCACCAGAAGTGGCATTAGGACAAGAACAAGAAAAAGGACTGAAAGTAAAAGGGAATTTGAAGAGTCTGGGAAAATATTTTATAATATTTTATGTGGCGGATTCTGCTCTCACCCTTCAATGTGGAATGAAGAAAGTCTCTAAAGTACACTCTAGAATTATAGATGCTGCATAGCCAAGCATCGGATTTGAATGAGGCCTTTCATTTGTTGAAGATAGTTCAGAGGTGCCACCTTCCCACTGGTTCACTGGTAACTGCTGCCTACAAGATATATTTATACTGTGGAGATGTGGTGTCTCCTGCCTTCAGGAGCTGGCTGACTTTTGTCAAGATGTTATTTCCTCAGCTGCAGCTGTAGGTGAAAAAAATTAAAATGCACTTAAAGTTACAGGTGTTCCTGTTTTAACAATATGCATTTTATGGCTATAAATGCTTCCAAATTAGTATATGTTTATGTTCACTCCAATGAACTTGACTGCTGACCTACTTAAGCTATCATTAAGGCATCATACAGCTTCTATACAGCTTATACAACAATACTTAGCTTAAAATTAACTCAAATTTGAGTTACAAGCCCTATAGTATAGTTAGATCCCTGATATATTTGCCAGTAAGGTGACTTCAGTTGAAGGCAGAAAACATGGGATATTGAAACTACCAGGCACAGACATTCAGTTAATATGCCTTAGGAGGTTAATTGTCTCTGTGCTTATGGTATAATCAATACTGAGAGGGAAAGGCTCCTTAAAGGGCCATTTTATTCCCTCAAATTAATCTTCTGCTCTGAATAACTATTCAGAGGGGACTATTTGTCTGCAGTAGCTGCCTATAGACGCTAGCCACCTAACATAGGCATGGAGGTGGATTCTTAAATTTCGGAGACACCATCCTCTCTATGTGACAGTCGTAAGATTCCATTATAGTGCAAATGCAAGGGCTTCTCACAGAATAGTGGTTACCAGACTTAATATGAACTAAACTAAAACATCATAAATATGAAATCCATGGTCTAAAGATGGTGACTACTTGAGGATGACTAGAATTTTGAACGGAAAGACAATGAAAAGCTCATATGCCTTCTTTTATAACAAAATAGTTCAAGGGACCTCAATTTGAAATTTCTGCTATTATTGCTGTTAACATGTAATACATTCTTAAAAATGGGTACTATGGAGAAGTGAAGATACATGGAACTGAATCATTAAAGAGCAGGGAAAAATTATTTCAGAATTGCATGACGCAAAGAGTGTGATGGAATAAAGGTCAGCTTAAGTTACATCAGAACTTAGGCCTTGTTTCAAGTCAAAATCTGTTTCAAGTAAAAATCCATTTCAAGCAAAACCAAATGAAATCATGCTGAGAGAAAGGCCACAGTAACATTTCAACACCTCAGCATATTGAATCACCAGTAAATATTATCTGATCTACCATATCAAAGAATATATTCAGTTAGCCTATTTGGATATTTTAGTAATATTTAATATTTCAAATTAGGGGATTATAATAAGTATTCAGCCCCTTTTAATTAAACATAGTTCATAGGAAGTCAATATTTCATATTTTCGAGACAGTTCCTTATGGAAATAATTAAAATCTCTAGACATCTTTTAGTGAGCTGTGGACTTAGGTGCTTTCTTTTCCCTTCGACTTCTCTTCCTTCTTAAGAGTGAAGGGATTGTCTCTTTTTTGCATTTTTCTGCAACAGTTCCTTCTTTGTTTGTGTGAACACCATGCAAAGACCCCTGATGTAGACCTACAATGTAAGGAAATATAATGGTTTCTTCTGTAACAAACTTCAAAAGGGGATTTCAAGGTGAAATGAAATGCTTCAGGAAAATCCCCTTCAAAGCTCCCACTGAATTTTTCTGAGGCCAAGAATTCATATTTTTGCCAGGTCATGTTCTTGGCCTGATCAACTTTGAAATGAGCTCAATTTGCAAAGCTATTTTGGTGTTCAAACGTCATCCAAAACTTTATATATTTAATAAGAAGTGTAAGAATGAGTAAAATAAAGCTCAGAAAAATACCCCACCAAACTATCACAGTCTCTGTAACAGCCAAAATTGTATTGCGTGTGTTTTTTGTGTGGTGGTTTGTTGGCTTTTTTATATACAGAGACAAATTAACCTAGTGAATATACTGCAAAACTGGTAATGATGAATACCTTAGCCTAGGTTCAAATTCTGCTTTAGGTTGATGGTGCACCCAATGTCTGGAATGGGGATTCTCCTGTGCAGAAGGAAGGTTTTGGCCAAGCATTAATAGGTAATGTCAAAACAAATGCTTTTACTGAAAACAAGTGTGGTTGCAATAGCCCATCTGGGCTACCTGGTCCTCATAGGTGTGTTGAGATAGTCTTACTCGCACACTCCTCAGAAAGAGAAGGCCCCTATGGATCAGAGAGGTATATTCTTCTCCTTCCAGCCTCTCAGTTAATGACACGCTTGTGAGGTGGGCTGATGCCAACTTTATGAAGTTCAACCACGACAAGTGCAAGGTCCTACACCTGGGTCGGAGCAATCCCAGGCACAGCTACAGATTGGGCAAAGAAGAGAATCAGAGCGGCCCTGCAGAGAAGGACTTGGGGGTGCTGGTCGATGAGAAAATGAACATGAGCCGGCTTCAGTGTGCGCTCGCAGCCCAGAAAGCCAACCGTATCCTGGGCTGCATCAAAAGCAGCGTGACCAACAGGTCGAAGGAGGTGATCCTGCCCCTCTACTCTGCTCTTGTGAGACCTCACCTGGAGTATTGTGTGCAGTTCTGGTGTCCTCAACATAAAAAGGACATGGAACTGTTGGAACAAGTCCAGAGGAGGGCCACGAGGATGATCAGGGGACTGGAGCACTTCCCATATGAAGAGAGGCTGAGGAAGTTGGGGCTGTTCAGCCTGGAGAAGAGAAGGCTGCGTGGAGACCTCACAGCAGCCTTCCAGTATCTGAAGGGGGCCTATAGGGATGCTGGGGAGGGACTCTTCGTCAAGGACTGTAGTGACAGGACAAGGGGTAACGGGTTAAAACTTAAGCAGGGGAAGTTTAGATTGGATATAAGGAGGAAATTCTTTCCTGTTAGGGTGGTGAGACACTGGAATGGGTTGCCCAGGGAGGTTGTGAGTGCTCCATCCCTGGCAGTGTTCAAGGCCAGGTTGGATGAAGCCTTGTGTGGGATGGTTTAGTGTGAGGTGTCCCTGCCCATGGCAGGGGGGTTGAAACTAGATGATCTTGAGGTCCTTTCCAACCCTAAGTATTCTATGATTCTATGATTCTATATGGAGTACTCATTATTCCACACGCTTATAAGTGTGGTAGAAGCAACTCTCTCAGGAAAAGGGCTTGGATCAAGTAAACTTGAAGAACGAAATTTTATAAGCAGTAAAACCTGGAGAGATTCGACCTGATCTTTATTGCTTTCCTGCTTCCACCCTCTACCAGTTATTAATAAACTCACACCTCAGCAGAAGAATGAGTTTAGGCATTACCACAATAAGAATTATGTCTCTGAGCAGGCCAGGCAGGATACCTGTTTATATTATTTTAAAAACAGCCTCAGGAGATGAACAACCAAGCAGTCAGCTGATGTACACTGTTACAGTTCCAGAAAGTTGATGAGCTGTAAAGCGAGTTGCAAACCTGGACCACTGTCTTATGAAGAGTTTGACAGTCTAACATGGAAAAAGCAGGCAAGGCAATCAATTGATGAAAGAATAATATGATAACATAAACATCTAAGGAAAGCAACCAAGCAAAAGGAAAGCAAACAAACAATCAATAAGAAAACAAACAAAATAAAACAGAAAAGGAAAGAATTTGTCAAGTTGAAGTAATTTTGTACTGTTATAATGAGTGCCCACTACTGCTCTTTTTTCCTGATAAGTTTTTCCAGCATACATTTGGAACATCAGTATGATCTGATCTTGTAGGCAGGCATCTTAGTGCTGGTCCCTATTTGCTGTACTGATGCTGACCATGAAACTATGGAACAGCAAACACGCAAGCCTGGCAGAAAATGCATTGGTGTGTGGAATTATGTATGTGGTGGTGGTGGTGGTGGAGGTCCAGTGGAAGGGTTGAGGGAGTGGCAGGGGTGTTTTGCCTCCTGGCTGAGTTGCTGAGGTCTGGTTCAAGGACTCACGAACTTTCTGTGAACAAGGGTGGGAACTTGAACAAAGCAAAAAACCCTGAAGGCCAAGGAGAGAAAAAGCCGTCTTAACTTCTCACCTCTCTGAATGATCTAGTGAACAAGTAGACAAGTGCAAATAAGGGTAGCTGGTGTTTAAGTATTGTGATAGGCTGTGCTGCTAAGAGAAGGAGCTGTTAGTTGAAGGGTTCCTGGTGTACTTGCTTAATGGACTGTGTGTGCCAGAGTGCCCCAGGCAAGAGCCCTGAAATTGGGAAGGTGCCAGGGTATTTCAACTGGTCCCAGAATGTTATTTACTATTGCAGGAGAGTGGTTTGTTCCTGAGATGTATTTAATTTGTGGAGGTCTTTACACTTTTAATGTAATGATAGCTCCTGGGTGGCAAGGTTGTGCTTGGTTTCTGTGTCATTTTTTTTCCTTGTTTGTTGCTTGTGTTATGCAAGGGCATGTGTGAAGTGGATGCTTTGTGGGCTTTCCTGAGCTAAATATTTATTATGTGGTTGCAAAGAGTTGAACGCTGTGACTGGGTGGTCCTTTCCAGTTCTGTCACCCTTTTGGGATTCTGAAGGGTTATACATATGCTGTGTATATGTATGCTATATATATCCTGTGATAATGAGAAAAAAAAAAATGCCAGTAGAATGTTAACAGATATAGGAATCTTTGGAGAGGATACTTGGATCTACAAAAGATACTTAGCCAGCTTATAAGAAAGTCATGCACAATAGTTTTAAGGGAAACCTTAGCAAACTAAGAATGGGCAGTTTCAGGGCAATCACCAATTTTATATGCAAGTTGTTCCTATGGCTACATTGTTCAATGAAGTATATTGTCTCAACAAACTTTAGTTTTATTCTCTTCTCACTTAGAAACATAGAATCATAGAACAGTTAGGGTTGGAAAGGACCTCAAGATCATCTAGTTCCAACCCCCCTGCCATGGGCAGGGACACCTCACACTAAACCATCCCACACAAGGCTTCATCCAACCTGGCCTTGAACACTGCCAGGGATGGAGCATTCACAACCTCCCTGGGCAACCCATTCCAGTGTCTCACCACCCTAACAGGAAAGAACTTCCTCCTTATATCCAATCTAAACTTCCCCTGCTTAAGTTTTAACCCGTTACCCCTTGTCCTGTCACTACAGTCCCTGATGAAGAGTCCCTCCCCAGCATCCCTGTAGGCCCCCTTCAGATACTGGAAGGCTGCTAAGAGGTCTCCACGCAGCCTTCTCTTCTCCAGGCTGAACAGCCCCAACTTTCTCAGCCTGTCTTCATACGGGGGGTGCTCCAATCCCCTGAGCATCCTCGTGGCCCTCCTCTGGACTTGTTCCAACAGTTCCATGTCCTTTTTATGTTGAGGACACCAGAACTGCACACAATACTTCAGGTGAGGTCTCACAAGAGCAGAGTAGAGGGGCAGGATCACCTCCTTCGACCTGTTGGTCACGCTGCTTTTGATGCAGCCCAGGATACGGTTGGCTTTCTGGGCTGCGAGCGCACACTGAAGCCGGCTCATGTTCATTTTCTCATCGACCAGCACCCCCAAGTCCTTCTCTGCAGGGCCGCTCTGATTCTCTTCTTTGCCCAATCTGTAGCTGTGCCTGGGATTGCTCCGACCCAGGTGTAGGACCTTGCACTTGTCGTGGTTGAACTTCATAAGGTTGGCATCAGCCCACCTCACAAGCGTGTCAAGGTCCCTCTGGATGGCATCCCTTCCCTCCAGCATATCAACCGGACCACACAGCTTGGTGTCATCGGCAAACTTGCTGAGGGCGCACTCAATCCCACTGTCCATGTCAGCGATGAAGATGTTAAACAAGACCGGTCCCAACACCGATCCCTGAGGGACACCACTCGTTACCGGTCTCCAGCCGAACATTGAGCCACTGACCACAACTCTTTGTGTGTGGCCATCCAGCCAGTTCTTTATCCACAGAGTGGTCCATCCATCAAATTGATATCTCTCCAATTTAGAGAGAAGGATGTGGTGTGGGACAGTGTCAAATGCTTTGCATAAGTGCAGGTAGATGACATCAACTGCTTTACCCTTGTCCATCAGTTCTGTAGCCCCATCATAGAAGGCCACCAAATTGGTCAGGCAGGATTTCCCCTTAGTGAAGCCATGCTGGCTGTCACCAAGCACCTTGTTGTTTTTCATGTACCTTAGCATGCTTTCCAGGAGAATGTGCTCCAAGATTTTGCCAGGCACAGAGTTGAGACTGACTGGTCTGTAATTCCCTAGGTCTTCCATTTTCCCCTTCTTGAAAATGGGGCTTATATTTCCCTTTTTCCAGTCTTTGGGAACTTCACCTGACTGCCATGATTTTTCAAATATGATGGCCAGTGGCTTAGCAACTTCATTCGCCATCTCCTTCAGGACCCGTGGATGGATTTCATCAGGTCCCACGGACTTGTGCGCGTTCAGATTTTTAAGATGGTCTCGAACCAGATCTTCTCCTACACAGTGTGCTCAAGGTCTTCATTCTCACAGTCCCTGCGTCTACCTTCTAAGACTTGGGTGGTGCAGTCAGAGCCTTTGCCAGTGAAGACCAAGGCAAAGAAGTCATCCAGAACCTCAGCCTTCTCCAAATCCTGTCTAGCCAGTTCTCCCGAGAGCTTCATCAGGGGGCCTATGTTGTCCCTATTCTGTTTTTTGTTTGCTATGTACCTGTAGAATCCCTTCCTGTTATCCTTAGCATCCCTGGCCAAATTTAATTCTAACTGGGCCTTAGCCTTCCTAACCTGGTCCCTAGCTTCCCGAACAACATCCCTGTACTCTACCCAGGCCGCCTGTCCTTGCTTCCACTTTTTATATTCACTTAATGTGAAAAACACCCTCTGTGTCTCCCATGGAACTGTTGGAACAAGTCCAGAGGAGGGCCACGAGGATGATCAGGGGACTGGAGCACCTCCCGTATGAAGAAAGGCTGAAAAAGTTGGGGCTGTTCAGCTTGGAGAAGATAAGGCTGTGTGGAGACCTCATAGCAGCCTTCCAGTATCTGAAGGGGGTCTACAAAGATGCTGGGGAGGTATTCTTCACTAGGGACTGTAGTGATAGGACAAGGGGTAATGGGTTCAAACTTAAACAGGGGAAGTTTAGATTGGATATAAGGAGGAAGTTCTTTACTGTGAGGGTGGTGAGGCAATGGAATGGGTTGCCCAAGGAAGTTGTGAATGCTTCATCCGAGGTAGTGTTCAAGGCCAGGTTGGACAGAGCCCTGGGTGAGAAGGTTTAGTGCGAGGTGTCCCTGCCCACAGCAGGGGGATTGGAACTAGATGATCTTGAGGTCCTTTCCAACCCTAACTGTTCTATGATTCTGTAGTAACCTACTGCTCAGTCATAGACAAACCCAGAACAAAACTGGAGTTCCTGCCCCAAAAAGGTTACTGTCTAATTATATCCAATAATAAATGTGTTTACTTCTGCATCTCCACCTGTTAAAGGTGAAAAAATTAGAGCATTCAGTATCATAGACAGTTGTTGGCAGCTTCTGGAAGTCTTTCATAGGCTTTATTGCAAAGCGGGAGTCTATATTGGTCTTGAAAAGAAAAAGGTCAGCTGTTGCCCAGCTCAAGCATTTAAAAATAAAATAATGTCATCACACAAGGATTAAAATAAGTATAGGAAACAAAACCACTAGTGCATACCTGCCTTAAGGAAAAGAAATCTTGCTGTAAGCGTGTTCACTTTATCTTGCTAGTATTTTCCAATTGCCTGTACTCACTGTTTGTTATGATTTGTATTTATCTTTTTGCATGTCCAGTGCTTGTAGGTAAACCCACTAATGCCAGAAGCATTCTGTATGTTTGGAGAATCAGGGGCTAACACTGGCAAGAGAGAGACTCTTTCAGGGAAATGCGGAGGAAGAGGGTGAAAGGCCAAATTTTCCATCAAATTTTATTACTTGTTTTGAAACCCTGCTAACAGAAATTAGGAAATCATGTTGAATCCTGTGCTGACCTTTCTTTTGCAGTAGAGGTGATACTGGTTGAAGGGGAAAAACCCTTACAGAACTTAGCAGAAATTCCCAAAGAGCTCTTGAGACTCTCCTCTGGAAGAAGGGAAGAGCAATGAGTAGCTGAATTTGACCCTGACTATCAAAAGCTTCAGGAGCTAGAAGGCGGGTAGGTCTGTCCAGCATGCGAGCACAAACTTTGGCCCTCACCCCTGCTGTGAGCATAAGGCACGAAGAAGAGTTAGCTCATCAGCTGTTCATGCAGTAAAAGGATGGCTTGCAAGGTGTTGCTTACTCTGTAGCATGTTATGTGAGATTGTGACCCTCTGAATAACAAGGTATTACAAAGGAACTGCATTCTCTTCTGCCATCATTCTGCTTCATTGTACATAGTGCATCAGTGCTTGGGTGTTAGTGGGTAGAGTTGAGGAGGGTTACAATAGCATTTGAGCAAACAGCTTGAAAGGTTACAATCTAGTGTTGTTTTGTTGGGTGTTTTTGTTTTCCATTGATCTATTGTCAGCTTGGACTACTGTCTCCAATTGCTCCAAGCCTGGATCACCTCATACTTCTGACTCATTTTAGCTGAAGGCTTCAAGCTCCCCTTCAATACCTGCTTTTAAGAGTCGTAGAATGCAAAAAAAGTAACACACATGAAAGTGTGTGTAACTGCACATCAGTGTTTAATATTCTTTAGCCTGCTGCTGAGAGGCAAGGCAGTCAGAATATGTCAAAACCAATCACAGCACCAGCAAGATTAAACAGCAGTGGATTTGCACATGTAATAAAACTTCTAAATTGAATTTAATCTATGTGTAATTGGGAATAGATAAGGCTGGAATCGAATGACTGCACAGGGTCTGCGTCAGATGGAGGAGGGGCAGGAGTAGCAGCCCTGAGCAGGAAGGTGAGGAGGGTCTGCAGCCTTTGGTTTGGCATGCAGCTGCTGGAATAAGGGGCAGTTTATTGTGAGAGACATTAAAAAGGTGATATGATGTCAATGAGCTACATGTACAGTAAAAGGCTTGGCTATTCAAGAACTTCAACTGTAAACAAGTTGTTTTCCTCCCTTGGTTATGGGAGGTACAGATTTAACTGGGCTTAGTGTCAAGAAGTATTGTGGATGTTTCCAGGCTGTCCTTATTTGCCCAGTCTGACTATATAATAGAGTAAAACTGGACAGTGAGGCTAGATTAGCTGTTACTATATTGTTTTGCCTTTTGCCCCTCATCTCTGTTTTTCCACTCAGAAAGGAAAGACTCGTGAATGAACAAAACTACTCCCTTACTACTTTAAAAATCATAGCACCTTGGCCAGTCAGTATCTGTGTTGGCTTTAACTCCATTCTCTGCTGACTGCTTAGCAAAGGAATGTGATGTTTGCCTCTCTTTCAGCTTCCTTCACAAACCTGATGGTATCTGTTGGGTTTGGATTTTACCACTATGAAACGCATAAATGTACAAAATTTCATGTGTTTTAAAATACATGAAAAGATGTACAAACAACATTTTAAAATGTTTTCTTCGTTCTCTGTGATGCAATTTCTCTTACGTAGTTTCTCCCTTTTAAGTGTATTTAATTCTCTGTCTTCATTATTCCCATTTTCCACTGTTCCTCTTCATTGGCTGTTGCTAATGAATCACAGATGCTTTTGGTAGTTATCAGTGTGAGACTTGATGTCATCTTGTCTCTTAGAAAGCTCCCTCCGCTAAGCTTTCTGTCTCTATCCCTGTTGTCTGACTCCTGTACTCATTCTCTCCTCATGTCCTTCTGTAGGCCTAAATATCTGATCTCCCTTCAGTCTCCATGTTTTCTCTTCCGTGGTTACCCACACAGTTACCAGCACACAGAAGCTCAAGGCAGGCATTAAATGCATGTACAGCCAATTTTTTCCACTTATACTTAATAGACCCAGTAGGCTTGTAAGGATATTCTTAGGCAGTAATGGAAAGATTTAGCAGATCCTTTAATATGTTTAGCTCAAATCCAGACAGCCCACCCTAATTTCCCACCATTACAGAAAGTAGAGGATCAAAGGGCCAACATTTGTCACACAGGACTTTGTTTTGTTCAGTTACTTTGTTTCTTTAATTTAATTAGCATATCCCACTTTTTATTTGAGGATCAGATTTTGCAATGATTTTACATGGCTCCACAGCATGAGGCTGGAGTTAGAAGACTTGTACCAGCTTTCAGCAGCCAACAAAAAGGATGGTCAAAAAAGCAAGAATTCATTAGTTGACAGAGCTGGGGTCAAGCTCACTTTTTATCCTCTGGCCGTAGGAGGTCTGCCTGGCCTGTCACAGGGAAATTTGCTGTTGCCTGACCAAATGCAGAAGTAGAGGATTTTTTTGATAGTTTGATGCCATGTGCACCTTCCTATGTGATGTTGGTTTCTGGATAGGCATTCCTAGGTGGAAGATGTCTGAATCCAGAAACTGTTTCTCACAGCCCTCACTCAGCTCTTGCTCAGTTGCATAGGTACTTTTGGCTTATTTCATTTTGTTTTATGGTCTTTTTGGATGTATGTGTGTGTCAGTCAAGTAGGTGTTCCCTGAGACAACCCAACACGCAGCAATAGAACTGAGCTACTTGAAAATGTCCTTGAGGCCACTACTTGCTTTCAAACTGTAGTTTGTAGCAGTGCAGTTTTTAGACTCTTGTTTTCCTCTGGTAGTGTGCAAGCTGATGGTAAATTTTCAGGATGGTAAGACTAGACGGATGCTCTCCTGACTTCTCCAACACCTCTCAAGCTGTGCTATCCTGTTGCAAAAACCATGAAAAAATATATGAAGTTCTATTAGACAATTATCTGGTGAAACAGTAGGGCAGGGTTTTTAAAAGCTAATCTGTTTTCCTGCGGCTTATGTGTTTACTAACATTTTGGCTACAAGAACAGTACAATCATTTTGCAAATAGGTTGTGCTTGGTAACAATTATAATAAAGTGTAATCTAAAGCCTCCAGTTATGACATTTTATGTCTCTTGCTTTATTGTTTTTATTATTTCAGACTGTATAATCTGTGCATTTTAGTTGGAGTGAAGTTGGCTGTATGTTTGTGCCACAGGACTCAAATGAGCAGCTTAATAAATGAATATGGGTTTCATATGATTAAATTGGTTCTTACCTCAGCATTGCTACCTCCCCCCACCCCCACCCCTTTAGTTTTAATGTCTTCATCATATGTTCTTCAGAATTAGTATTGCATACGTCTCTTACGGAGTGTCCATGTTACTGCGTGATGGTGATTCAGCTGCTGGCAATTACATTTTGTGGTCAAACTGGATGGCAAGGGAACTAAAAATTAAAGGGAAGTTTTGAGCAAAGAACAGTTTAGAAAAAAAACAAAAACCTGCAAATGCACCATCCCCCCGTGTGTGCGTGTGTGTGTTTAGGAAGTGTCAGCTTTATACATGAGACCATCCCTCCCTAATCTTTATGCTGGGGAGTGCAGTAGGATAGCCTATGTATTTCTCATAGCTCTCTACCTAGGCTGCTGAAAGGCAATGGTGGATTGGTCCCAAGTCGCTGATTTGAATGTTAACTGGGACTATGACATATATTTATGTAGCATGGTCCACTACTGTTAAATTCTCTGTCCATATTTCTGCTCTAGGCATTACTACTCCATGTGCTACGTTTGTTGAATGTTTAATAGGTTAACAAAGACCAGCAGAATGGTCTGGTTCAAGCGGGAGAAAGAAAATGCATGTGCCGAAAGCATCCTACCACCAATTTGATAGTTAGTGCTTTTTAATGTGTTATGGAGAACATATAGTTTGCAAACAAATCTTGATGGTTGCTTCAAGATGACCTAGGAACCAACTTGGACTGGATTCCCTTGTGTTTTGGAAGGTGAAATGCTCTCCTGCCCTCTCCTTGCTCTGCACTTGCTCAGACCTTCAGTGACTGTGTATGAAAACCAGTTTTGCTTCATATCTGCAACTTGTATTTTCAGGAATCCCTTATCCATGAGGAGATTCTGGTGTTGGGAAGTAACTTGTCTGCATTATTACAAAGCTTTTTCTGCTTCTTGGGTAAATGAGTCCCACTCTGTCCATCTAGCAGTGGAGGAGGCTGACAAGTTCTAGATCTAAAGTTTGACTCCCTCCCCAGCTTCTTTGTAGAGTTCTCTTAGAAATGAGGCTCATGAGGGAAAAAGGGGTAGGTGATTACAGAAAATTGCATATAGTCACTATTTATGTGCACTTTTTTGTTTTAAATGTATGGTTCTGGGTTTTTTTTTTTTTTTGCAGGACAGGGTGAATGCATTGGAAGAGACCTCTAGACCTAAGCAGAGGGCTTAGAAAGGGCACAGACTTTATTGCCAAAGGAAGGCTAGGAACAGTGCAAAGGTGTTTAACTTCTGGTCTGTATAATTCACGCTGGGCCAAGAAAAGCTGTTTGTTGGGGTTTTCTGATTTTTTGGTTGGGGGGGGTAAGTTTTATTTATTTGTTAAATATGTAAGCCCCTAAAGTGCATACACAAACTTAAAATACTTCAAGAGCACAAGGACCATTGACCTTCACCTACATCTTTAAATCCCTCTGTGAGGTGAATCAATCACTTCCTCTTTAAAAGCAGCTTCAGAAATTAAACAAGTTTTCTACAGTGAAAGATCCACCAAATCAAGAATAGGAAGCTAGTCTGTGTATCTGTATATGTGTGTGTTTATGCATGTGTGTGTGTATATATATGTGTATATATATATGTGTGTATATATATATATGTATAGTACCTTCCCACCAAACCCTGCCACTTGGGGGAAAAAGTAATCCAGTTACTTTGTGTCTTTATCTAAAATAGAAAATAAAAAGCTTTATTATCAACACGTTTGCAATATAAGACATGACATTATATTAATAAGACTGGCTATTTTCAGCT
This sequence comes from Lathamus discolor, assembly GCF_037157495.1. NCBI lineage: Eukaryota > Metazoa > Chordata > Aves > Psittaciformes > Psittacidae > Lathamus > Lathamus discolor. The sequence continues at coordinate 63,474,149 of NC_088885.1, forward strand.
CCCTGCTGTTGGATATATAATTTTCACTGGGGCTGTCAGCAAATATTTTGCACTGACTTGAGAGTGGAAGATACAAAATCTGTGTTGGCGAAAGAATATATTTATTTACTGCTAGTATGGATGTGGTTTATAAGTTACTTCTACAAGCAAATGTAAATATGCTTTATATTTTTCTGTGTGGTGTTTTGCATTCATGATAAGTGAAGGGGTTTTTATAGATATTTGTCAGTATGGTTTGGAGTTATCACATATCAGTAACTACTATGGACGATTAAAAATGTTCAGGATAAACCTTCTTAGCATATTCCAGACTTCATGTATGAATACTTCTCTAAGATGGTGAGTTGTGTAGTGCATTTTAATTATATTGTAGTGGCTTTCTATAACTGAAGTCAAAAATGAGTCTGGCATGACCCAGAGTCAACATGATAATATATTCTTGGTAACCTTTACATGCTGATAAGAGTTCAACTGCACTACTGGGTTTTGTCAAGTTATGTTCATTTTCTATAGGTGTTAATATATTTGGCAATTAGAGTTCAAATCGTTACTCTTAAAAGAGTGTTGAATCTGGATCAGTGAGAACTCTAAATTGAGCAATTTCACCAACTGTTGCAGGATGCTGTAGCAAACCTTTGAGCTAAACTGTACTCCTGTGTGCTGAGAGCTGTAATTTAATAAGAGGCAGGCAGGCTGTAGCTACTTTTTTCCTCCCTGGGAAAAGATGGAAATTACTTAGGTTGATATTGCTATAACTTTAAAGTTTGAAGTAGAGAGAGAACAGCATAAAAATGATTGGTTTGTCTCCTGCTTCCTTTCCTTTGTCTGTTGAGTCAAATCCTTACCAAGATTTTTCTTGGCCTGCTTTCATGTGGTTTAGTGCAAATTCAGTTTTCCTGGATACCTTCATAGTTTGAAGACAAATGTAAAGAAGCAGTTCTGTGTCAGGGAGAGATGTTCCTCTGGCTCCACATTAAAGAAATACCAGTGGTCACGTTGGGTATTCTCACACAAATAAACCAGATTATTTTAGTCTGTGTTGCTCATTTGAAGGGGAGTGGTGTTTGGTTAAAAAGACGATGGCTGGATAAGCTCTTGCAGAAATACTCATTGTTTTTGACATCTTGGTTTTGGATCTATAAGAAGAAACATTTGAGACCAGAGTCTGATTTTCTGTTTGTTTCAAGATGCAAGTCAAATGATGAGACCTCCGCAGAAAAACGGAGAAGGAGATGTGCTTTTTCTATTTCTTTTTTTTTTGCATGGACAAATATATGTTGGGTTAGTTTTTTTCATTTTCAGAGCTTCATAGCCCCATACTACAAGATAGCCATTATGCATGCTTGCTTAGTGCAACAGTCTTCCTTTAAAATTATTTTTCATTAAATGTTTTTTGCAGCCTACTTCTATAATCATATTTAATATGAATCATGTAAGAATGATATGCACAGCATCCTGTGGCAATGTATGCATGGGGTCATGCTGAAGACTGGCCAGCAGTATTGGTTTCTTGAAACTTTATGCTATAACAGCTGCTCTCATTCAGATCAACCAAATGCTTTCCATTTTCATGATCAGCAGCCCAAGAGAAAGTCAGACAGTACTTGAGAATCAGAGTGTATGTAACACAGGCTAACAGATGGCCTTGCATGTTTGAAGGTTGTTTCTTGAGGCCCTGAATACAAATCAAATAGGTGAAGGAACTATTTCATTATTTGTATATGCGGGAGGAGAGAGGAATAGTAGAAATGTGTGTATGTGTTGGAGTCTGCAGGTGCCTAAGTTCCATGGCAGCAGTTATAGCAATTTTGATCTTCACACATAGTGACCATCGCTGGCAGGTAGAAATGTAGGCAAGGGTCACCACCCCAATTACTATTTAGACATACTTGGAAAAACTCAGAAGGAATACAGCTAGGAGGCCAAGCCCAAGAGTAAAACATTGTCACAGTCTTTAAGAAAAGCCCTAGCAAGATTTTATGTAGGACAGTGTTTGGAAAAGTGATTAAAAGTGGAAGGAAAGGGACTATTTCATGCTGTCTACCTTCCTGCTGCGCATGTACTAAGGGCTTTATGTTAATGGGTGAGATTGCAGGAAAGGAATTCCTGGTTCCACCCCTGATTTCTCCTTCAAATAGAAGCAGCCCCCAGAACCCTGCAGAGTGAGGCTGGGGAGACAGAAGCAATCTGTTTTGTTCTCTCAGATGTGTTTTGGCACAGATGTTTTGGTCAATGTTAACTTTGTGATGACAATAGTATGGGAGTTCCCATGACAAACATGCTCATCTCTAACCTTGAACAGCAGGGTTAATCCCACCCCTTCAGGGTTAATTAAGAGGTAATTGCATGGGCCTCAATTAATCCCTGTTTAGCTCAGTTGCATTTGATGGAAGGGCACTGGAGATTAATTTGGCATAGTGCCTCATCAAATTCATTAATTTCGTTAAATGTGAAAAGATATTTTAAGTGTGAGGTAACAGCTGTGACTATTCTGCCCTATGATGGGGTCTAGTGGCACCAGCGAAGACCTTGAATACGTGTCATAAGGCTATAGAGAACTGCTGCTCCTCCTCCCACTGGCTGCAAAAAACCTTGTAAACTATTGAATCATACAGAACTGATCCAATGGAAGAGTCAGGACTTCTTGAACTCCTGATAATTTTGATGAGAATGGCAAATGCTTACTCTCCCTCTCTGAATCAGGCCCTTGACTATTAACGTAGGAGCCTGCATTTACAGAGTGATATGTATGTTACGCAACATGCCCTGCTCAGTCTTAATTAAGGTTATGACTGAGAGGGTGCCGAAATGTTTTGTCATTTTTCTGCAGATTAATGAAATCTCAATAATGAGATTTGACTCTAAAATCTGCTGTAACTATAAACTTAGAGCTAGAATTCATATGCGTTAAATGGCTCAGCAGTGAAAGTATGGCTAGAGCAACCTGGTATTAGTTTCTGTAGATCATTTTGAACACTCAGAAGTAAATACCTGCCTGGAGGTGACAGGAGGACTCAGACAGGAAGCAAGTTACTAGATTTCCACTATTTGGTTTGGTTGGTTTCACTCCTACAAGCCCTGTCATTACCCAACACCTGCACATGCCATAAACTCCTCTGGTTTTACTGACTTTCTCAGTCTCACTGACTATCCTTCAAACCACAAAATCTATGTGCGCTGTAGCTACAGTATATACTCGGTATGAAAGCTGACTCAACTTCTGCTGCAGTACACTGTACCAGGCAGCTCTCAAGTGATGCTGCTGCAATTTATCACCATAAACTGTTTCATATTGGAACAAACAATACTCATGAGGCAATCTGGATTCAAATTAATTCAAAAGCACCATAACTGAAAAGTGAGCAGTCTCTTTGTGTTGTTTCTTTTAACAAGATTTTATGATATGACTAGACTACAAATAGCTCTATTCATGATAAACTGGCAACTTTGCAAATTGTATATGCTAAAAGCTATTTGTTGTACAAGCTGTTCTGGAGTAAAATCTTAAATTAAATCTTCTGTGCCATGGGATGTGAGGCATCGATTGCATGAGTGCTGCCATGAGTGTCCTGTTTCAGGAGCCCCACAGCTATGGGGGCGGTGGTGAGAAAAGGCCATCTGGTCCAAAAACCTTTAATCATTCAAAGTCAATCACTGCACTGCACTAGAGAAAAAGATGGCAGGTCCATTTGAGACATTTTACTACTTCAGTGGGAAAACCTGTAAGGCTGAAGGAAGACAAAGAGGTAGAGTAATTACCTTTTGTCTCAAATATTTGCATCTGTCTTTATGAAGTTGTCATGGTATGCTTTCCTTTTGAAGACATAGCAATATTATCTTCCTTCAAAATACCTTAGAAACACTTCCACTTGAATGTCTACTAAGACTCATACTATTATCTTTCAGAGATGTGCCGTGATTTCAGCATGAGACCAGGACATAGGACTTCCTTTTTAAGGATGGATGAACTAGTGGTAGAGAGCTAATATGTTTGTAATGTCAGTAAACACCTCAATCAATGTAATTGATGGCATGGTATGGAACAAGCCATTAATGCTTCTTCCCTGTAGGCATTATTGCAGTAAATTACATCTGTATTTGAAGATGTATATTTCCCAAATATTTGAATAGTGAACTTCAATACCAAGTAACACATCCTACCACGCAACCAAATGATTTTGCCACCAGAGAGGGAGCCTAAATTATCCCTCAAGAATTACTTCTGTGAGATAACGTGTGTCAACTGAGATCAGCTGACAAATTTTTAGTAGTAACAACACAAGTATCTCAGAGCAAGAGAAATGAATTATGTTTATGCTTTGGTGCACTTATCAAACCATTCAAATTCCAACCTCCAAGTAAAATTGTGCCTCTTGCAAAACCAGCACCACTTACCCTGGGCCTTTCTTTCAAGTTATTTATACTTATTGTAAGTACATTGGTGGTCAGAAGCTTTTGAGAGCTTCTAATTGCTCTGCAGATAGGTCTCGAAGAGAATTTGGATTTGAATATGAAGTAAGTTACAGGCTAAAATTTCTATTGCATATTCGAGAGAGATCTACAAAATGGCAATATATGTGATGGCATAGTATAAGACGCAAATCCAGAAATCAGAAAGCAGTTGGAGTCAGGGAGGAGTTAGGCGTCTGAAGATAAAGCCTTAAAACTTTTTCAGCTGACAGCTAACTCCAGAATTACCTATATCAGGAGGCAGACTGTGTCAACAATGATCTGAGGCACATCATTAGGTTCTGCTTCTAGGCAACCTCAGCAGTTGCTTCCTTTTGGCAGGCATAAACATCATTCAGGATTGTGCTCTACAGGAATCCACAAATTAGGCTGCTTTGCGAGAGGAGCTTGATATAATGACTGTTTTCTGTATATTTTTACTACAGCAAGGTCTCGATCAGGTGCCAAGATGGTATCTGTCTTGTTTCCAAACCCTGATGCGGAGAAGTTGGTATTACTACCTTCTCTGCTTATCTGACAAGTCATCATTGTGACATGTCTAGATTGTGGAGTTGGAGACCATTCATTTACGGAGCAGCAGGTCAAATCTGGACCTCTCATAAGAAATAGTCTAATTATTGGGATAAACAATTCAATGAAATGGAGGGGGCTCTCTGTCTCTGCTGTTATGTGCTTCTACCTGTGACAGATTTGAGCTGCCCAGGGTCCTTGCCCTGAGACTTAATTAGCTCTTTCACTCAGGGATTGATTCATGTAAAGAAACTAGTCCTGGCAGAGGAGCTGAAGTGCAGGCATGTCCCTCCAGCCAATGTGGCCATGTTTGCTTGGGGCTGCCTCTTTCTGCACAGGCAAGCATCAAAGTATTTTGTTCACTATGAGGCATCTTCACTAGCACAGAGGCAGCATGCAACTGCCAGCAGTGGAACAGATGATTGTTTTCCTTCTATGGAAAGGAAATGTGTCTTGGGATTGCTTACTGAGCTGCTGGATAAGACACTTGTAATCAGCAAGAGGAAACCAATCCTGCTCCACTTTGGTTTTCTTTAAGCTGTCCTCCATCTAACAGAGCAGGGCTTGGGCTATGATACCCATGTATAATTCCTGAAGAGGATCTAGTCAGCTTTTAGAAGGCTAGCTGCAGTCACAGAATAAAAGTCTGGGGTAGGATGAAGCCCCCTTCAAAACACCGAATAGATTCTGGAGAGGGTGAGAGGTGGTGTAGAGTTGGTCTTACACTACAATTTCACATATGTTGCTATTTGGTGAGGGCAAAAAGGTGGGTACCTTACAGCCATGTGTTCTCTTCCTACTTCCAGCCTGAAGTCAGCAGGGTCTCACAAATGGGGAGGATACGTGGGGTGCAGAGATGTTTGGCTAGCAGATGGCACGGTTGAGAAGAGCGAAAGGCATGACAAGAGCTTGCAGGATGACTGGCATGGATCATGGAAACTAAGACAGACAGTAAGTGTCCCGACTGGTTCCTTTTTGGTCCAAGTTGTAGGCAGCTGTGTGGCTGTGGATGGGTGATAGCTTATGAATTTCGGTGGAATAGAAGAACACAGGCCCTGCACTGAAATTTAGTGTTCAGCTTGCAGCTTGGTTAGATGTACTTGGAAATCTCAGTCTAAATTTGTACCTACTGTCTGAATGACAATAAAAAAAAAAAGAAAGGGTATTCATTAAAGACTAAAACTGAAACAACTTAGCTGGAATCAAAATCAGTCGCTCAACTTGGTTTACCAGTATATGCTGCGCACTTCATCTGTATGTAATATGATTGTAATTATGATATCTTTGTTAGTCTAACTCCTAAGAACAAAAAAGTGCTTAGACATTAGCTGGCTATCTTCCTGATTTTTAAAGCCAAATATCTAATTAGAGCACTTCTGTTTCTTACATTTATTTTCAGTTCTAGAGAGTGAAAGACAAGAAATCTCAACACAGCTGTGGTTCTTTTATAAACTTCAGCTTATTAGAGCTTTTAGGTCAAATTCTCTGGTGGTGTAACTCCACAGACTTACATTTCTACTAGTTTAACTTCAGATATTTATATAATTATCTGTACATCTGTCCACATGTGTGTTCCTATGTGTACACCAAACCCATACCTGATATAAATCACTGAAGCTCTTTTGGCTTCTGTGAAACTATACTGATTTCTTACCAGCTGGGTATCCGGTCCACAGCATCTGGTTTTCCTTTTCCCTCCCTTAATAGCACTGATGAATCAGAATTCCTTAAGGAGGATAATACTAAACATAATTAGACAGGATATGTTCAAGAAGAAAATTTAATTTGAAGAGGTTTGCACAGAATTTTTATTGGCCTCAGGTGGGATGCTGGGGCTTTACCTTAATGAATCCTTTCTACAGATCCATTTCAAGAACTGCATTATGCTATTATGTGATGGAGTGTACTCTAACAGTACATTGCACATATGTTTATTCAGTTGGATTTTAAAGTTCTTTTGTAGATTAGTATAATTATTCTGGGCTGCAAAAGAGAAGTATAATAACTTAAGCTGAAATTTTAAAATACCGACACAGAAGTTTATTTAATCTTTGGCACCTACATGCATCTAAGAAAGTCCTGTCAGTAAATCAAATATAGGACTGTGGCTTGGAGCTGCCCTTAGAATTGACTTGCTGGTTAAGCCATGGGCTTTTTATTTATTTTTTTTTTTCCTTTGTGTCCCTATTTTCTCACAATTCAAATACTAGCACATTATTATAATATAATAATTTGTACTTTTGAAATCGTGTCTTGGTGTTGCCTTTTTCTTGCAACTGTGTAAGCACAGCACATTCTGTGATTATTTAGATAAATTCCACTATATTTTGCAAAAGTGTTCAAGCTCCTGGGTGAATTATTCTCTGCTCTTCCTGAGTCCATGCTCATTTACTTTTTATCTTCAGAAAAGCTTGCTAATGCTTATTGTTATTAATAACAGGCCACATCTAGCTGTCATTTACTATGGTATAATTGTATTCTAATCAGGATGCACTGTTTGGGGGACTTGTATTAGAAACAGTTATGGAAAAAAATAATCACTTGTTGCACAGTATTGCAAACTCTCTGTTAAAGACATTAAGAACAGCAAATGGAAAGAGGTGGAGAAAAACAAACTGATAAATGATTCAGTAGCCCTCTGTCTGGTGGGGTGTTTCTGAGAAAAACAGGATGGAGCATTTCTGCTCCCTGTTCTGCCCTCAGTCTTGTTCAACATGGAATTGTGCAAAGGGTCATGAGGGCCATCTTTGAGGCCAGCATCAAGGGAGAAAAGGCAAAGAAAAGGCAAAAAAAAGCAAATTACTTTTAGGCACCAGAAGGGGGAGAAGGATTAGTGGAACTGCTAGGTCTGTTTCTCTTCTTCTATAATTGTATTCAAAATAATAGAACTTTAACAAGGAAGTATGGGAGCTGTTGTACAAAAGCAAGCCACAAGTTTCATCTGTCCTGGCACTGCAAAATGAGATTTACACGATGATAAAGTCATATGGAAAAGCAATGTCTTCAATGTCCCTGGTATTTGTTTGCTTGACTAATTACTCTAAGTTTAGGGGTCACTAATTTTTTTGTAGCTTCTGTGTTAACACTTCTTGAATAAAATTGCAAATCTACATTCTTTTCTCTGTGTGCCTAAGACATCCCATCTAGCTGGTGATTGAGTTCTTGACGAATCTAAGCATTGCAGTGAAAAATTACTTTGCAGCCATTACGTATTCAGAACATGCAATCAAGACATCGAAATATAACTATTCAAAACAGTTAATGAAGCTTGCAAAGCCCTGCTGAACACCACAGGCAAACAAAGCAGTAACCTGTACTGCAGCCTGCAGATTTAGCTTGCTATAAAAAAAAAAAAATAAAAGGTAAAAACAATAATTACGGAGTATATTGTATTTGAGAAAGTAATTTTTTTTAGTAGGTCTTCTGAATAAGTCTCAGGATAGAATCTGGAGCAGGTGACTGCTTCTGCCCCAGAATCAGGTGTTCAGAAAGCGTCTGTCAAGGTTCTGACATGGGAGTTAATCACCAGTTTGCAACATGTTTTATAGCAGCTTGGAGCACCTTTTTCCATGAGTCCAAATGATGAATGAGTGCGCCACATACTCTGTCTCCATGTGTTCTCTTTAATCTAATTAACAACTTTTTTTCCAGCTCAGGTCTAACCATGGTGCAATCTGATCACAATGACAAGAGAGGTTCTGTGCCTGTACAGACAGATTTGATGTTTTTAGACCGCAAAAATATATGGTTCACCCAGCAGATGTTTCTTCATGTTGCAAAGCTGTTCCTTAATTTACATACAGGTGAAAGATCTAATCTCTATTCACCTCCTTTTCTAAGTGTTTTGTACCTTTGTGGACTTGGAAATGCTCACATCTTAAACTGAGAAGGAACTCGGGCCCCTCCTGTTGGGGGAGGAGTCCTAATTTGAGTGGGAAGAGGAGAAAAGGCATTGCACCCAGAAATGCTGATTAGATCCTTCTCACATGGCTTCTTTCCCGCATTTTGAGCACTTCATAAAGAGTGTATGTCTGGCTTCAGTGAGGTAAGATCAGTGCTAGCCCACATATCCTACCTTCCTGCTGCATTTAGTATCCTTCAGGGGTTCAAGAAAATTAATCCCAAAACTCTGAAATCTGCTGTGACAGTAAGTAAATCCATATTCTTGCCATTAGATATTGTACTTTGCAAAGGTGACAAAGATACTGGCCCAGAAACAAGTTTCAGGGAGCCCTTAATATGTCAAGAAACAGAAATCTTGTGTGTCTGTGTTGGACATCTGTTACTGAAAAGGATCTACTCAGAAACTGGAAAGTAAATAAAACTGAGGCAGGGAGCTTACTACTCACTAGGATAAGAAATCTCTGTGTCCTTATTTTCTTTGTCCTGTCAGAATAGTGAACACCACAATGCTTATGGTGTTCGGTGTTTAGGGGTCTGAGAGAGCAGGTTGTAATTCTCGGCTGTGAACCCAGGTATTGGCAGCCTTCAACTGCCCCTGGGGGTTTTATATTCTGGGGTAACTGATTTAAGAACAGATCTATTCCCTGTGATGATAACGGGGTCAGGAGATGGGGACTTGTGAACAGCTTAGGCCCCCAAATTGAGTTGTACCAATCTTCATCTGATTCCTTCCTCTTTCTTTCACTTTCTATAAGAACTTGAAAGTTTAATGTAAGCTTTCCACCCCAAAGTTTCACTTTTAATAGCTTGACATTTCCTGGTGGAGGAGCTCTGTCAGAAAGTATGCAGCACCTCCAGCAGCAGTGTTTCATGCTGAACTGAGGAAATGTTAATCTCTAATGCTGATTGATCCAGCGTTACAGGAGTTAAACACCGTTTTTAGGAAATAGATTTAAATCAAAAGTCATGGACTGAAATAGATTCTGTTCTCTGTACAGCTTCTGTCTAAAGCAGTCCAGACTTTCTTGGTTTTAGGAATCCCTATTGGCAAGGGGATCACAACCAGAAATGTTAGAAATATAAATAAGGTGACATTTTATGGAAAGCAGAGGTATCTGTAAATAGTTCCTGACCAGAGCAGAATTCTTCTGCAAAAAATAATCCTTTTGCCACTTTCTAATCAGAAAGTTAAATTTGGTTAATGGCATTCCTGTCACCTAAGTAGTATGACTTGTGTTTAGGAAGTATGTACAAACCCTGCAAAGTCCACTCTGTAGCACTAATGTAAGACTAGGGTAAATTTATCCATGTGGTGGGAATAAGGTAATTTTGCTTTACTGTATTTGTCTTGAGTGTTTAAGATACCTTAATTATACTTCGTTTTTTTCCAGATTCTTTTTTGTTGACAAAACATAAAGAGATTTCTAAGTGTGTTTCTATTTAGTAGTGTGGACTACTAAACAAAACACCTTGACTTTCATGCCTCATAGAAGGCACTGGTCTGGTTAGCTTATTTAAACAGAAATTGCTTAACAAAGCATTTGCTAATGTTATTTGTTTTAATTAAGACCTGAAATAGGATTCCAAATGGAACTCAGGTACATCTACTGGGACATTCTGTTTTGATTTGTTCTTTTCTGGGTTTGGGAGGAACAGGTCAGCTCCTGATGCTCTCATTTACAACTATCTCTGTGACTGCTTTCATAGAAAGAACCCCAACATTTCTGAGTATGTACTGTAAGTTCAGTTTCATAGCAAATAACTTTATTGTATTATGAGTTGTAAGAGACATGAAACTCCAAACATAGAGTGAAAGAGTGGGTTAAGGGTGACATTTTCCTTAGAACATGCCTGTCCACCAAAATTGAAAGTGTCATGATAACCCACGGATTTTTATTAAAACTCTTATTTGGAAAGTTCTGGGTTTTGGCTGCTAGATCAGAGACAGTTGCTACAATAGAGCCCTGTTGCAGCTTTCGGCTCAGGCAGATAAGACTAAAATAGATTTACTCGTCCTAGGCTGTGTCTGTTAGATTTGAGTTTTTCACAGGGAAAACCCTTGTCTGTCAAAGTGACTAGGTACATTTTGCTAGTGTATCTGATTAAAATATTAAGAGATTTTGATTATATGTTGACACAGGAAAGGCATACTTCTTTATGATCAAAGTGAAGGAGCAAAATGCTTTCTCCTACCCAAATTTACTCCCCAAAAATATTTACTGGCCATTCTGTGCAATGGTGCAATCTATGCACACAAATCTAGATGGAAAGACAGACAACTTTCATAAGAATAGTTATTCTGAAATGATTTCCTGGGAAAGCAAACCTCTGGGGTTGCAGTGACTTTTTAAAACTGTTGTTTTGCTTAGAATCACACTAGGAACATGAAGGAAACACCCACACCAGGAAACTGATGCACTTAATTAGATCTTGAATTTGCATTCAGTGCTAACTTTTCTTTCTCTCATATGCACTTTTCGGGGGGTGGGGTTGGAGTGAATAAGAGAGAGGGAAGGGAGGGAATTGAGTTATTCCATTTATCTTCTCAGAACTTGAGCTTGCTGCTACATACTGTCAGCTACCAGAAAACAAGCACTTCATTTAAAATACTGTTTTGAAAAGTTGGGTTCAGTCCTGTTGCATCTGGTATGCAGATGGGATGCTACTTTTTGTTCAAATAAACAGAAGAAGCAATTAAGCCCCTTTTGGAGTAAGATATCTGAAACAATAGGAGGCACCATCTGAAGCACAAGCTCAATCAGATGCTGAACGATGTAGATAGAGTTTCATAAAAGGTTGAATACAAGCCTAGATTTGCTAAGAGGGTGAGTCTTTTTGCTTAATTTTCCTTGGGTTTGGAATTATCTGTGTATGAAAAAAGATATGATCAGAAGCAAAGATGGTGGCAAGAGAGGCCAGAGAAAAAAGTCCTGAAGTCCCCAGTTTGTTTTCCAGTGTCCTGGACTGCTCTGAAGGATCAGATGTGACAGCAGGCTTTGCCTGCTTGCCTGGCAGTGCTGTGTAGGATCCCATGGCCCCACAGACTGTCACTGCTGCAGAATGATTGCAGGTGACTCCCTGTGACTATGGAAAGCCAACTGTTTGCATCTCTGATAGTGATTACTGTTATTTTTACATTTGCAATTAGTTTCATGGCAAGAACAATCCAATACTGGTTTGTTTTCCTTGTGACTGTTGCTGACTGCTTTTGGCAACGGGATGTTTGTCCCAGTGGAAGAATAGACAGGCGATGTGAAGGAATGTATGTACAACACAGGAATATATGAAGTCCTCTTCAAAAAAAAAAAAAAAAAGATATACACTGGTTCTCCTCAAGAATGTCATACTGGCATATGAAGTGACAAACACAAGCACTTCAGTTTATGAAGATGACGTATCTTCTTTTAAAATAACCCTTTGTTAAGTTCTGTCTCAGTAACACAGATAGGGTAGCCTTCATGCTGCTTTTCCTACATTTTTTTCTTTAATTTCCAGAGGAGCCAGATGCAGACATCCTCCCCCCCCCCGAGTTTCTGCTAATGGATGAATGCTTGGAAATACTATTGTCTTTTTTTTTTTTTTTTTTTGAGTGTGAGCTATTTAATGTCACAGCACAATTTCCCATGTGTTCCCATGAAATGTGGAAGGAAGATTTCTCCATGAAGGCTACGTTTGCCCATTTTGGAAAAGCTGCTACATTTAATGAAAACCAAGAAAATTTAGTGGCTGAGACATTAACATCCATCTTCCAAATCCTACCCTCATGTCCATGGCAGTGCAAATGATTGACCACTACTTTTAAAGGTCAAGTAGATGCAAACAGTTCACCTTAAAATAAACTGTAGAATTTACAGTTAGCGTTATAAAAAAAGTAATGATAAACCATACCCTCTGAAGGTGGAAATTGAAGTTTCACCATGTTTTTGTAAAATGTCTAAATATTTGACATCTACAACTGCCATACACAAATACAAAGGAATTAAATGTAGGAGGCAGAAATTATTTATCTAATTAATCTTCAGCCTGCAAGTAGTTTTGGTGGTCCTAGGATTGTGTTCTGAAAGCAGAAAATTACAGCCTTATTTGGTTTCTTATACTGCCGTAGATGTGTCCTGTAACCCAAATCAAGAGATCTCTTTGGACCTCAGTTTCCCATCTGTAGAATGGAGTTAGTATTGCTTCCTTAACCTTTAAAGTCGCTATGAGAATACCCACTTCAGTGATAACAAGGTGGGCACAGTTCTACAAGTGCTGTAGATAGGAAACGATAAATCCCTACAGTCTCTAGATTAAAAAAAAAAAAAAAAAAAAAGGAATTTTATATATTTTTGTTCCATTAATGCAGTTTCCTGGGATGTTAGTGCAATGGTAATAAGGCAAAGCACAGTAAATAAAAGTGCAGGTCATTGGAAAGAAGACAAGTCATAACTTCAACCTCCAAAATCTTATTTTTCTGAAGTCCTGTTATGCATGACAATTTGTGGTAGTATCCTTGCTAGAATTTGGATTATCAAAAGATATAAGAAACAAAGAATTTTGTTATGCAATAAAATATTTTTTATTAAACCAGATAACACACGTGAGGGTGGGGTGGAAATAGATGAGCTTTTTGACCCACCTTATGCCCTGAAATATGATAGGAGGAAGATCCCGGGCATATGTCAGCTTGTCTGTCTAGCAAGAGGCACTACAGCTTCTTCAAATTTTGTCATATGCCTTATAGTTCATGCTTAAAATGCAGAAATCAAAATCCTAACATATAGAGCTGGATAAATAGTAGAGCAAAAACGTTCAAGAAAATACTGTGGTTAAGGTCAAACAAAACCAGAATTTTGGGGGGTTTGAGCAAAATGAAAATGTAGCTTTGTATCAATTCAAATTCTTGGGTTGAAACAAAATGTTGCTTTCAGCTGTTAGTAACCTTTTGTTTAATTACATTTGTATAGCTCCTTTTAAAATGGATTATAGGGTTAAAATTAAAAATCAAGGCTTTTACAAATAAGTCATAGTTATGGCATGAAATATTTTACTTGAGATGTCAAAGAGAAATGTTTCATCTCCCTTAATGGATGATACCCTTATCTTTATTGGTAGGACCCATGATTCAAACTTGCCACATTTGCAAGTAAGATTTGTTCTCTCCATCAAAATTCTATTTAGCAAAGTTGATATTCAGCCCCGCCCCCCCCCCCCCCCCCCCTTCCCTTAAAGCCAGTTTTATTAGAGTTCAAACTGTGTAGGACTCCAGACTGTTAAATTACACATAAAATACAGTGATGCTGACACGCTTTTGGATTTCTATCTGTACATATAATGACTTTGCATTATACTCTTGTCTGTATGTTGGTGCATTTACTCCTGCTTTTGTTGATCTTATGATACACTGCTGATACTCTCTGACTTTTGCAAGCTGTGATGAAAATTCCTGATACAAAGCCATGGAGCTGAGAATGTTTAGGCAAAAACCAGACGCTATGAAATCATGTTCAGAATCAATTCCATTGTTTAATATTCTACTGCAAAGACAAAGAAGGAATTAGATGAAGACAGAGGGAATCTTGAACTTCTTTAATCCAACAAGTGGTTGTTCATTTGCTGAAACATTCCTTGTTTTAAATGTAAATCACAGCAAGTTCCTATAGCAAGTGCTCCCAGGGTTACCTTGTATCTTGTCGTAGATATTCTGGGGCCAGTCAAATGTAATATGCTTCCAGATGGCTCCTTTTAATCCAAAGGCAAAACTGAGATTTGTTTAAAATGCTATTCAAGTCAGAACTGAGCAAACTTAAAGTATGAAGCTGGTATACTGCACTTTCCATGAACCTGTACAGGAACAACCACTGAATCTCTTAACAAATACACATCAATAAAGCTTAAGGCTATGATGATTGACTTCACCTCTCTGCTCTAGTCCTAAACCCTGACATATGCTCCTGTTTTGAGGTAAGCCATCTCTCAGGCAACCTGTTTTTCCCATGTCTCCCTTGCTATCCTCTTCTCCTTTCACATATAACATCAATGCTGAGCATTGCTGACGTATTTCTGGCCGGTAGAATGCCTTTAGCACACAGATTTATGAGTAAGAAATTTGTCTAATAAAAAATATAATTGAAACAAATGACTTTACTTAGCTCTTAACACTTCTAATTACCCTATCAAAAGTCTTTATTTAAGGGAGTGAAGGAATATGAAACCAGTATTTCATATAGGTATGAAATATTCATGGCAGGTTTTGATTTTTTAATTTTTATTTTTTTTAATGCTTGTTCTTTTGCCAACACAAGATACTCATTTATATATCATATTCCACTGATTTGCATAACAGACCGCTACAATGCTGCTGTATAATATTCTGCTATTGGACAAGCATTAGCAGCAGACAGTTTGGTCATAGCATGCTATGACTGCTTCAGGTCTAGTTCCAACAGGTCATAAATTTGCGTGAGTTTTTGTTTTCTTTTTTAAGATTTGAAGATGCCAGAAACAGAAAAAGATATAAATGTTGTTGTTTGTAGAAAAAGAAGTAAACGTTGTACGTCCCATGTAGAGCTGGATTAATGTTGGAAGCCTCTTTTTTAAATAGCTATGCAGTGCTAAAAAAATAAAAATCAGTTTGGTGGTGTCTGTAAGATTTTATGGTGGGTTTTTTCCCATGAAATTGATGAAGAAATTTATTCTTCTAGCAGGAATGTTTGATAAAACCACCAGCTGTGAAATGGTATTTGAGAATAATTGTAGGAGGAATGCTGCATTGCAAGAACCTTTAACAATGAAGGGACAGTCATACTCAATGACCTCTATCAACAGTTGCAACAGAGTTCAAATTTGAGCCACTGTTTACAAGAAAAGTATAGAATAATTGCAGAAGATCAATGGACAGCACGCTGATTAATGTAATCAGAAACTGACCTTTATTCACTTCAGAGCACTGCCTTTTATAGCTTCCAAGCTTTGTCCCGCGCTTAAGCTTTATAATGATAGGTTTCTACACATAATGCAAAGACAGCTGATTGATCTCTACACATAATGCAAAGGCAACTGATTGGTTCCTTCTTCAGCATCCGGGGGTTGTTTCCCTCCTGCAGAACTTCCACATACGTGGCCACAACTTTGCTCTGAAGTAATCTGTGAACTAGGCCGTTAATCCTTACTGCAAACTCTAACCAATGGCAAGAGTCCTGGATCGCTCACTTACCCATTGTTTGTTAAAAAGCTCTCAACAAATAATGACTTCGAATAATGAAAAAATTGTTCCCAAATGGATTGCAAATAAATTTATGTAGAAAGTGTGCTATAATATGGTTTCTGTGACTTTTTATTCTCCTGTGGTTTTGGAGGCTGACTTCCCCCCTCCCCGCCCTTCTTTTATTTGCAGTTTTATTCTATAATTGTGGCTCTTACATTATAAACTACCAAATAAATTCTGATGGACCTTAAGTACTTTTAGTAGGAAACTTCAGAATAGAAAGGAAATGTAATAAAGGAGGTGCAAAATATCTTGATCTACTGGTAACACGCAGTGAGATTTTAAAAGAAAATTATATATATATAAAAAAAAGAAAAACAAGTAAGTTGCCTAGTCTGTTCATTGCACTTAATCCTTCTCTTGTCATTAGAAGTGAAGGGTACATTTCTAGAAAATTAGTTATGTTTGTCAGAGGAACCCAGCTAGTTACAGAGAAAGAAGATTTTCCATGTCCCTTGATTTTCCCTTTAAGAGAGTATGTGACAAACTAGCTTGACTACCTCAACGAATGGACTTGTTAAGGAAATACTTTCTCTCTAGTAAATCTTTTTTTCACCTCTTCAGAGTTCTAAATTATGGTGGGTTAATAGTTATCTTAAGAGAATTCATGAAAAAGACAAGCCTCAATTATCATGTACTTCTTATCTGATGTCCATCTAAAAGCATCATTTAGAGTTCCCTGGAAAAGATCCAATGACTCTCTTTCAAAGCTAGATCGACTTTTTACTCTCTTTAAATGAGGTGCATTTGGATCAAGTAGGCACACCAAAGTGCTGCAAAAGTGCTGTCTGTTTTCCTCCCTGGTCAAAGCACAATTTGACTAATGATTCTAGATCACAACAGTTTGGTAGCTTTTATCAGATAAAAGATATATGAAAAATGCGGGTGGTCATTTATATTATGACACTAGATGGTATATACAAAGGGTATCTTTTGGGCTGAATAAATAAAAACAAATGAAGAATATCTATAAGGAAAACCATCAATAAATGTGAATGTAATGAAAACAGAAAATGAGTTAGTTGCTATTTAATGTTTTTGTGTCATAGTTATAGGTAATCGCATCTCCAAGTTTTTCTAGCCTGTTGAGACACTTTTTTGTTTTAAACCCTTTAATGTTAATCTCAGCACTGTTTGCCTGCTAAATACTAAATCAAGACTGATTATATAAGTTATATCTCATTAGAAGAAGAGAAGTCGTAAGTTAGAGACATTTGGGAGGAGTGAAGAGTGTTAATAGGGTTCATATGGCCAAGATGAAGCAGTCAAAAAATGCATGCCTTATGTGATAATAGAGAGCTAGCTCAGCTTTGAAAAGTGCTTCTGCTTACCACTCATTCCCATACTTATATTTATGCTGCCAAATGAAATACTTAGAAATACTGGCTATCCTAAATCAAAAAATAGCAAGAGAGATGACAATAAGAAAGGAAACCTCAGTGAAACACAAAAGGTGTGGATGATTCACTATGAGGATGGTGAGACACTGTAACAGGTTGCTCCTAGAAGTGGCTGCCCCATCCCTGGCAGTGTTCAAGGCCAGGCTGGACAGGGCATTGAGCAACCTGGTCTAGTGGAAAGTGTCCCTGCCTACGTCAAGAGGGGTTGGAACTAGATGATCTTTAGGGTCCCTTCCAACCCAAAACATTCTAGGATTCTATGATTTGACCCAGTTTAAGAACACAATGAAGACATTGGTTTTCCTCTGTAATGTCTTAAAAATAATTAGCAGATTATTTTTTTTCCTTTTATTTTAAATGTGAAAGAAGCAGACAACTTTTAGCCTAGTTTAGGTGTGTTCTCAGTATAGCATTCGAGTGCATGGGTAATTCTCAGCAGGTATAAAATTGATCTTTGCAATAATGTCAGATAACCCTTATTAAAAAAAAACTCATAACTGTCTTTGTAACTATTTCTTTACTTTCACTGATATGGCCATATATATAAGGATAACAGGGTTAGGTGAGGTTGATGCAGTTTAACTATGCTTCACTGAACAAGAGCAGGATTTCAGAATTGAGATTATCATTGATTTCCTTTTAAGTTGTGTACACTCAACCATTGACTTATTAAAGTAGTTCTGGTTGGCTGTTTTTTGAATGTGGATTTTTTATCACACTTAGAAAAAAAGTTCAACATTGTCCACAGGTATCTCTGCTTTTTCTTGCTATATAAAAATAAATGTTCCGGGTACCACTTTTGCAGAAAACAAAGCTAACTTGCACTTGAATTTTGAGCAAAAGTGATGACCCAGGAAACTACAGGTCAGGGTGGATAGGGCTTTGAGCAACCTGGTCTAGTGTGAGGGGTCCCTGCCCATGGCAGGGGGTTGGAACTGGATGAGCTTTAAGGTCCTTTTCAACCCAAACCGTTCTATGATTCATCTTAATGTTGGGATTGTGGGGAAAAAAAACATGAGTTTTTTTAAAGTCTTTTCTTAAAAAAAAACCCCTCTTTTCTTTTAAATGGAAGAATTGAGGTCAGCTTGAAATTACCTCCCATTAAGTCAGGTGACTTTCAGAGTAACTGCCAGTGGACAGAGGCTGTTGCCTCCTTTGCTTTCTAAGCAATTCTGTCACATTGCAGTCCCTCTAGGAACATGCAAATTAAATGGCAGACCTAAGAGATGAAGAATCATGCAAGCTGTAACTTCAACCTCCTAACCACAACAGCTGGGAGAGGACATTTGATTTTCTAAAAACTCCTCTAGATTCATAGAGGAATAGTGGACGTACCGCTGGCTGTCAGTTCTGACAGCTGTCAAAAATTGTTTAATAGCAGCAGCTTCTATATTTGCATCTGAAATTCAGGATTTTCTCTCTTTCAGTGTTTTTGCTGAAATGATAGCTAAATATTTTGCAAAATTATTTCTATTAATTATATATGTATGTATATATACATAGCATAGTAAAATGGAATATTGTAAGCGAGAGCTACTGTCCCTCCCAAATCCTCAAACCAATTAGGAAGCATCAGAGTGGTTTAGGGAGGATGGGATAGTTTTGTGGCATTTCTAATAGTTTCTCTGTAACTGCAGTTGCAGCTGGAAGTGGCAATGTTGTGCTGCCTCTTCAACATGCACTATGCCTTTGCACCACTCCAAGTGGGCAGAAGTGCTAGTACCAAAATAAGCTGGTTATTTTTGCCATCATTCTGGACAAGTCTTACAAGTGCTGAGTTTCTCAGGAGCAATGTGTTACTTTCCAGGCTTGCTAAGATGTTGTGATGGGACACAGCAAAGATGAGATTTGAATGGAGAGATGAATCCAGCCATTCCCAAACCCATGGTACCTTATGCTAGCTTGCTGTGTTTTCTTCCCATTCTGAAACAAAGCAAAAAAAAAAAAAAAAAAAAACAACAAAACCCAAACCCAAAACCCACACAAACCAAACCATAGTGATTATAGCCTGTTCTGAAAACAGCTCTCACAGTGACAGAGTGTTATGGTTTAGCCCCACCTGGCAACTAAGCACCACCCAGCTGCTTGCTCATTTCCAGCCCAGTGGGATGGGAAGAAAATCAGAAATGTAAAATTGAAAAATCTTGTGTGTTGAGATAAAGACGGTTTCATAGGTAAAGCAACAGACATGCCTGTATGCAAAGCAAAACAAGGAATTCATTCACTACTCCCCCTGGGCAGGCAGGTGTTCAGCCATCCCCAGGAAAGCAGGGCTCTCTCACATTTAATGGTTACTTGGGAAGGTAAATGTTGTAAACTCCAACTGCCCCCCCTTCTTGCCCCAGCTTTATAGTCTAAGCATGATGCCATATGGTATGGAATATCCCTCTGTCCCTGGAATATCCCTGTCCCGGCTGTGTCCCCTCCTAACTGCTTGTGCACCCCCAGCCTCTTCACTGGTGGAGTTGGGTGGGGTGAGAAGTAGAAAAGTCCTTTAGCTCTGTGTAAGCACTGCTCAGCAGTAACTGTCTCTACTGCCAACACTGTTCCCAGCACAAATCCAAAGCATAGCCTCATACTAGGCTTTTTTTGTAGAAAATTAACTAGCTGAAATCATCACACAGACGAAACATCTTCCACTGTTCTAAGATGCCATCCACCAGGCTGGCTGCAGTGAAACTAGAACTGTGATACAGTACTTCCATGGGTACAGTCCTAGCAAATTACTTGAATGTTGAAACAAAATTACTGTGTTTCCACAATAAGAAGAAGATGGAACCATAAGCATTTAATACCAGCTCCTAAACAGTCATTCTGTTGGGATTTAAAGCTCAGTAGCTTATTTGGTTTAAGGAATTTCACAGATTGTGAGCAGATGCATTCATGGTGTGGGGATATACCCATGTTCTGTCAATGAACATAGTTGATTCCCTGCAAGAATGTTGGTCTTTGGACACTCTACTTGGCAAATAAAGACCTGGATTTGCCCTCTGCAGTTTTCTACCAGAAATTTTAGGGTTTCTTAGAGTGGGCAGAATTTACACGATATTTGGCACGGTGGAAAGTAGACCACAATATTTTTCTTCTGGACTAGTGTATCTGTGCAACACTGTAAGGAAGGACTAAATGTAATTCAAATAATACTAAGTGCATGTTTTTTTCACTTTGGTGCCCTCTTTTGAATGTGTCTACTGGCATTTCTTTGAAATAGAATAATCCTGATAGTGGTCACTGATTGCTTTCTGTTTTTTGTAAAATACTCAGTCCTTTGCGAAGGATTGAGCAACACCAGTGATGGGAACAAATTGCTGTCTGAAGAGTCTCTGCTTTCTTGAAAAGCAACTGCAACTTCAAACCCCTCTCAAGGCACTGCAGAGCTAGAACACAGCAGCTGAGAAAAGTCTTTGAGTAATTAGATCTCAAACGCAAATAAAGAAGGGTGTTTTTCTTCATGGATACACCATTACTTTGACATTTTCTCTTCGGTTAAAGTGGATAAAAGTTTACATTTCAGCTATCCAAGTGAAAAATAGAAATCAGTCCAAACTAAACTGTTAGGTTTAGACTGAAGTTTAAAACCACAGCTCTGCCACCACTTCAGAAAGGACTGTTCTGGTGCCTGAGTCAGGCAGCGGACCAGAAAGCTGACAGTGGCTAGAGCTGCCCTGGGCATCATGTCTGCAAACGAACTGCAGGCAGACTTAGCGAGTGAAGTGAGAAACCTCTTGTAAGCCACTCTTGCAAAATGTACCCTTGGAGAGAGATGCTCTGATTTCAAGAAAATTAGGAGATTCAGCATGGACAAGTGGCTCAGCATTGTAACAGTGAACTTGTAAAAGATGTCCTCATATAACAGTGAAGTCAGGCTGCCCAGCTGCTCATGGTGTTAGCAGGAGATAAGCAGGGAAGCTATTCCCACCTTAGGTGGGGAAGTTGAGGTGAATATCAGGGGACACTCCATCCTTCAACTTAAACGGTTTTAAAAAGAAGAGAAACCCCAGACCAGATAACAACACATGGAAATTTTTATACCACTTGAGGAAGGGCTTACAATATTTGTTTGCTGCTGGGGAAAGGGCTTTTATAACAGGAGATGTTAAGCAATATTATATATGACTAGAGATCCTAGCTTATTGTACAGTGATGAACTGGTGACTACTCTCAGATGTTCTCAGTCTGTTTGTAGCATGAATATATGAAGACTTTTACCTTTCCAGACTTCTTTTCTTTTTTAGGGCAAGTAGGGGAAAAGAGTTGGGAGATGGTGAAAAAGGGGATGTTATGTTGTTTTTTTTCTTTTCCAGACAGCTTGCTGAGTATTTCAGTTAATTTCTCCCACAGCTCCTATTCCAGAAGAGCTCAGTGTGTACCAGATGTCTTCAAACAACAGCCTGATGGCAACGCACAGCCAGCAAAGGGCAACTGAGAGATATATTGATAGTCTGCAGCCCTACTACCCCTGGCAACTGCTCACTATGTTGCCTGACTCGAGCCAGTCCAGCAACACCAGTAGAACCCAGCACTTAAAGCTCTGGGTGCCTTCCTCTCAACAGTGTCACCAGCCAGGTACCCTCCAAAGGTCTCTGCTCTGCCCACTACTACATACCTTGGGACACCCTAAAAACTAGTGGAAGGTTCCCGAATAGTAAAGTCCTTTTCTGAAAACCCTCCTTGCTGAAAATAGTGAAAAGTGACAAAAGGAACCTCACAGGGCTCTCTGTGCATGCATTTATTTACAAGCTCTGTTTCCCACTGGCCTGGAGCGGCTTCCCCTGCCCCTGAACTGGGTCATGATTGTAGATGGCCCTCCTGGCCTGGGAAAGGAGAAGAAGGAGATTAAGAGGAGAATGTGGGATCAACAAGTCTTTGGTGAGGGAGGCAGGTATGTATGGAGGTAAGAGATCTCACAGTGTTTTCAGGCTGCTCTGAAAGGAAAAAAAAAAGTTAATAACTGTAAAATGTCGATAGTTGAGGGAAAAGTGCTGAAGTGCCTAGAAAGATAGATGTTTATGTGTTTCCACCTACAAAATAGGATGCTGTAGGGCTAAGATATTGCATTTATTTTAATTTTGAAGCATTGCAAAGATTTTATCAAATAGTGTATATACAGTCCCAGGACTTTCTGATTTGTTGTCTATGTGTGTGTAGCTTTTATTTATTTACAAAAAGAAACTGTGTGGATATGAGATGAATTCTCTATTTCAGTCTACACTGAAAACAGTCTTCAGTGGGTAGTTATTCTAGTTATTAAAGATTTTATAAACTAATGTTACTTGTTCTTTGGTTTTTTTTTGCCCCCCCCCCCCCCTTTTTCTTTTCCTTTAAGGCTGTATTTTAGCTTGTGTGTGATAAATACACATGGAAGGCAGAGCAGTAGTACATGGTTATTGGGAAAAAAAATACTATTGAAAGTAATGTTAAAATCCTAGAAGGAATTGTTCTGATTTACTCTTTTGTACATACTTCTGAAAAGTCTTTCTGCTCCTTCCCCTTCAGAGTAATTGTGATCTGGAGCCTAAATTATTCAAGTAATGACCCAAACACACAGAGAAAAGAATCAGTATTGATACCATGTCACGTCTGGCAAAAGCCAAAATTAAACAGCAAGTCATTTACCCCGTGGTGGTATGAGGATATCAGGTTCAGATAGATTTAATTTATCAATAGGGTCAGGCTGCACTGAATATGAAATCAAATTACACCGAAGCAGATGTTGAAGTCCAAGAGGAGAAGGTGTAGATTGATTGGGGAAAGGCAGCCTATCAAAGGGGCCTTTGTCCGGGTTTGACTGGGTGAAGCAGCTGACAAGTGGCCATTAGATACTGCAGCCAGGCAGCTGCATGACGGGAGTTTGACAGCTGACTTCATTAGGGCCCCTAGGACATGAGCAGGGATGAATCTGTCCTTTAATTGAGCTGGGCCAGGGAACAGCACTGAGAGGGCAAATGGGAATGAAACAGGGTGAAATGAACCCAGAGGATAGATAAATAAATTCAATGCTCTTATGATATTTGATGTGTATGTTATGTTTATATGCATTTTTCACCAATCTTAAAAGCCTTCAGAAATCAAAATGCATATGCAGTAAACAAGTCATTGGGAAACTTGCTGCCCAGGTGCGGTGGAGGGTGAAAATGTATGTTGATCTGGGATCCCCACAGGCAATGACTCTGTATGAATAGCCTTCCACAGTCCATCATTCAGGGAAGAAATCTTGTCCTTCTATTTGCATTAATAGCATAATTTCCTGCTTACTTAGATAAAGTCTGCAAAGCAAATTGAGACTTGTGTGCAGTTCTTTTGTTTACAACTCAGAGGTGTTTTCTCCTGGTGCAATACTTCAGGAACCTGTCTTGGAGCATTTATCATTGTAAAAAAACTAGACCAATTTAAAATGTTAATACAAACTCTGTATCAGCCTGACTGGCCTGGCTTTTCATCTCATGTTGCCAAGAGCTTGTGTTGATTTTTAAACACGAAGTGGAGGTGATGGATGCTTTGTAAGGGGTGGAGGGAGAAAGTCCTTCAGTCCATCCTCAGGCAAACTGCTGACAGAAGGAAAGGCTCCCATGGAAGGAGACAGGAGTTTGTTGTAGCATAGATAGTGTCCCTATCAAAGCAGCCTTATGTGATGATGAAGCTAATTAATATTCAAAAAGGATTGTGGTACAAAGCTGTAACTAGTAATCTGAGTCCTCTAGCATCAGTGACACTTAGATATGTATATCAAGTGGAGAATAGACTCCTTTCTGTTCTCTTGGAGCATAAATGTGTGATCAAAGAAATAACATGCACTACAGCTGCCCTTAAGCAATGACCCTAACCTTATGCCTCTCTTCCCATTGCCAGTATCCCCAAAGCACTCAACAGATGTCAAATATAGTTAAAGTGGAACATATCCATGCATCTAATTTGCAGGCAGAGTAATTGCTGGCAGAGGTTGCCAAATTCTGATGTGCTTGTTCAAAAGATACCCCGATTTACACACCTCTGAGCAATGGAGCTTTACAAATTACTAGTTTTGAGTAATAATCAATACATTTTGAATGGTGAAATATCAGTGACCAAATTTAGTTATAAAATGTGTAGAAGCATAAATTGTGAGCTATCTCAGTCCAGGAAATCTGCTGATTTTGTGTCTGTACAGCTCCTAACTGGGGTGCTACCCCTACAACCTATTGCTGTTCATGTAATATATAACAGTAAAATAGCCCAAAATCTGCTCTAAGATGAAGTGTTGTTAAAGTGAACATATCTGCCTTGTATAGCATATTTAGAGGGTACAACAAGAACAACAAAAATCCAAAACAAAAACAGAAAAAACATACTCAGTTTATGTATTTGCGCTTTAGAGATTGCCCTGGTCACTTTGTGAAGCTTCCTGTCTTCCAGTCAAGCAGTTTGCTCCTGCTACCTGGGACAAGTAAACCAGTTCTCAATTTTATTAGCTTCCTGGTATGCTCCAGCAGTCTTTTCTGTGAGGCTCTACAGGGCTTTCATTCAAAGGAATGAACCCTCTGGACTGGACCAGGACATACTTTTTCTCCCTTTAGACACAAAAATATATTTAAGCAGCTAGTGTCCATGGAAACTCTGCAGGAGCTGGAGACGACTCCAGAAGTCTCCCTCTTTGTTTTATATGCTCCTCAAAATGGTAACTGGGAGGGGAGGAGGAGAAAGGGAGAAGGTTATAACTTTCTGCTCATTGAGGTTGTTTTTCTCACAATTGCGGGGTAGAGGTCTTGATTCCCGGAGAGCTGTTCAAGGGTTAAGAGCCTATCTGCCAGAGAAAGCAGATCTGATCCTAATCTAGTGTCATTTTTAGCTTATGCTACAAGAGAAGGCACTGAAAAGTCTCCTCCATGCTGAAACTCGTTATCCAGAGAGCTCTCTCCCTGGTACTCTGGCCACACATTCAACAAATTAACAACTAAATTTTAGCCAGAGACCTAAAGTAACCTCCAAAAACTGTGGGCCAGGAATTTTTTCAGTTCTGGTCTCTGTGATGATTAAGTAGAGTTCCCTCCATGAGACTGCTCAGGTCCAAACTTTTATATAAATTGTTTTGTGATCTGGTTAGGCTTGATGCCAGCCATGCTTCCCCATGTGAAGCATGTTTACAGCTGGAGTAGGGCCTGGAGGAGGAGAGAAGGAGGGTGATTTATCTAAAATCTGGTTTGATGCCTGGAAAATAGGCATATTATACATAAAGAAAATTGCATCCACTTAGATTGCTCCAATGTGCTTTACTTTCTTTTCCCCTTATCTATAGAAACACTGAGTCAGGGTACAGATGAATCTAAAGAAGATTTGGGGAATATGCCTTGCCTTTGGCTCGTAAAGCAGGAAGCCTTGCCACAAGGTTAATGGACTGGAGAATAAAACTGAAAGGCAAATCCATAGGACAGCTAGAACTGACAAAGCCTAGATATGCCAAGGGCTTTTTGAGCAGGGCTAAACATTTCTCCTTAACATACACATCAACATTTCTTTAATCTATACCATGAGGGAATTTCAGTCAGCCAGCACAGCTGTGCCTTGCAGAGCTGCTGCAATCTCAGTTTGAGCCCCTGTTGCTGGCCAGATGCAGCCCCGCTCCCAGTGGGGTTCTGCCCCTTCTCCAGCTGGTTCAACTGGGGCACCACAGACCAGAGTGGCCTCATGCGTGGCTGCCCTCTGCTTCTGGAAGATTTGCTGCTACAGATAGCATGCTAGTGGCTTGAATATAATAAATGTGGTCTCTCAGTAAAGAAGTGACTATAATATGTTCTTGTGTTTTCCCAGAGACTGACAAGTCTGGTGTGAGCTATGTGTAATTGATTATTCTAACTCTGGGATAATTGTTAAGATTTCATTTTTCTTCTAGTTTTTGCCCTGCTCCATGCTGTCTTTTCCTGCCTTTTCTTTCTTTAAGTCATACACTTTTTTTATCTTTGGCAATATTTGCACTTTTGATTACTACACTTTTATGCATAAGACCCAGAGGCAAGAGGATATAGAACACCTTTATGAAGAAGAGTAGTTTTATTATGTTTAATATTTTCACTCCTGGCAAAGAAATACAAATGCTGCCATGAAGTGGTGAGCAAATCTCAGTTCCAGCTTTTCCTAGCATTAATAATGCGTGCACTTTGTTGTGGTTCAGCATAGGTTTCACTAGGAAAGCACATTCAGACCTGCTAGTTGGTATAACAGGGGTAAAATTGTTGCTTGCCTTTATAGGCCTCCTCAATAATTACTTTAAAACATTCCTATCCTGTTTTGTGTGTGTGTGTGTGTGCTATTGTACTATTTTGAAGGTTTCTTAATGCAATCTGCGCATTTTTTGTGTACAAGCAAATCCTTGAGTTTGATACAGCAGTTTTCAGATAGAAACGTGATACTCTTTACAAAAAACATGTGTTTAGGTAAGCTGTACCTGGGTATGGTAAAAGTGTTGAAACAGCTGGTTCATTGGTTAATAGAGTCACTGCTAAAACCTAATATAATAAACCTTTACTCAATACTGTCTGATTCAGTAATCCTTTGTAATGGCATAAAGAAAGTCAATATTCTCTGAGTAATGGCATTACTATATAACAGATTCATCATTTAGAAAACTACACAGTAAATTGACAGCAAAATCAGGTAGTTTGGTGTATTTTGGCTGGTGGAATGAGCCACAACTTATAGAAAGAAAGTAAAGGGTGATAAACCAGGATTGCATTGCTGGTTTACACTGCAATGCTAACAAGTAGGTGGCTGCCATTTAAACAGCTCAAAAACTCTGAGCCTGCTCTCTGTTTTGTTGGTGCCAATGCCAATGCCAGGAAATAGTTACTTTTTTTGTTAGACCAGTATCTTTGTGAAGAAACTCAAGCTGCCTATCTCCAAAATAAAAGATTGAGGAAATTGGAGTCTAATTGCATTTTGAAAGTAGATATAGGATCCAGCAAATGATATCAGCGAGGCAAATTAATTCCTAGTGTAATTACATTGACGTCAGTGAAGTTAATTCAGGGATAAATTTGGCCCAATGTCTTCAAGCATTGTTTGCACAGGAGAAATCTAAACAACAACAACTCCCTTTTACTGAATCAGAAAGCCACCATGTTTGTTGGAGTTTTTTCTATTGTAATGGCCAAAAATAAAAAAGAGGATGAGCAAAAACCTCACAATTTTTCTATTTGGGGTGAAAGTATGGAGTTACATTCTTTTGTTTGCTGAACTGTTAAATTCTACTGTATTTATCTTTCTTACTCTTTTTAAATTTATTTTAATAAAAAGCTCTTAAGGAACTCTGCAAAAGGACAATTTTGTTCTCTTGAGGGAGATCCTGTAAGTTTTACCCAACAAAACCAGTGACAGAGTTGGAAGCAGGAGAGAAATAGCCATCCATGAGACTAGGCTCCCAGTTTCCTGTCTTCAGTAAGCCCTTTGACAACTACCTTGGGAGTTTCAGACTTAAAAGATGATCTAGGGAATTTCAGAAATTAGCTGATACAGGGCACATTGGCTACACCTGGATTATTTTGGTATCACCCTGATACAGGAGCTCAGGCCACACCAGAATAACATCACCAACCACCCAGGTTTAAAGGCAGTTTTTGGAATTAGCCACAGGTGAAAAACTGGCCCTACCCTCCACTTCAGAGCAAACCCAGGTGCATTGGTCTGGTTTCCCAGCTGCTTTCATGTTTCCCTGCTGCCTTACCAGTAAAGTCCTGTGGTCTTTCTTAGGTAGACAAAGTGCTATGGAGTCTTTCCTTGTTCCTGTCTGCAAAGGCATAGTGTGTTTGCAAGGTTATGCAGCTTTATTAGAGGTTACACAAGCTTTAAACTTTCTAGCCTGGCCAGAAATTGAGAAATGTTTTACATTTGTAGGTTTAACTTTGTCAAGCCTGAGTGCTTTGGTACAGTTTGCAGGAGAGGTCTCTATAATCTGTCTGGCTCTTGGTAACACTTTAATAAAAAGAGCTTCCTCGAATGGAGCAAATTTTTGGTTCCTTGCTACAGTTTTATTTATTACCCATATATGATTACTGTGATAATGTAAGCCTGCTGTGTAAACAGCGTGCCACCTCCACACATAGACACTGATTTATACGTCTCATCATCCACTGAAGATAAAGCAGGGAGCAGACCAGCCAAAAAAGATAGCCAGCTAACCTATTAGCTAGTAAAGCACATCTTTTGTTCAGTTGATGTGCTGTTTGGCTCAAAACAGAGAATAGATATGCTGATAAAAAGGATTATCACATAAATTTCTTCAAGTTGGTATAACTGAATGCAGTGCTGGAGCCAGCAGTTCCTAAATTAAATTCTCCCTTCTGTGATGGAGTCAGTAGATTAGTGACTAGACCTTCAACTTTCCAAGTTCTAAGTCAAACAATTGTAGTAATACAAAAGGGGTTTTGGAAAAGCTTGCTTTTCACTTGCTAATTTATCCTTGTGAATTATAAGGAGTTTGGTTTGGTTTCTTTCCAGCGAGGTATGTGTCCTAATGCACTAAACATTTATTAGGGAGTAGAATTTTTATATAAAAGTTGGAAGGCAGATGGTTA
This sequence comes from Lathamus discolor, assembly GCF_037157495.1. Classification (NCBI taxonomy): domain Eukaryota; kingdom Metazoa; phylum Chordata; class Aves; order Psittaciformes; family Psittacidae; genus Lathamus; species Lathamus discolor. The sequence goes on from NC_088885.1 coordinate 63,503,221, forward strand.
AAGTAAAAACCCCGCAGGCTGTCCATTCTAATATATAAACAATGGGATCTTTATGTTTTGCCTGTTCAATGTTTCTTGAAAGTTGTCCTTCAGCAAACTGCAGCACCTGCAGTAACCAGAGGCAGCTCTCTTTCACTCGCTTCTCGTGTCTATAGCCAAGGTTCATAAGGTGCTGAGTGCCCAGTTTCCATCACCCTCACTTGCTTTCTGTGCCTGCTGCTTTCAGAGAAATTAACAGGTGCTTGACAGGAGCTCTGACATAACAAAATGTATGTCCCGTGTTTGATACCAAGAAAATGAAAATTACCCTCTGCTTCAGTCTTACTGAAAAATATACATCAGCCAAGCCTTGGAGGGCAAAGGGCTTTTAGGTGCTGAATTCTTTTTGAAATATAGCCCATCACTAGCTCACAACTAGTTTATAATTTATAAACCTATTTTATAATATATGCGAAGAAACTGTGTAATAAACTTATAGGCATAGAACAAGGTAAATAGGTAAAACGTTGTACATAGATCAGAGACTGATCCTGTTAACACATAGTTAACAGTCCCATTCCTATTTAACTGGAATGGCAAAATGCTGCAAGGCAGTAAAACGTGGAGTACCCTTGCAAGTACTGAGTTGCAGAGGCCACCTTTGTTAGCTGACTCCTGCTCGGGTATACTGAAAGCAGTTAGGTTGTTAAAACACTTCTCCTACTGCTACCGTAGTGTACCTAAATCCTTTCCATTCCTGTAAACTAAATAATCAGCTTGTTGCTGCGACTAGCAAAAAAAAAAAAAAAAAAAAAAAAAAGAAAAAAAAAGAAAAAAAAAAGAGTAATTCTGCCAGTCAGTCCCATCTGAGCTTTATTCTCTGAGTGTCATATGTCTATCACAGATACTGTGTCCCTTGGAATAACAATAATTGAGCCAGGCAGCTGAGTCTTGCTGTGGATATCTACAGGGGAGGGGGGCCCCGATAAAAGACTCATCAGTTTCGGCTTAGTTCAGTAGACATCTGTGCAGCAGAGGACCTCGTGATGATCCTGGCAGCAACTCTTTTCATTTGGGTTTGGCTTTTTGTGCTGAATGCTTTTTGTACTGAGTCCCTGTACCAGCCTGTCTCAGCACTTTCAGAGCCAGAGCTTTTTCTCTTCATAAGCTCCAGGGTTTTTTTTTACAGGCCACTGGGTCTGACTGGAGCTCTATCCAGAATTACAGAAAGCAGCAACCACCTGTCACCAGGACATTGTGCACAGTGGAGGGTGAGAGGAGTGGGGTGGGGGGGAGGCACAGGGAGATGGAGTGAGCCAGCTGATTGCAGGGGATTTCTGAGAAGCAGGACTCTCTGCTTATCCATTTGCAAACACAGGAAATGATAACAGTGGTTGTAAGCTTTGGAGGGACTGGGTGAAGGGGAAATAAAGAAACCAGAAAGAGAAAGATTAGGGGTTAAAAGAGACCCTGCCCAGAAAAGTTTGATAAATTAATCTTTTCAGATTCCTGTATCAGTTGTAGGATTTTTTTCTACATATGATACCCTCTTGGCTCTGGCAGGATCTACATGCATTTCATGTGTTTCATGCATTAGCATAATTAGGCAATAGATGAAGAACTGGCTTAGTGAAGACTGCATTGCCTTCTTCAATATAAGAGTGGGAATCAGGCAAAAACTATTCAGTTGCATATATCTCCTGACATCAATTGCAGTTTGGACTTTATGGTGATACAGATTCAGTTAGTCTTCTCATGCAGAGTATTTCGAGTTACTTTCTGTGGGACCCCTCAGTTCTCCCTTCTTTCTCTAGGACAACGTTTACAATGGCTAGTCAGTTTATTTGAAATACTACTTTGAATGGTGTAAGCTGTCTTAATAAACCAGAGAATACTAAAAATATTAAGACTTTTCTGTGAAGAATAAATTTGTTTTCTACCGAATACAAAAGAGCATTGAAATTTACTTGGATACTTCATTAAAGTATCGTTGATGAAATCTGTATCTATATCAAGCCCTTATCAGGCAGAATAATATTCTGTTCTATAAAGTGAGAAGAGAATTTTGCCCCCACCACATTACAGAAGTGTGCAATAACAACAGTTGGACAAAATCCTAATGTTTTTTGCCTGTAAAATTTTCCACTCATACTGCTGAGGCAGATCTTTATTGATCTGAAATTTAGACATATAAACTACACCACCCATTTTGCCTCCCCCTGTAGCTAATGCAGAAAGTACTGTTCCAGAGGTTAATCTTGAGATCAGACTTCATGGAACAGGACAATTTGCCCACTGGAGAGGGTCTTGCTCCCTTTGGGTATGCTTTGTACTCTAAAACTGAGATCTAGTTAGGCGCTTGACTTTTAGATTATTGAAGTTCAATGAGGTGAATCCCAACCCAAAACCCTCATCTGTCTCAGTGTTATTAAAAGAAAGGCATGCCAGAACATTAGGCTGACATTTACTGTATGTCATCAGGTTTTTGGTCTTTATCCTGTGTATTGTGTAAAGCTCACTGACGTATTTCTTTCAAGTTCTGTAACACTGAGGCTTTCTCTGAAGTTATTCAGCAGGGGCCACTGCCAGTCACAGGGAGGAGAGCAGGAGGTAGCAGAAGGAGGCTCAGCCAGAGCAACTCTGTTACTTGTCAAAGGTATGTGTCCTTACAGTCCTGGGCTTGGTCTCACTCCTGATTATCTCACTCTCAGTGGGAAAAGTGGGACCTTTTGACCTTAAAATGGAGGCATTAACAAGAATGTAAAACAATGTGATGAGGTTAATTTGCTCCTTGGTAACTCAGTAATTTTGTGAGTGGTACAGACAAAAGGACATTCCCTGCTTAGCAAAACCATCTTTAGCTTTCTCTGTTTCATTCTCCAGCTCAATACAAGACCTTAAGAGTATGGGACAATAACAAACAGAAATACACTCAGCAGTCAAAGTGGGACTGTTGCAGTGGGTGCTCCTAAATCAGGACAGCAGTACATCTCCTGGCTACTCAAAGGGATATAGTTTCACACTAAGGAAGAATAGGGCCAGTTCAAATTCATTTAATCTTGTGAAAATATGTGAAAGATATATATATATTTAACGTATAACCTTATGGTCCTTTCACAAATATATCAAAGGTATAATCTACTTTTAATAGATGGGGTAACGTGTCTTCACCAGGGACTTAAAGATGCAAATGACTAGTTCTCACCTTCTCTGATGACAGGTAACTGCTGCAGTTGTCATAAGGCTGGGATGTTATTTTGGTGTTTCCTCAGTGCAATACTTAAGAATTAATGTCAAAAAGTAAAAGATGCAGTGTAATGTGTAATGACTTGATTAATTTCAATTCCTGTTTTTACCTTTCAGTTTATCAAAGACTCTGGAGGCACAAAACTGTAGAAATGGACTGTGAAAACTGGAAAAAAATAGCTGTACCCCTAGAAACATAAGGCTCAGGTTTTGCCAGTGACCTTTCACTGCATATATGTTACAGTTTTTTATTTACTACAGGTGTGAGGTATTTATGCCAGCAGGTGGCTGATCTCTCTTCCCAAGTAATAACAGGACAAGGGGTAATGGCCTCAAGCTGTGCCAGGGGAGGTTTTCCTTGGATATTAGGAAAAATTTCTTGATTGAAGGTGTGATCAGGCATTGGAACAGGCTGTCCAGGGAAGTGGTGGCATCACTGTTCCTGGAAGGGACCAAAAAACATGTAGATGAGGCCCTCAGTGGTATGGTTTAGTGGTAGATTTGGCAGTCCTTGGATAAAGGTTGGACTTGATGACCTTAAAGGTCTTTTCTAACCTAGTTGATTCTGTTTGTTACCCAGTTATATTGATTTTTTTAAATTTTTTTTCCTAGTTTTAGTAACCAGTATGCTTGAGAACCCAGGAGGGACCACAAATTTAGTTGATTTCCTGCATAAATAAGGAATTAGTCTTGCAAGAGGTAACGTAACAGAAGGAGTGCAGTATTATTAAGGAGTTGTTGGGGACACAAACATATTGCTTGTGATTTACTTTTCCATTGAGAACAAATTTGTTTTGAGAGGAGATTTTTTCTAAACCGACAGTGTTCTTACATGAGCTGCTTAGTGCCAGTGAAAGACAACTTGATACAGCATCTTCGTGTCTGGTAATGTTGCATGTTTACCTTTAACTTGTAAGTTAGAGGGTACTGATGCATTCATCTTCTTTGTTCTTTTCAACTCTCTATATGGGCTACACTAAGCCACACACCAAGTTAGAATTTTGTCCTTGGCTTCCATCAAAACACAAGGGAAGCATTATTGAAATATATTAAAGAATTTCACTAAACTAATTTGAAATGTTCCATGTCAAATGTACTTAACCTTTGAAGGATGTCTGCCTGCACATGAAGTTATTAAAAAAATTAAAACTGAAATCATTCAAACTATCCCTAAACTAAGAAGGTGTTCTTTTCCTCAGAAATCTTAGCAAGTTAAAACCAAGGGAAAAGGGAGATATACGTGAGCCAGGCATAGCTGTTACTGAAACTTCTATTTGCTGCTGGCACCTACCCGTGACCAACATAAAGACACTGGAGGAAACAGGTTTCCTACTTCTTTCTCAACAAACTCTTAAGGCTACTTCTATTTAACACTCAACTGGGGTAATATGAATAACTAAAATTCCTTTAATAAGTTCACTGAATGACAGTGATTCTGTTTGCCCTATTTAATCATAAATCATACTTTTTATGATTCTTCTCAATTTTTATGTAAAACTTTATCTCCTGAATGAACTTGTTTGTGTGAAGTGTTACAGCTAAGTTTTGAGGCTCTACTCATTTCTCAGCTATTTGGGGATTCTGGAAAAGCCTATTTCATGTTCCCACTTGGTCTTTATATGTACCTTAGACTAGGGCATTTTTTCCAAGGATAGCTGAAACTTTCAGCTTCTGCAAGAATTAGAAAATACTCAAGGTGAATATTAAAATTTATGAAGCTTATCTTCCTGCCATTAGACCTGGCTTCAACAAATAGGATCTCTGTGGCTTTGCTTTTGAGAATATAAAAAAAAAAAAAAAAAAAGAAAAGAAATCAGTGCAGGTATCTGCATCAACAAAATACATATTTATAAAAATACCATTTTTCCTTTCACCGCAAAAATGTTACTCTTCAAAGATGAAAATTTATGTATCTGTAGGAGACATACCAACATTGCTGCAAAAATAAACTCAGCCATTCTTCCCCTGCAAGGATGAACATTTGTTTAAAGATGAGGTTACTGACTTGAACACACAACATTTCAACCCACACCCAACAATAGACTAAAGGGGCCTTAAAGGCTTCATGTAATCATAACAGATAGCAGCCCTGTGGCAATTCCAGTTTGCTGTGTTAGGGCATTTGTCTGTTCTGGTCCTTACTGGAAGAATAGTAGCCTCAGGAATTAATGTTTTGATTAGTCTGAAAACTCAGTAATCTAAAAGAAACAGTAGGAAAACACCTGCTTGAAACAGAAGATGGTAATTCTGTTTTACAACCCTCTTTCAGGCTACACACCCACCTGTATGAGAACACCTAAGAATTGTTGGTTCTCCTACGTTTCCTTCATTGTACTTACAATACAATATCTATTTCATTATGTGGGGGAGTAAGGGAAATGAAACTCAGCAAGAACAGAAGCAGCAGAAATAGCAGAGGCAATAGTGAGATAAATATATATTTGGGAGTAGGCTTCCTCCTTATTAATTTTCAAATCATACAATTTTACCCCTTAAAAAGAGTATGGATGCCATATTTAAAACAGTCTGAAATTTGATCTCTGGGGCAGATAGTAAAAAAATACTAAAGCTGTACTTTGACAGCTGGCATAAGCATGGGTAACTCCTGGGTGTTAAGCATGATGAAGACAGTGGAACCACACTCTGGACTCCTTAAGGTTAACCTGAATTTAAAGTGGGTGGTGCTGAGCTTTTGCAATGATAACAGATGGCTGTGATGAGCTTGCAGAGAAGAAGTGCTGAGACTCAGGAGAAACCAGGAACTGGTGTGATGGATTGTTAGCCAGGGAATTCTGAACAAGGATTGAAGATGATCCCGAAGACATTATGGGAGTGACATAAAGAGGTAAAGTTAGAGTAAAATGGCTTAAAACCCCCTAAAATCAAAGTAAGATCTTTGAACCTGTCTGTGATTCCCCTGTCATTCTTCAGTGCTAAACCTGTGTGCTAATCTTATGAGCTATGGCTGTTTTTTGACATACAGTTAGGCTGTGATATGGTGTAGTTTCATTACACTATACTATTCCAAACTTTAATCCTCCAGTTTCTGCATGCAGCAGGAGGAGGTTTGGATAGTCCTTCAAAAATGGGCTGAAATGTGACACACAATCAGATGACTGTAAAGATGTGTTGGATGACCATACAGCACATGCAAATCAGGCCTAGTGCCATCACACTTTTGGTACAGGGAGTAGCTGTTGTAGATGCAGTCTGGCTCAGGGGAATTTATGAATGGGGCACAGCATGTTCTCTACATGTTCTTACAGGACATATCTTTCAACAGCATCCATTTGTTTCTGCTGCTTCCCTGAACGGTAAAAAGGCAAATTGTAGTGAAGAAAATTGTGTGCTTTTTTCCTAAGTATTATTACTGCATTATTATTTTTACTATTGACTTGGGGCTCATACACCTAGGGGGTTCTTCTGTGGCTGAGAATTTGGCTCTAGCCAAGTCAACATGGTGTTTGAAGTAGCTCAGGTCATGGCCTGTAAAAGTCAAAGTCTTGGCTGACATACTGAATTATCAACATACTGGATTACCAACATTTCCTCAAAGCTGTTGCCATTTCACGCTTAAAGATTTTGCATCCTAAGAACTCTCGTAAAGTAATGTTTATGGACATGTAGTTAAATGCATAATCAAATGGCTCTTAAGAAACCCGGAAAAGGATCATTCTTGCCACTTTTCTGTTTGCTTTTCCCATCAGCTTAGACCCATCTCCTTCCCACTCTCCTCCTTCCTGGGGAAGCAGGCAGTTGTGAGGGGGTTGTGCAGCTGCAGGACAGGGTCTGCGTCTCCGCTGTGGGAACATGGGTGTGTTGGGTCACTCTCCAGCCTGCATCCACACTCAGGAAACTGATGTCACTCTTGGTCCCCCAGTAATCCCAGACCATGCTGCCCAGCTAGATGCTTGCCAGTCCTCTGTCGTGCCATGTTTGTCTGCTCCTGTGGCATTTAAAGAGGCTCCTTAACTCACTTGTTTCTTCTTTTGCTGTTGAGCATGATTTCTAGCTGGGGGGAAAAATCCAAGAATTCATAACAAAAACACGGGGGAAAAACTATCTCCATTGAAGTTAATAATCAGCAGGGTCCAAATTACCTCTTATTAGCATTTATTTTACAAAAGAGGCAGGGTATAATTTCGCGATAGATGCAGATTTGGAGAGGGTCTATAATCAGCCTCCTGAAGAGCTCTGCCTGAAGTACATGGCTGCTTATTTCTTTACCAAATTGCACAGCTCTCTTTCCCTCTCTCTCACTTCCCCCACCCTCCCTGGTCTCTTTCTTGATCTCTTTGAATAATGCAATCGCTTTGAATAGCCCAGACAGGCCTGAAGATTAGGGAGCCTGTTTGTGGAGCGGGGGGCCAGCTGAATAGGCGCAGGAGGCTGGCTCCCTGGGAAAACAAGGCGCTGGGAACTAGGCCAACTGTGAAGAGCATGTGCTGGGAGGGACTGAATAGGCAAGCAGCCGGCCAGCCCATATGTCAGGCTGTGCCACAAAGACTTCTCTGCACATCTACCATGACAAACAGGATTACCGAAGACAATTAATCTGGCACGCTTTATCAAAATCAAGCGCTGACCCCCAACCTCTCCCCCCAGTGTGCAGCAGATGCCACGCTCCAGTTCAATGGAGCTCAAGTGTTCCCTTTTTCGCCGCTGAAAGGCATCCAAAGCCTGAATAAGGTTGGCGTGGACTAATTGCAAACACTGTCTGATGGTGACAGTCCTAATCAAATGAGATGAGCTCACCTTTTCTATAAACTTCTAATGGGAAGGCTGGCGGCAGCTCCCCATCAGCTGCTGAGAGAAAGAGAAATGCTGGAGCTGAATGGGTTTTCCCCTCCTTTCTCCCCCTCTCCCCTTGCTGCCTGATGGAGGAAGGGGGCAGCCACACGCATCTTTTCCACTTGAGCCTTTCGGCTGTTGCATCACGGGAGAGATGAGGAGGGAAAGGATTGGAGCCACCTCTGCGCAAAGACAGGTCTGCTCAGCAGCTGCCAAAAAGGCACCAAAAGGCAGCATGTTGATGCTTGCTGCCATGCTAGAAACCAAGCTAAACCTCCAGGCCTGAGTCCTCAGCTAAAGTCTATGGAGCTACAACCCCACTCCTCTCAGTATTTGATCCTGGCTGCGGGATGTTCCTGTCAGTTCTGCAGTACAGAGTATAAACTTACACTCATTATGACCAGTCATTTCTTTTCATCGCCCTCCTGCTTGTTTTACTTTACTTACATTTCAACATATAGGAATTTCAAAAAAGCCTGCCCAGGTTGACCTTAATAGAAAATGAAAAGTGCAGTTCAATAAGAGAGGGGGGAAAGCAGGGGAAAACTAACAGTATTTTATCTTATTGCTTTTGTATTTACCTTACTGCTTTTCAAATAAGCGGCTCAGATGCTTGCTGTTCAGCCCAGTAGGCATAAGGCCTCTGTACTACAGAAATCCCTCATGAGCAGCCTTCTTCTCACAGAAACTACTCGTCCTCTTAGTTTCAGTCAGCTTAGAGGCAACTGCGTTTCTATATTTGCATCCTCTTGCTTGTTAGTATGGATGGAGTCAAGGTTTGCATATGCATGGATGAGTGGTTCCTTCAAGTATTATTTTTTGCCCAAGTTTTCAAGGAAACGTTTTATTCGATTTAGTTAAAATCCAACAGAACTTCTTCAGTTTTATGACACAGAAAAACAATAATAAACAACTAAAAAAAATACAAGCAAGTTTTACTCACAGAACATATCTTGCAGGATATTCTATTTTTTGTAAAATTGTCACAAATGAAAGGGTTAAAATGGTTCATTTTGGAAATGATTTAGGAGCTTTTCATAATATTTTAATTTTTTCTTTTAATAAGAGAAAGAAAAATATCTCTCTCTTCTTCCCATACACATAAAAATGGAGTTTAAACCATTCTTTATAACTTCATCTTTTTCTAAGTCTTTTTCTGTAAAAATGGACAGTATTTTGTCCTGAGTGGCATTTGTATTTCCTCATAATCTGTTTTCTGATATGAAGTTGACATCTGGATATTATTTCTCTCCCTACTTCTGTGGATTTCCTCAGCATAACACCCCATGTTTCACTAATTTGCATAATTAGAACTTTCCTCTGAAAGTAAGAGTAGTAAGGAACCCATGCACGCCATGTGCAGGGAAGGCACTGAGGAGGAAGGTGTTAATGATTACCTTGATTTCTGAAAACAACCTGTGAGGGTTGGGAACCACCTGGATCAGTTTGACTCTGCCTATGAAACCCCTGTTCCTCTGCATACGAACCAGTGGTAGTAGCTCCAGGAAAGGTTCACGTGTCCACACACAGCTGAGATCGATGCTGAGCAGTTGTGACAAGGTAGTTACTTCCTAGAAACTACAGTGCCTTTGATTTACATTTTTCCTGAGTATCAGTTCTCAGCACACTGTGTCCTAACTAAAAAGAACAAACCCCCCAAAACCAACAAAAAACCACCCCAAACCTGAAATGATAAATTTGAGGGCTGACACCTGCAAAAGCTGTTGCTGTGGGAAGGGAGGTTTCACTGGAGCAGCACTCTCCCATCTCTAGCTGAAATAGGCAAGAGGTTCTTATTAGCAGCACACTGTTATGATGTCCCTCAAATCTGTTAATGTTTCTTCATGCTGCATATCGAGAATGGGATGTTTAAATGCTAGTTACACATGGAGGAGCAGCTGATTTTGATATTACAATGTTTACACTCCAGCAACATATTCCAGCATCTGAAAAATGCAGTACTCAAAGTGGGTCCAAAAGGGAAATCAGAAAACAGAGCTAATATTGCTCAAGGCACCCAGCAGAGGCCAGCTGCAGATCACGCAGCAGCTCATTGCTGTGATCCTCTGACATCCCATAGCCCAACACTTTCCAGAAATCAAAGGCCAGGTTGTGTTTTAATTCAGAGTGCTAGGGTCGATTTCTAAGAAGTCTCTTGTAATGAAGTGATATAGGGAGAATGAAACTGTAGCTAATGGCTGCTGCGCAAGAAAGGTGAAGGAGTGAACCACAAGTCCTACTTTAAAAAAAGAAAAAAGAGAAAAACGGGAAAAAGAGCACAACAAACACATGAAACTCAATTCACTGCAGGCTGATGAAGAATGAAGTGACAAGATATTGATCTGAACTACCTGAAAATAGAAGACAATATCTGCATCTCCCTGCTGTGAGGGGAGGAGCTGCCTGCAGGATGTAAGCCCCATTGTGAAGGCTTGCTGAGGGGTTACTGGGGTAAAAGCATCCCTGAGGCAGCTAGAGGCTTGCATCTGCACTCAAAATGAACACAGAGCTCTAGTGATGCCTCTCTTCGACTTAACCCGATCTCTGGTAAAATGGAGAATATCATATTTCATGATTATTTTAGGAAAGAGAAAGACTCTAAGACTGCAAACCTTTTGATTGCAGCTAATTAAAACTTTTCTTTAAAAACTAGGGGTGGTACTTACACCATTCTTACACTGGTTTTAGAGCAGCTCAGTAGGTCACAGTAGCATACATCAACTGCCAGGAGTACCAAGATGGCTAAGAATCTAGAAGGTGGAGCTGATATGATAATACTTAGTGACATGGATGGGAATTTCTCCCAGCCATTAGCAGAAGTAGGAACTTGCTTTTAAAATAAAGATTCATGTCAAATGACATTTTTTAAATGTCATCTGGTTTGCGGTGGAGTAACCACTGTTTCTTCTAAAGTGCACTGCATGTGTAATTGAAGTGTAATTCAGAAATTACTTTGTGAGTATTGACACAGAAAGGGTCTTCCCCTCTCCACCGACCCCCAAGGAATTGCCACTGCCTGCGGACAGCAGGAGAAAGTTTGACCTACTTTATCATGCCTGCTCATTGCTGTCAAGAAGTTTTTTGCCTCCATAAATAAGAGATCACAGACTTTTTTATTTTGAACACATATGAGCACAGCCTAGTGAATTGGACCAGAATAACAGAAACCCAAACCTTTTCCTGCCCTCATACCAGGACAAAATCAATCTTTTTGAAGGTTAAGTAAATACACCTCACTTACTTTCTTTTTCCTTTTTTTCCCCTGAACTCAAAAAGGACCCTTCATCTCTGGTGACACAATGTCCTGAAATGCATCAGAGGATCTTGCTTCCCCTTGAGTTCTCTGTAACATTTGTCAGGTCTCCTGCTTGGTTCATGCTGAAAGCTTTCCTCCAGGCCAGGATATGGTGTCTAATTTGGATGCCTTGCGTATAGGAAAATCACTCTGCGTTGCTGCCATAAAGCATGGTGTTTCAGTCACTGTGGTGTACTTTCAATGTGGCGCAAAGAAATACTACTAATACATGGAATCTTGTGGTCTTGTTTCACTAATGATGTTGTTAATAACTCACCACATAGGAAAATAAAACCAAAGTGACTAGAAGAAAGGACCAGCTTTATCCAGTACCAAAGTGAAATGAATTATAGCATCATTGAGTAATGCTTATGGTAGAGGAAAGAAACTGTTCAGTTGCTGGAGAAATGAAATGTGCATGTATGAATGTGTAAAGAAACTCTGGCAGAGTTCAGTGCAGTGGGCTTTGTTTTACTCACATGAAATATTTTCCTTCCACAAGAAACACTTTCCAATATGAAGTGAGGCTGAACTTTCTTGGCTTAAAAATCAAAGTGATTGGCATCTATCTAAGCATAATAGATAGTTCAGGGCAGCAATCTCCAACTTCTTTTGATTTACAGGCCCCTAAATATAGAGGTGCAGATCCTGTCCAAGTAACTTAAGCCAAATGACATGGGGCTTGCTTTCCTATTTGGGTTTTACAAACCTCTTAGAAGTAGCTTATGGAACACTACAAGTCCACAGACCAGTTTCTGGTTTCGACTGCTGTCCCCAGCACATGGATTCCATGCAGCATGCTGCTTGTGGCACCTCCTAATGTATTCTTGGCTGTGGCATACCAACCATAGAGAGCACAGTATGGTATTGTTAGGATCACATTACTTGGTAGGGAGCTTTCTGGTTTTGTTTTGTAGGTTAGTTTTTTTTTACCTTGAAGCCGCTAATCACTGGTAGTCCCTAGTTGAGGCAATTTTCATTGTTCAGTAGGAAACAACAGGGGTTTTTTGGTTCAGCTGGAGTTTCAGAAAACAGAAATAGCATGGGGCTAAATTCAGAGTTCAGTTTAACTGAAAAGGAAACAGTTCCTTTCTGAAGTTTTAACAATGTTGTATAACTAAGTTTACAGCAAATGATTCTGCATCTGCAAATGAAACCCTCAGATTTAGAAAATGTCTAAAATATTCCGATTATTTCAGTATCTATTTAAATTCTTTTTTATACTGCCAAAATAATTTATTGAAATTCACAGGAGTTTGCAGAACATCTTAGTAAAAATCGTTATTTTTAAATGAATACATTTCAGCCAGGAAAGTTTTCTTAGCTGCAGGTACTTGATCACATAAATAGGCAGAAGGATCTTCTTGTCATCAAGGCAAACTCAGATTTGAGAATGTTCTTCGGAGGGTCTTGGCATTGTACCCAGAGGTGATTTCTGGTGTGCAGAAATAGAGTGGTGGGAAATGTATTCCACTCCCCTGAGCACAAAGCTGCAATGTGAGAGTGATGCTATCTTGAGAGGGGGCTCTGTGCGTCCTATCACTGCAGCAGTCACACAGCTATTGGTTTCATATCTTCTAAAGTGACTCAGTGAGCAGGCCACAGGCCTCCCAGAGAGGCAGATGGGAAGCTCAGTAGAGCTTTACCCCATTGGCTCAGTTTTGAACCCCCTGCCTTGAAGACAGTACACAAACCATCTCTGAGAAGAATACAATCCATAGCTGCATCCCTGAAGACCTAAGATTTCCACAACAAATGACAAAAACCGAATGCTATCTACACCTATGTTTATTATCAGCCCATCAGTGAGCTTTGAAATGCATTTGTGAGTAAATACAGAACAGACTTAAAATTCACAGAAAAAGTCCTTCTACCTTTTTGTAGTTTGAACAAAAAAAGATTTTCCTTTTTTCTTTTTTTTTTCAATCTCCCATCTTTTTAATCCTTAAATTGTTATAACACCAAGTGAACACTGAGATAAACTGCTGTTCAGATAATTCACTGTCAAAAATATTGAGCATACTTTAGTCAGATGGCAGTAGTAATGGTCTTTTCAAGTGCCGCTGCACAAAAGCTGAGCCTATCAAGATTTTTTGGCAGGCACTGCGTTTAACTTGTCATGTTATATATTGCAGCAATGCAGTTGAGGATCAGTATAAATCAACTTACAAGTCCGGAGGAAATGGGGGAATATGCTTGTGCAGCCTATTAGCAGCACAAGTGTCTAACAGAAGGTGGCAGCATTTTAACATCGTTCAGTCCAGCAGAAAAGATTAAAAACTGAACTCAATCTTTATGCCCAGAAAGCTGCTCTTTACATTTAGGCAGGAGGTACACACTGCTGCCTTGAATTTATATAGGTTTGATGAATTTATGTGGCTAAGACAGGCAGGAAGGTGAAGTTTTGATAACTCTTCAGTCTTCTTAATATAAATGTGGAAACAGACAAAGTAGGTACCGGAGGGAAAGAAAGTGAAAAATAAATTAGAAAATATGGCTACACAAAGAGTCAGAAACAGCTCACCCCTAACTAGAGGGCAGTTTTGTCGTAGCTACATTAGAAATATTGAGTGTGAAAATTTGCAGTTCCTAATGAATTACTGGGATTTAATCTCATACCGGTTTCACAGGGGACAACTCTCTTTTTCAAGAGCTATCACACCCTGTATTGTCAACTCGCATGATCTCATCACAAGCTTTTTGGCATTTATTGTTTTTCTTAAAAGCCCCGACCTTTGAAACTGGGCAACTGCATGGGAACCCCAGCTTTCACTTAACCACCACCAGCACCAAAAATAACAAGCTTTGAACCCTTGTGGTTACTGGGAAAAGTCAAAAAATATGAGCAAAATGCTCTCACAGTGCTCAAAAACCAAACAGCAGAGTGGGAAGAATAACAGTATTTAAACTAGAAAAAATAAAAACCACTTCTCATAAGGTTAGCTTAAAGTCATGGCCTGATTGACAATGGCATATTGCTGATGGGAAGCCTGGGCCCAGCACAGTAAGCCAGGCATGTCACTGTGTACTCTGATAGGGGCAGAATTAAGTGCCTGGCTTAGTGCGTAGCCATGAGCACAAAATGGTGTTGTTCACTTCGGTTATATTATTTGCTGATTTACAGCTCAAGTCGTTTGCTGAAATGAGATCTTAACTTGCTTAAGAACTAATACAGTGCCCAGTGCAGTTTGATGGCAAAACTCTCAAAGTCGGTTCTTTGGTATTCTTAAACACCTTTTCTTCTTTTCTTTTTTTTTTTTTTTTCTTCTTTTTATTAGGTAACTGCTTCAGCTAGCACTTGATTCACCTTTTAAGGTAGGTATGAATGACACTAAGGAATGCCATACTAATGGCCACCACAAGGACTCCATCTGTTGACACTAGCTAACGCCCAAAAAACCGTGACACAATATTTGCAATCTTTCTGTTTCCAGGTATTGCATATGGAAAAGAAATGGTAATTTTGAGGAGACTTCTCACTGTATTCACCTCAGAATCTTGACTGTAGCACAATTAGAGCAATGGGCAGATAACCACATGGCGACCAGCTATTGGAGGGGCTAATTTAAAAGAGAGATGAAACCTTGCAGTAATTGAGTTTGGGGGCTTAGCACAGACAACTCTGGGCACAGACAATCAGAGAGTCAAAAATGGCATTCAGTGGTTGAGCTGCCAAACAACCGAATGTCTTTCTAGGAGTACCAGAGAGCCCACAGCAGAGCTGAGAACAGGATCATGGCATCTTTCATTCTCAGATCCACTGAGAATTTTGTCAGACCAGAATTTTACATCTCATAATGAACACTCAGTTCCTGTACTTAGTAACATCAGCCACATACACATAGGTCAGCAATAGGGCTGGCAGGCAGTTTACCTATTTAATTTTGTTTGGCTTTTCGATGCACCTTCCCGGAGTTCCTATTTACTGTGTTGTGGTTTAAATACTTCAAAAGGAAATCGGCTCAGAGGACAGGCTGACCATTTCAACCTCATGGAAACATTTGTCCTTGCCTGCTTCCCAGAACAATTCAAAGAATGCCGTGTTTTGGGTACACACAACCAAAGTGAAATATCTGTGGGGAATAAATTGTGGACAGAATGATTCGGTAGGGTGACAATACTTGATCAAATTAAAGACCTTTGGAGTAAAGATCAGTGCAGATATCTGCACACCTAAAGACAGGATGTTCTACTTAATTTGCATGTTCTCCTGTAGGCAGTCCTCTGAGTGTTGTGTCTGAATTGTTTCATGAATCTATTAGCTAATAGTCTATTAGAATGATTCCCTCAAAATTAATCTAGTCAAGATTTGACATAAATGATCTAGAATGACAACAATTATAAAAATCACTTTATAAAAGAATGACCTTTTACAGAAGAAAAAGCAAATTTAAGCTAAATTGATTGAAACGACACACAGGCAATCAAGAACAGATATCTTTCTTTCTTCTTGTCATTGTAATAAAATGTCTGAAATGCCATAGTTCTGTCAGGCTTACAAATGCCACATTTCATATTTTTGTCAAGGATTTTTATTTTTTTTGCTGTTACTCCATGCATAAGGAATAAAACCTCATGCATGACTTCAAATATCATCATTAAGATCTTTATTAAAGTTCATTCCATCATAGCAGATGCATTTTAATTGCCACTTTTTAAGCTCAGCTCTGCAGCACTGTTTGTATTGCTTTAAATTAAACTCCGTCTTACTAATGGCAAGATCTGTCAGTCCTCTAAAATGTATTGAAAGTACCATAAAAATCTGTGAATTAGATGGAAAGAAAACCAGAACTTAGTAGAGAGAAATATATTTTATCATGCCTTGAAGAGGTGGTTCATTTTATGCTGCCTGTTTATGGCAAGCCAAATTACCTCTTGCATAAAATTTCTAATGTTCTCAGGATAAGGATTTGTCTGAGAAAGGACTGTATGAACCCGTCAGGATTTTGTCCTACATGAAAAGTAATTACCTCAATGAGTGGTAGACATTTCTCTCTAAAGCTGGATATCAGGGACCTGGCCTGATCAATTTGCATTTCAGTTGCTTGCAGGCATCAATTGCTGTAGCTGTCTATGAGACAAATCATGGCACACGAGGACAAGCATTAGATGCAACAACTGTGGTTTAAAACAGAAGTGAGTTCATCCCATGGGCATCATGGTCCTCTGTGTGTTTTTTGAAGGGTTTACACAATTTCTGCCAGGTTATTTATGGATGCTGCCATGGAAAATCCCTGTAGGATAAAAGGCCTCAGATAATTCCTACCCAGGGTTTACAGTCAGTCTTTATCTTTAGTTTTTATTTTATTTACCAAATACTTGAAGCTTTCCTCAGGAGTTCTGAGGGCTTCACTTATATCCTAACTTTACCACTTCTGGGCAGGCAATTTGAGTTTCATGGTCCAGGTAATTTTAAATGAGGTGAGACTTGGGTAGACCTTGTTGACAGAATACACAGAGGGCAATTTCTCTGTCATTAAAGGAAGAGGAATAAAAATTCCTCTTCCTCTTTGAACATAGGCTTTTTAGTTTATGTTAACAAGAAAGGCAAATTGTTGCATTTTACTTTCTTTATGACTTGATATCTTTAGCTTTAATTCAAAAGCAAATGTATAAAAGTTATAGGGCTATTTTGAAAACTGGAGCCCCTAAGACTTGCATAGTAACCTAGGGTGTGAAGATCATAGTTTTATAACCTTAAGGAGGGAAAAACACAGGCAATGTGTGTTAGTGTAAGTCGAGCCATCCCATATGTTAATAGAAGTCATGCTCAGGGTATGAATAATGCTGCAGCGAGGATAAATATTTTTGAGAAGTTTAGTACATGTTTATTAAAATTTGATTCTCAGGCCTGCCAAATATTGCAAAGTTTATAGCTAGCCAGTGCTGGGAAAAAAGTAGTTGTTTATCAGCAGGTACAGAGGAGAAAATACCCCGAGGGAGTGCTTCTCTAACCTACATGTTTTTTGTATGCATTGTATGCCTATGGATTTATCACAGGATGCTTGCCTTTGGATTTAAATCCATAGCAGTCGTTAGAGTCGTTAGAGAGCCTGTGAAAAAGCAGCAGCACACAGGCCTACTTAATGAGCACTGTAACACACACAGTATCTTTTTTATGGCCATAAAGGTGAAACTCTGTATCCCCAGAGGCACTGGCAAAACAATCTGGGCAATGTGGGAAGAGAAGACTTGAATGCAGAAGCTGAACTTTTGCATTATCTGTGTACTTTATGGTGCGCTGAGGTAAAAGCAAGCCTGGGCCTCCTCCAGGGTGTACAGGTGGGCAACTTCGAGGAAGCTGGCTTTGCACATCCTGCCTCAATTCCTGTCACAGCCTCTGCATATTAAAAGTTTATCTTTTACCCTGCTTGGGTTTTAGAAAAAGAGCTTCTGCACACTCTGAAATATACCCAGAAATAACAGCATGGTGTTTTTTTCCTCAAGAGTTTGGCCTGTTCTTAAGAGGGGCCATGATGCTGAGAGCAGGTCCCTCCACAGCTGTGCCACTGGGCTGGAGGACAGATGTTTGAAGGCTTATTTCCAATGTCATTACCGGTTGTAACTTTAACAAAGTCCTTAATTGTGAATCGATGTATTTGATGATGACCTTAATTATCCTTCATCTGTGGATAGACATGTGACTAATGTCCACCAGGACAACTTATCACCAAAAACCCTGTTCTTGTTTTCCAGCTATCTATTGACAAATCCAATTTTGAAGCTATTCTCTGCATGCTTAATCTTATAAGTGCATTAATATTCTGCCTAATGTATTCTTTATAAGCAAACAGATCCATTTTTTCAGAAAGACATGAGAGTCATAAATCAATAAACTAAATATGACCTTCTAATCTGGGCAGTAAGACTTCCTAAAACTTTCCAAAGGTTTCTTTGCTACTGCACATGGCTTTACTCAGATCAAACCATTTTTGGTACAGCTGTGACTGGAATTAAGAGTGGACAAGTAAAATACAGTCAACACCTACTTATTCTATGTTCTCCTATGGAATCAATAAACAGGGAGAAAAAGTCTGGGGAGAAAGGAGGAAGTTTAACTTTCCTAGCCTGCGTGCCTTAGTATATGAAGTTAGTATACGAAGTACAGGAGCAACATAGAATAGCTTTGTTCTACATCCAGTTTTGCCACAATTAAGTTGGTCTTTGGTTAGTTATGTCAAATATTATACCGCAGTTCTACCTCTATAACCAATATGAGAGTAAGCCTTACTTCCACGGCGAAGTGCTGCTAGCTTAAAAACTTACCTTAAGCAAGACGAGTTTCACAACATAGCCCCATCTTCATTGCAGAAGTGAAATGATACATCAGGCAGGTTTCAGGTAGGAGTAAGGTTTTTGTAGCTCTGGGTATCCTTTCATTGAAAGTGACTGGATAGGGCTGATGCAAATTTGCAAGGCTTTCTGCCTGCTGTGTCAATAGAAATAAGTGGATATGGCCATTCACAGCCAAAGAGCAGCCCCTTGCAAAGAGTACTGTAAGCTTCAGTTCATCATTTCATTTGCATACATTGAGGCAGCTGGCAGGTTTGCTGTACTATGGGAGGCATCAGTGTAAGCACAGGGTTTCTCACCCACTGGGAGAAAGATTATGAAATATGGGGGACTGAGAAAAGAGCAGTTTCTTTACAGAAGTTGGTCTGTCTGTAACAATACTGATGGGATTTGCTCAATTTTATTCTTAAATTCATGCTAAATCAGCTCAGTATTTCCACTAGAATAATAAAAAATGGTGTAAATCTGATCTGGTTTTCTCTTTTGACAATGTGTTCATATGCTTCTTATGATTTTGTGGGCAGAATTTTTATTCCCATATACAAGATTAGACTGTTAACTCCTCTTTTCCAAAGTTTGTGTTTGCTGTTTTTCCCAGATAATGCTGCATTATTTGCTGAGAAGCTACCAACAATAACTTGATGAAGTGGGCAGCAGAAATGTGGTTAGATACCAGATATTCCCCTTCCATTACAAAAAAAAACCTGGCAGCTTGATCTGTCTCGAAGATACAGAAGAACCAAGTGTCTGTTACAATAAATCGTAAGGGAACAAGATATATACATATACTATATATACATATTGTACTATACAGTATGTATATATATATGTATGTCTATATCTATGTTAATTGAGGCAGCTGAGCAAAGCCAGGACCCTAGAGTAGTTTCTGGTTTGAAAGCTGTTAGCTAAAACAAAACATATATGCACAGCCCAGTGCCTGACAAAAAGTTCCAGGCTGGATCAAGCAAACCTTAACTAAATTACTCTTTGTGAATGATCCCGTAAATGTCTCTGCAGTGGTACAAAAATGCCTGGTGACAGACTTGGATAACTGATTTGTTTGTCCATCACAGCTGCCATTTAAGTGAGCTTCAGGACACTGTAAGGCGTTCCGTTCTGCAAAAGCAAAGGCATATATGCAGAGTGGCTCAACCCCATGCTCCAATTTTGATGGATGTTATATGATAAGCGGTGCCATGTGGACAAATGAAACCAGTGGTGGCGAATAGAGCATCCTGGAAGGGGAGAAAAGGGAGCTTTAGTATTGCTTAAGTAGCAGTGGTTTTGCTGTGCCTGGGGACATCTGGAAGATAGGCGCTAGGCCAAGCTCAAAAAAGTCTTGCAGCTGTAAACTGGGAATCCTCAGTTCCAGAAAGTAATGACTGAAAACATCTCGGTAAAAAGAAAGCAGTGGTAACCATAATGGTGCTGTTGCTGTTATCAATTCATGGCTGGAATAACTTCCAGAACTAATATTTGTATTAGGCACTTGGGCCAGGATTGTTGGCAATGCAGTTCTTGTCTGATCAAAAGAGGCCAGAATAGCTGGAGAAGTGGGATATAAAGCCTGGGAAGTTGTTGTCGCTTCATGACCAAGAAACAAAGTACAGCTCATGGTCAGTGCTGTCTGCTGGGCCCTGGTTCTGCCTTCTGAGTCACTCACAGGGCTGTACGTATTTCTTGTAAATCATCTTTGTCTCAGCAATGTTATTTTTATAATCTGAAAAGACTCAGACCAAGACTTCTGGGTGACAACTCCCTCACAAGAATTATGCTTTACTTACAACCACTCCTAAGAGTGGGAATGGTTTCAAACAGGCTACCTATCCCACAACAAGCACACACTCCCTGTTTCAATAGCAACAAATCAGCACCTTAAGAATGGGCATTCAAGGAGTTCCTTGAGGAAGACATTAGCCACTGTCAGAAAGCAGTTGAAATTTTTGAAACCTAAGAGGTGTCTTAAAGTCTATTGCAGGCACAAAGAAAGGATTTGCTGAGGGGAAACACCAGATCATGACATGAAATAGTTTCCCAAATGAAGGCCTGTATTTCTGTGGACTCTAAAACCTCACAACATCATTGTAAAAGTCACTAGGTTTGAGCATTTGTAGTTTACATTCAGTTCCCTTCACACATGCAGGTGAGCTTGGGGGAAAGGGTTGCAGGGAAAACTGGGCAAAGCGTTTCATTATATCCTCCAGTCTAAAACCACAAGAACATAACTTCCATCCTACAGGTTAAGGTTTTCACTTACACCTTCCCTCCTGCACCTTTTCTTAATGCAATACGAAGAGCTGTATCTTCGGAGCATTTAAAGTATAGCACACATGAACACCAGATTAGATGTTAAGGTGCCTCATATCAACACCATTCAGACAATGAAACCTTGTGTCTACAGGATTGGAAGATATTGACATTGATGTTTTCCTCGCTGGACTTAAGAAACATGTTCTTATAAGACATTTGTCTCAGAATGGATCAGACATTGGACGTAGGAAATGCTAACATAAATGTTAGAAATGCTCATTTTACCAGTTTCTCCACAAACCACTGATGCCACAGGGCTCCACACTGTCCCTCCACCATGTTGTACTTCCTCTCTTTTGAAAGCAACACGTCACTACTTGCTGCAGCTTTGCACACTGAGCAGTATGCTGATCCGATGACATGACTGGCTTTAATTCAGTTTCTTTGTGGTCCTGCTGTGTAAATTTCTATTCATGTTCTTTTTCTCTGTCAGACCGTATTCTTCATGGTAGTATCCAAGCCTCCAAGCCAGCAGATATTGTAAAGCTCTGATTTCAGCAGAACAGGCTAAATAAGGTTTTTCTTTTTTCTTCAGTTGCTCTTTCTCCATCAGCAGTAACAGAAGGCTATTCTTCTCTGTGTTTTGTTGTTGCATACCTGACAGTTTAGTTCCCCTTGATTAATTGGAGCAGAATTCTCAAGTTACTGTGGAATAAACAGCTACCATTTGTCAGCTGAGCTGTTGTAATGGACCCTATATGTACTTCATGATGACTTAAGCTAATGTGTTTTACCTTGCAACCGTGGGAGATGAACTGTATGGGCTGGACAATTTTGTCAGGTTTGTTGACAGGTCAAACCTTGTTAAGCTGATGTAACTGAGTTATAACTCAGTCATGTGGTAGAGTCCTCAATTCCAGTGAAGTGTCTAGAGATTTGTGGTTAACAGCAGGTAAAACTGTTCAAATAAAGGATCTCTTTGTATATATATGTTGATGCCATAATTTTGGCAGAGGTCTCTGTGTCTCTAATGGACACCTTGAAGTAATGTTTCTACTTTTCTCAGCCCAGGCATATCTGCTGCACATCCCTGTTCTTCCCATAAAGTTAGCATAAAAAGAAAGGGTTTGATTTTTTTATTTTATTATTATTATTTTTAAGCGTGCTGGGGAGAGGACTAAGTCTGACAGGGAGGAAAGTAACAAAAGTAGAAGCAGTAAAATAATTACACACCTGCCAATTCCTTTCTTTCTTGTTAAAGACTCACCCACTTCTTTGTCTGTGAAAAGTTCATTTAAAGCTGTCTCTCCTGTGCAATAGGAAAAATAACAGTTCATTCAACAGTATAATACAAATCCCAGAATGTTTTCAAATTTCCCTCTTTTGTGTGTTTTCAGATTGACAGCTATATAATTAAGCATAACAATGAGGGGAAGGATTTAACAAGATTTAGCACAACTTGGGCAACTTGGTGTAGCAGAGGGAAGGAAAGTCAAGGGCAGATACTAAATAAATCTTTGGAGTTACTCGTCAGAGGTGTGTAGACTTGGTTTGAAGCACTATTTTAAGAATGGAAGCTATCACAAAGCTGCATGCACGAAGTATGCTACAGCCTGCAGCCAGGTGCTGCCTGTGGAGGTCTGAGAAGTAACAATGAGTGGAGAAGCTAGCCTGGTGATCCCCACTGGTAGAAGAGACATGCACAGCCACCCCTACTGCAGTGGCAGCAGAAAGCTCCGAAGCACTTTTGCTTCCAGGGACATTTCATCAGGGGCTTCATCTTTCTCTTTCCCTATCCACAACATATGTATGTAAGTAGGTTGGAATTGTACTCTGCTGTTATAGTCTGGACTTTGCTCTGCATCATGCTTTCTATATCATCCTTGATATAGAGAGTGTACTCAACCCATTAGGTCGTATCAACATCCAGCTTCAGATAAACCCAGTGGAAAACCAATCCTATAAAATTTTCTTTAGAGAAGTAAGGAAAAATTGGGAAGCCCTGGGTCTTCACAGAAGCTCTGTGTCTTCATAAAAGTCATTTGTCTTCCTGTAGCTGTCTATTCCCTTCAAAGCCTGTTCTTCAATTTATCACATATTCTACGTGTGTCTTTTTTGAAAATACATAATTTCTTAGTTTTTTCCACTTATATAAATCCTATTTTTCTTGATTGCTTTGTGAAAACCTTTGTGCTTATGCAGTTCTTTCAGTCATAGTGGTTCTATTTCATAGATATTCATCTACTATTATAATCATTTAAAGAGAGTTTGAAAAGCCCTTCTGAGAAAGATCTTACACCCTTTGGATTTGTGAAGAAGGAGGAAAGATTCCTGTGGCCCAGAACAAGATTCTCACAGGTTCATTAGAAGCCTAGCTCTATTTTGGAAAAGTTATAGCATATTCAAGTAAGTGATCAAACAATTTTGAGCCATTTTCAAAACTCCTTCCAATTGTCTGAAAATAAAAAGTGGACTTTTTTTTTGGTGAAAAAATACAAATAAGTAAATAAGAATAATTATTTTTTTTAAATTCTATATCCAAATTTCTTTCATAAGGAGGGAGGAAAAAAACCTTTAATGTTTTTTCCCTGACTTCAGTATTCACTTACAAAGGTGTTCTGTCTGTTCAGTGTTTATTGAAATAGAAAAGTGGTGAGTCTCAGTAAAAATGCCATTCCTGCTTCTTTGTGAGAGCTCACAAAATGCTATTTCAGTATCTGAAAGTCCCACTGAGTTAATAGATTTGGTTAAATCCTGTCTAGACACATTTCCATTGCTTTAAATTCCATTTGCGCTTAATTCAGTTTCTAATGAAGTTGAAATACAATAGGAAAAGCACAGATGAAAACAGATGGCATATCTGCACCACTGTGAAAATATCTAAAGCCCTACAAGAAAGTGGAAATGCTAAGTCTTTAGCTGGGTATCCATGAACATTGCACAGAGTAAGCAATTTTTATTTCTTATCTCATTTTCATTGTCAGACATTGACTCCAGCTCAGAATAATTTATTTTAAACTCAGAGGTAAAGAAGACCTGCAGAGCTGCATGATATTTTCCCTGTTCCTTTCTCATCCCTTTCACATTGCTGCCCTACTAACTTTACAATATTATTCCTTGTGATGTGCTTTCTAAGTACCTCAGAGTTAGATGCCTATTTTATCCTCCTTACAGCTGCTGCTATAAAAATTCCTGTGCATGTAACAGATGCAAATGCACTGCCAGGATGAATGGGCTGGAGACACAGAACTGTCATCCCATCTTGTCTGTGTGAGTTCTCTATGCAGCATGACAGCATGGCTTCTTGCCAACCCTTAGCCAATGATACGAAGTGTGTTGCTCTCCATTATATACTTTCACCACTTTTTCTGTTCTTCCTGGGACTTAAATAATGATGGGATAGATCTGCTCCTCAGTGGTTCCCCCACTCTGAATCTGCAGCTGCTTTGGCCTTTGGTAAGAGAAAGCAGCTGTGCCCGTGGTGTAGCTCCATTCCTCACCTATCAAGGGCTCTGCACTGAAGTGGCTGGAGAAGCTGGCTGCACTGGATTTGCACCAGGAATGCTGAAGCGAAGCAGCTGCAAATGGATCTGAGGCCTTTTGCTTTTTCCACAGTGACCCTGTTACTGTGCCTTCTACATATAACTGATGAAGGCAGACATCTACCAGGAGGTGCTAGCTTTATCATTTAAACAAGTTGACTTTTTAACTGCGACCTTCTAAAATTAGAAGTGTTCAACCATGCTTTATTAAGTTCATTATATCCTGTAGCCTCCCAGATGCTCCATAAAAAATAACTTTAAAAATGACCTAATGAATTCCTCAACATAATTAATGTTTCAGCTGAGGCTAGCCCAAAATATTTCTAACACCTAGAGTTTCCATATGTTTAAAAATATAAAATAACAAAAAAAAAAAAAAAAAAAAAAGAACAGGGCAAACTGGTCTATGTAGCTGCAGCTGCCAAGCATTGGACTAATCAATTCTATCCACAATGCTCTTAGCTTCAAGACATTCTTTGGCCATGGTTTATGAAGAAATAGAGATGGTGAAACTTACAGAGTTTCCTGTAGGAAGACCTCACTTATGGTGAATAAACGTCACCCTCATTGTTTTTTCAATAGGACTTTGGCTGAAAAGTCTTTTGGGCAGATTTTATAAAGTCATTATTACTTACTCTTCAGAACCCCAGAAATTATTTTTTTAGGAAAAAAAGAAATGATACTGGAACAAGATATTTGCTACTTCTGCTGAAGCTGAGGTCTTTGTACACTTTGAAATGCCAGATTTGCTCTAAATTAAATATGTATTACTTTCTACAGTTCCAGCTATGAGTTGTAGTCCAGCTGCTTGGATAATCCAAAATATCACTATTTTATACACAGCTATATTGTTGCAAAGGAATGCACCACAGCTGCCAGGTCTGACTGCTGGTGATTATATCTGAAATGGTAGGTTGAAGACTCAGTCATAACTGATAACTGACCTCATAGTCAGCTCCTTAATCAAACCGCATGTCTAGACAAAATTCTTGTTGACTTTTCCCATTAAAAACCTGCACAATCCTCCTCAAAGTTGAACAGTTCTATGTATCAGCCATTATAATTACAGGTTTGTTGTCTTTGTGGAGAAATAGCTGTCCTTGACAGAGCAAGGGAAACAATCTGTGGCTTTACAGGCTGTGTGCACTATGCACAGTAGTGCATATTCTCTGAAGAAAGCTCTAAATACTGAGGGTGACTCATGAAGAACACCAGTACGAATCTAATTAATACAGAAGAAAGAGCCTTCAGTCTCAGTAGAGGAGAGCATATTCTTCGATGCCAGTGAAACTATCTGGTTTCAGCAGTATTTGAGCTTCACTGCAGAAACTGTGGCCCAGCGAGGAGGCAGTGGTATAATTCCTCATGATTCTGAGAGGGCCAGGACAATGTCCCACAGGCAGAAGAATGGTAGGCTTGCCAAGAACATTGAAATCTGCAGAACTTTTAAACATTATACCTTAATTCCAACAGTATTGTGACATATAATAATAAGAAATATGGGTTAAAACAAATAAAGCAAAGTGTGAAAAAGGAATGAGAAAATCCCATACTCATAAACACACAATGATCATTGTCCAAGCTAGTAAGTAAAGCATTCCCCATGGCAAAACAATCAATTTTTTTGTAACTATCTTTTTCAAAATTTTTACTTTGTGGAGTGAATTGTTTTTTATTCAGTGGATCCAAAAGGCTATTATTATCACTTATTATTATTGTTCTAAAAACAATATGTTCAGGCATTTCCCAGAACAAGGCTAGGGTAAAATCCATTGTGTTGCATGCTTTGCCCACAAGAATTTTGGCATGTGTTCCTTTTAACAGTTGTTATGGTATAGAGCAGGGTTTTGAGCTAATCTGCCTTTTCACACCTCCACAAAAAGCCATCCTGAATTTCACAGTATCTTTGGAGATTTAGTGGGTAAAATTGAAACACGCTTTTCTGAGTACTTATTGCAAATTAAATTATTGTAAGTTTCTACCTTCATTAATTATTGTCCAGTGGTAGTTGTGGATGACTGGCATTTGTCTTGTGACCATACTGTGGCAATATGCTAGAGATACTGGAGACGGCAGAAGCTGGGAGGCTGAATGAGAGAAAGGTTTAGCAAGGAAGAATATGTAGGAATTAGATCTTTGGAATGCAGGTCTTCTGGAAAAAGAGATGGGCGCTGAAGCCAAACACTAAGGGGCAAGTGTCTGATGGGAGATTCAGAAGATCTGAAAGGGTCTTGGACTATGAGGTATGAAAAATATTCAGAGACAAATTGTGGAAAGGAGAAGGCAGAAAATACCATAGCTTTTGAGAGGAAGAAGAGTAGAGCTAGCACTGAAAAGGATAGGGCATGAAAGGGCTGGAGAAACAGTACCAAAAACAGGGGGTAGCCTGGTGAGTGAGGACCATGGTACTGGGATGCCTGAGGAGCAGACATTTGTCCTGGACAGGTCTCAGAGGAGTGGAATAGGAATGAGAAGGCAGAGAGTGGGAAAACCATTACAAAGATGGAGACAAAGCAGGAGACAGGGTATGAGACTCTGTGTCCTCTACCAGCTGGGAAGGAATCAGCAGTGGCCAGAAGAGGCAAGTGCTAGTTGTGATGCTGTAGTATGCTTCCCTTCACAGCCCTTGAGGTTAGGAAGCAAATACAGCATTTTTCATTCAAAATGTAACATTTTTTACCCAAATAGGAATAATATGTATGTGTGTATATATGTACTTGCCTCCCATAGAATGGAATTTCTGAAATGTTACAGTCATCTGGTGCTTCACCTGCTCAGCTGGCAGGAAAACTTAAGTCTGGCATTTCCAAAATTGCCTGAATCTGGCATTTCCCAAATTTTGCAGCCTGATGTCCTTTAGCTCTGGTTTTATGCAGGTATGCACATGTATGTGCATTCCTAGTTATAAGCCCAAATACACATCAGAGCATATACCAATCCCATAGTGCTGTGCATCAGCAAAACCATGCTGATTTGTATCCATATCTGATTTGTACACAGATTTACATTAGAATGAAGTAAGGTAGGACTTTTTCTGGTGAAGATAATTTACAGGACAGAGAATTTTTATGTAAGGAGCTGTAACTGTGTTAGTTATGATACGGATACAGTATTTAGTTCCTCATGTTGTCATATGTTTCTTAACATTTAGTCTCCAAATAGACTGAGTTATCTCGTCTTGGCAATCATTGGATATGTTATTAGTCTGTGAAAACATTATTTAAACTTGGGAAATTCTTGTAGTAACTATTTCATAAACTTGGCGATGGATCCCTATATATGTAGACTTTCAACAAATCAATGTTTTAGCAGGAACTGATGGCCTTTTAAAGTATATGCTTATACCACAAGCAGTTCTTATAACACCAGTAACAAAAGGTTTATCTTTAGCACTGTGGTAAACAGACTGCATGCGATTATGGGAAGGGTGAGTTTTACTACTGTTTCTACATCCAAATTCCTGATTGGAATTGTATCATCTAGGTTATTGCTTTCTGGATAGATCTGTAGATCTTTTACCCAGGATCTTGGCCAACATAGTAGGTTAGACATTAGTTGCTCATTTTCCAGTACCCTTGGCTTCAGCAAGATTTATTTTAGCAGGAGCTTCACTACCATTTTCTTTCCAGCCATGGAAACATTCACCTCCCAGCAACAACTTAACCATGCTGAGCAGTTGAAAGCTGAAATTCCAAAAGGAAATTAGCTGGGCAGGAATCCACGGGACAGGTGGTGGGATGAAGCTGGGTAACAAATCTGAACATTGCTAAAACTGAAACTGAATTGGACAGTCCTGCCTTACGAAAGAGAATAATTTATTATATCACAGCCTGGCAATATGCTTTATGAATAACATGTATATTTAAAGAAGGTGTTTTGCTACTTTGCTAGAACACCACTACCAATGTTCCCTTCCTTCCCAAATCATATGTAACACTGATATTTTGGCCGTGTGTTATATAACAGCCATGTGAAAGGGAGGGGGTAAACATTTAACTAAGATTTGTTGCCTTTCTGTGGCTTCCTTTCTAAAATTGCAAGGCAGCACACACTGTGTTTGCAGTGTCGTTGTTGCGAGACTATTCCTTCATAAGCTCAGCGGAATTCTTTCCACAGATGCCTGCGAATGGCCATCAGGCACTGCATATTAGGAACTATCTTTGAACAAAGATGTTAAAAGCAATAACTTAAAATGTAATCTAATGTGTAGGTAGCAGCAGTGCCTCAGCTGTGAAATGTATTTTGCATCTTTTTGTTATTACCAGTAATTCATGAAAATGTCAGTGTTTTTACATTTATTTGAAATCATTTACAGTCAGAACAGATATCTATGGATCATATTATTTTTCTGAATATCTCAAATTGAAATTCTTATGTCTTGTCTTAGTGATGATTTGGTGTACAAACTTGTTCCTGGACAGAATAATTGCCATTCCTAGATTCAAAGCATATGGTACAAATTCTCATGTGAACAAATACAGAATTGGATTTCTTTGACCAGTTGCCAATATTTGTTTAAAATGAATGACATTCATGAACTTTCTTGCCACAAAGCACATTCACTGCAACAGGGGTGTATGGCCTGGGACTGATCCATCCTCCCCCTTTATGGCATCAGGCTTTCTATAATATGAAGCAGACTGGGAACCACTGTGCTACTATATTAGTGGAAAATAAACACAAGCTAAGTGAATTCATTAAAAACATTAAGCAAACATTTACAGAAAATCTTCTGCAGTGTTTGCCTACCTCTTGTTCAAACCACTGACCTAGAAGGAAATGCTCCAAGCCAAATGGGACTTGAAACCATTTACATCATTGTTCTTGTACTAATAACCTTGCAGATTTGTTACTTTCAGAGCATTTTATTGTTGTTTGCACAACAATACCTGGGGCTTTTTGACTCCTTATAGTTACCATGTTTCTATATTCCTATATGAGACATGCTCATCTTCTTTTCTGGTAATCTTGCAACGTTTCCCATAATGTTTCCCTATATCCTATATTCCATACTTTGTATTAGAAATGAATGATATAATAATAAGCAGTAAACCTTATTGTCATTCATTTGTGTGAATAGCAACTATTCCGCATTTGGAAGTGCACAGAAAAGAAGTTAATAATTACTTGTAAAACCTAGACATTGGGTGCTGTTAGTCTCCTTTGTCACAGAAGACATCCTCATTTGCATTTATATCTTCCTTCTTTGCTGCATGCACAAAGAGAAATGCAGACGTTATGATTACTACAACTTGCAGTCCTACTGGAGGATTGGAGGCTTCTTAAAGCCCCTTCTGAAGAATGGTTTTTGAAGCAAGGAGGGCACTTTCAGCTCACAAGGATCAGATAACTTGTTGCTCAGTGCAGTGCTCCTCATCTTTGCCTTCTTTCTAGGTCATGGTACTATCTTGGGGTATTGCAAGAGCATGATGCCGGCAACTTACAGAGCAAAATACCTGAAGGAGGAGCATCTTTCCAGGAAATGCTGGCTTGAGCTTAGGCCAACCTGAAAGCACTATGGAGCCAGGTACGAAACCCTTTCTTGAAGCAGTCTGTCTTGCAGACCCGTAGTTGGATGCTTTGGGCCAGATCATCTATTTATGGGCACAAGGAGGAAATAAAAGGATGGGTTTGCCTGATTCCTTTATGTAAGGAATGTTCCTGCATCCTTCTTATTCTGCTATGTAACAGTTCAGGTACCCCTAACTAAAATACCAGCAAGGAAACTACTAAGAGGGAAATGGCGTTTTACTAAGAATGTTAATTTCTCTGGTCTTCTCCACTAATCTTCTTTGTTGAGTCACAACAAGGTTTGGTAGCAGTTTCTTTGGAGAAATAAACAACCTCCAGCACCTTGCTAAGGGCAGATGGGAAAGCAAAGGACAGGGGCAAGGAAAAAGAGATCAGCTTTTGCTGTAGTAGAGCCTTATACGCGCGTTCAGCTGATCTATTATAGACATGGACCATTTTCTTTTCTTTTTTCCCCTTCATAGAAAATGTTAAAATATTTCTGAGACCAAGCATTTGTTTTGTTTCTAGAAAATATTCACTTAAGGGCCACTTATTTTCTACAGACTTGCATAAAGCTTTCCATAATGGGTAGAAGTCGATACTTACCTTGGGACACATTAGACACTTTCTGCTGGCTTATATTTGGACCCATTTTGTGAATAAGAAAGCAATGGTATTTGTGGGATGGAGAATTAAAAAGAGAATGTCTTTTACATCAGAAGGAAATTACTTTTCAGACAGAATTAGTCTTGGACATCCTGCCTCTGGCCTGTGACTGGAAATATTCTGCAGTTGTGTCTTGTTCCTTAGTACAGTTTTGGTAACATCGGTGGATGTAAAGCATGCTGGGTTTACTGCAGAAAGACAGTAAAGATAGCCAAGGTGTTGTGTATCTCACTAACATCCAAGTATAAGACACCAACTTTTTTTGACTGCCACTTCAAGAGGTGATGAAGAAAAAAGCTTGTACAGTTATGGACTTGTGCTCCAATAGTTTTGTGCAAAGGCAAACTGGCTGAGCACTACTGTCCTTATTTCCTTATGGCTGAAGAGCAGAGACCTCTGGAGGTCATGTACTCTGAGCCTGCTGCACACAGAAGGGTCCAACAGAGCAGGCTTCCATCTCCAGTTGGGCATTGAATATCCCCAAGGAAGGAGACTCCACAGCCTCTCCAGGATACCTCTTCCAGTGGTTGACCGACTTTACACTGAGAAAAAAAAAAGGTTTTATTATACATAAATGCACTTCCTTGTATTTCAGTTTGTGTCCATTGCCTCTTGTCCTTGGCACTGCTGAGAAGAGCCTGGCTGCATCTTCTTTACTACCTTCCCTCCCTTTCAGGTATTTATACACTTTGATAAAATCCCCTCTTGAGCCTTCTGCTCTCCAAACTGAGCAGTCGCAGCTCTCTCAACCTCTCCTTGTATATCAGATGATCCAGTCCCTTAATTATCTTTGTGGGTTTTTTTGATGGAACCACTCCAGTATGTCCATGTCTCTTTTCCAGCCCAGATCTAGTACCCTAGATATGGCTTACCAGGGCTGAGCAGAAGGGGAGGACCTACTTCCTCAACCTGTTGGTGATACTTTACCTAAAGCTTGCTAGGATACTTTTGATGGTGTGTATTTAAAAGCTGTGGAGAAGAATATATAAACCCCTCACACTTATGGTATTTGATAGTATTTGTAGACCCTCTGGTCTCTACTCAATGCCTCCTACTTAGGGCACTCCTGTTGTGCAGTGCAGTTCCATGAATATTGCTGCTATGGTGGTAGCTAACATCCCTAAGGATTAAGTGTCTGTTCCTGGGTAACAACTGGACAAAAAGGTAACAGGAAGGACTGTTTTCAGCTTCTGGGAAAAACTCTGTAGGGTGTGGTTTTGTAGAATGCTAGAGCAGCTAGGCAGCTAAGGTGTCTATGAGATATTCTGTGGTAGATGCTCTGGAATATGTTACAGCAGAGGGTGCCTGGTGGTATTGTTCACAGCAAGAAGAATCTGTCTACATGTCTGCACACTTGCAAGCACACTCTGGGAAGGGTGAGAAACTACTCCATAAGGGAATTCTTCAGAAAGTTACTTTTCCACTCCTCTCAGGATGAGTGGGTTTTCCTCAGTGTGTGTACTACAATGCTATTGTCTGGCAAAGCCTAAACTCTCATCAGCTGTCTCCACGACTCCACGCCTGCATGCAGCCTGCATGATCTCCTTAGCAAGGCACCCTGCTGCTTGTCAGGGTAAAACCCACTGCCAGAATTCCTTCCACCAAGTCTCATACCCTGCATCTGCCTCTTTTTTCCCTTTTGCTCCCTGTCCCAAAGTCTGACTTGCATTAACAGCTGGAAAAGTTCATCTTCTAGAGCAGGATCTGTGTCTTTCCATCAGCAGTTTAATTTACTGTGTTGGCAAGCTGAGAGCCCTTGCACACAAGGGTTTAGGAAGAACAGGCATGTTCTCCCACAGCCTGCCACAAATAAATTCACAGAGCAGTACACAAAGTAATGCAGCATGATGAACCATCAGCAAACTCCTGAAACCCAGCCTGACATAAGACTAATCCAGCAGCAGGACTTTGCTCTAAGCCTGTTTTACCTGGCCCATGGAAGTCCCAAGTCTATGTATTAAGCTATTCTTACAGTTAAACTGTAACTTACAGGCTTCAGAGTCAGTCTTAGGGACTGGAATATGGTCTGACGAGTTGCATTGGCTTTAGCCAAGAACGAGCCAGCCCTCAGCAAAAATCAGCAAGTTCCTGCATTCTCCCTGTTGTGCTTTGCCTCTTCATCTCAAGGAGGTGATGTCAGGATTCTGTGCCAGGTTGTTCCACTGTCATTCCCAACAGCACAGTCCCTTCATTGATGAGGACAGTGGAGTGCAGTCAGCATCCAAATATTTCTGCCAGCATCCTCATTGCTGGGTGGATGGCTTTTGGGTTAAGCTAGGGTACAGCTTTAGCCTTTAAACTGTACTGCCAGTCCTGCAGTGAAAAATAGTATGTGTTTGCAGTGCTGCAATAAAATTATGTTGAGGGGAATAGCCCAAAGAGTACATCTTGCTCAGTTTTAGTCATGTTTAGATTAATGCCAGCTTCCTTCCACCCTAATATAAAGAATGTACTTATATATTAACATATAACCTTTACAGCATAAAAGTATATGGCTGTTAATCCACAGTGTACAGCCACACACATGTATACACTCACAAAATTATTTGGCCTTTGTGGACACTGATTAACAGCTTTTCACATTTCCATACTTGCAAATAATGAGGTGAAGAAAAATTAAGAACAAAAACAAGTCCTGAGATTTTTGTCGCATCCCCAGTGCAGATCTGTAAACATGAATACAATAAATGCTCACAAATAGTTTTTGTTAGCAAGGATTAGTTCAGACAACTTGATGGGCTTTAAAAGCCTCTTGATAGCAGATGTGCCATGAATGAAGAGCAGAACACTAGTGAAAAACTAATAAGCTGCCGCTTTAAACAGCTTTGAGCTGGCAGGTCTTTGCAATCTTCTTAAATCCATTTGCAATTAAGTGATTCTTTTCTGTCTAGAAGGACAACCCCTTAATTTTCATCTGTCTGAAGATCAGGTTCAGTGAAGGGTAAGACTGCTGCTTGCCATGGGGTTGGCACAGTCCTGGAAGCCAGGAACATCTGAACTGCTATAAGCTATGCTAGGACAACAGAGTCCCACCCCTGCTCTCCCCTCATCATCCTTTGCCTGCCGTGGTTGGAGGCAGGTGGGATAGAATGAAGTTCCATTCAGGAGGGGTTTTCAGCTGTAACTTTAAACAAACCAGCATTATCATGCTGTGGATCAGTCCTGACATGTTTTATCTCCTGGGTCAGCTGGGTAGAATTCAGTTTACAGGATGTGGCTTGTTAGTGATTTAAAATTGAACATCCTGTTTGCTTTGCATGGATGTCAGTCTGTGGTAGTGCTTAAAAGCAGAGATTTCTCAAGGGTCCCTGGCCAAACTATCTTCTTTCCCCTGTGCCCGTGCACTTCGTTGCTTTGGGTGGAATGGTGCCAGATTACATCAGCTGAGAATCCGGCCCAGGCTTTCCAGTGAGGAAAAGAAGTGAAAATGGCAATCAGTCCTGCTCAAATTAAGTATAAAGTCAGACTTTTTCTCTCCACGCACACAAAGATGCTGAAATAGCATATGAGAAGTTCCTTTCATACCATCTGGTAGAGAATAAAAATCATCTGGACACATTCATTGCTCTGTTACGAGATCTCCTTTCTTGGATAAGCACATCAAGTGTGCACATTTACCCTCCTGCCACATGGGCCAGGACTGTGCCTGGCAAACAAACAGAACTGTAGAGACTTGCAGTGTGGTTGTCCTCCTCTGTCTCTGTTTTGTACCTGTACCTTTGTATGGCTCTTTAGTTTTTTGGGTTCAGATGCTCTGGGCATGTATCGGGTAACCTCTATGTAGCAGAAACACTATAAAAGTGTGGGGACACTTGATTGACATTACCTGCCAGTAACCAAAAGGAGACAAAAACAACCTCCAAAAAGCCAGGAATACTGTAAGAAAACCAGGAGGCAGTTTGGGACAGAGTGTGAAATCTTGAAAATCTGCATTTGTGAGAGTGTGGGGAAACTATCTTTGTCTAGAAAGCCACTGAACAGAATGAAAAGCTCATTGGTATGCTTCAGAGATGTGGTATCATTGGGTGGCACTTTGTGCAAACAAACTGATAATTCGTACTACTGCTGACTGTTGGCACTAGTTTGTCAATGTGATCTGTGACTCATACAAGAAAAATCATTAAATGGACTTGTTAAAAATCCATTGGTAAACAGGGTATTTTGCATGTTGGCTGCAGCATCATATATACCTTCTCTCCCAGCCTCAGGTGCTCACCAACTGTAATGTCATTTCTCGGTGTTAGTTGCCAAATGTAATACCATATATTTAGTCCTCACAGAAAGGCTTTTGAAACCCATGCCACAAAACTAGCAGCAGTATCTTCTTTTTTGGAACCCATCCATTCCCTGTTCTCCTTTTCCCCATATTTTCTTTTGTCTGGCTTCTTATGTTTTCCCATTCTAACCACATCTTCATTTTTCACTCTGTCTTGTGCAGAGAAGTTTCTCTTTAGCCTCTGCACACAGCTGGCAATGGGACAGCCTAATGCAGTGAGCTGTCTGGGATAGAAAACCTTCGACTGCAAGGATCAAAGTTCTTCAAAGAGACAGAAACTTAATGTTGTGTAATGTCTGAGTTCCTGGTGACCTCCTTGGCAGTGAAATGGAAAGAAGAATGAACTTGCGATTATGAAGTTAGTCTGGGGATCTGGTGACCTGGTTCAAGTACCCCTTCTGCTGCACACTTCCACTGTAAGTCTCAACAAGTCCATTATACCCTTCTGGATTTTTGGATATCTATGCAGATGTGAGACTTTTCACAAATGTATGACAAATTCTGAAAATCTGACAAGGAATTACCTCCCTTCTTTAGCCCCAAAATACTTTTCAGCTGGTAGATGTTTTCTTCTCCCAGTGCCTACATTCTTTTCTGTAACAGTGTGACCTTTTGTCTTGTAGATTAGCAAGAACACAATTGCTGGGGGGCTACACAGGCAGTGCTACACTGTATGTGTGCCATAAGGAGAGGGAATATTCTGCTATATTTGGCTCTAGGGCATGGAGACACTCATGTGTAGCTTATTTAAGGCCCAGTCTCATGAGCCCCTTCTGAAATAAATGAATGGCCTTTGTATGTGAAAATTAGCATTATGTATATTTGTTTAAATGTGTGGATTCTTTTTTGGTGATGAGAAAAGAATATATATTAAAATACCCAGGCGCAAACACTTTTTAACACATTTTTTTTTTTTTTGGCACCAGTGAGCTCTTTTTCAGTTGACTTTGTCAGCCACATTTCCTTTCTGAACAGAGGTTACATACAACAATTGGATGAACAATTGTAAAAAACTCTCAGGGGGGCATTCTTGAAGACAAGCCTGCATGAGATCATGTTATGAGTGTGGCTTGGCTGTGCTTTTATTCAGTAGGTGATCTCATTCATTTAAAGAACTAATCATTTTAACAGGGAATAGCCACAGCTATCCAAAAGTATAGCAAAAAAGCGATCTCGTAAGATTTCCTGTGAGTTTTACACAGAAATATCAATTTCTGCCCTAGCTGATTAGACGCAAACTGGATACTGCTAATTAGACAAATGAATAAAGTAAGTTTAATACAAGCAAATGAGATTATTCAGTGCAGTGGCAGCTTTACCAGGTTTATTGTTCCTCCCTAAATATGCATTTTATAGGTTTATTTTAGATTGTTAACTTTTGGGGAAAAGACCATGTAAACATCTGTATTTCTACAATATCTGTCTCACTGAGGGTCTTGCAGGGACCTCTGGATACTATCATGATATAAATATTAAATGCAATCTAACAGTTTAAACATCCTGGGACAAGTTAGCCTATGATTACCCCCGAAATGCCTACAGAGCATTTTCTCCAGTGTTCCTCAATAATGAAGAAATCCCTGGCTGGATCAATTACTTACGAGTTCAAGAAGCAGTACAGGCTCCTGGCTAGAAAACTTACTTGGGCACAATCAGCTGAAAACTTTGAACTGTCTCTCACAGAGAAAAATAAAAATGTTTACAGCCAGAAATAACAAGGCTGGGAAGTTAAATTAGAAGCAGGGACCAAGAAAGGCTTTGCCTAATTCTGCTTTCAATCAGTGAGTGCAGCAGTCATCAGGAGCAGGCGCTGCTGTGGGTTTGACAATAATGACTTTATTTTAAGTAGACAGAAGTTGTTGGCTGGACCCAATTGCTGACAGCCAGTCCCCCCTAAACACCCCACACGGGGCCAGATCCTGAAGTCCTCCTGTGGTTTTTATCCAAGCCCATTCCCGCTGCAGTCAAAACTTGAGCAGACACAGCCCCAGTATTTGGCCTACACCTATTGCAGGCTCTTTTGGTCTCTTAAAAACACCACAGAAAAATAAATCCCAATGCCCAGGTTTCAGTTTTCAAGTCTCAGACTCCTCTGCATTGTTGGCCTGGTTTTCTGCAGTGAGTTGAGAGTGGGATAAAAATTACATGTTAGGTTCTTGCATCTCTTGGGCTCAAGTTTCAAAAAAATAACAGATTACCAGACTTGACCTCGTGCAGCAGGGACAGCATATTGCATAAAGCTTGATCCTGCCAGGGGTGGAGCAGCTTGGGAAAATACAAGATCCCCTTCACTGAAAGCAAGGAAACCGAGTGTTACTCAGCTTGGAAGAAAAGACCATGTTAGCTTCCCTTCGACAGTCTTCCCAGTCTGGCTTTCCCAGTGCTCAGGACCAAAGCCCCCAGACAACCACCACAATGTAAATGTTTAAAGATATGATTTAAAGAAAACAACAGCGAGGTGAACAGCTGAAAGGGCACACAGCCCCAGAGAAGGAAGGCTAACAAATGCATACACATACGCATTAGAGTACAATGGACAGAAAACCAACACAAAAAAAGTTGAAATTGCTGCTTTCCATCAAGAGGAGAGATTGCCTGATCAGTGTGATTCAGCTGAGGGTTTAGCCATGGCACAAAGAAGCGTCAATCTTGTGATTCAGGGCACTAGACTGGAGCTTTGGAAGATTTGGGTTGTTCAGCTTTTGTTTCCCTGCTTTTTATTTGTTTATTTATTTTATCCTCTGCTAGCGCAGCTCATCTCAACACACCTGAAGTTTCCGTTTCCTTAGATGCAGCCACGGGGAGGCTATTTCTTACTAGAGAAGCCGGTACTCCTAGGTGCTTGTGAAATGTGAATAAACTCATGTGGCGTTTAATGTCTCCAAGTAACTCAGTGGAAGTGATTGATTTTTTTTTTCATAGGTAATGACTTAGCAAACACAGAATGAATCTGAAATTCCAATTCCCACCTGATTGCTCTATATTATTTCAATAATTTGCATCTGAGCTTCATTAGGTATCTCAGTGTGATATCTGCCTTGAAGAGCAGGCAAGGAAACCTGAGGTTTGTACAGAAACTAGAAGAATTTTAAAACCAACTTTAATTTGGACCAGTTTGGTTTGTCTTTCTGTTGGATTAAATTAGTTAATTTAAGGAAAGTATAAAGGTGTTGCTATGTTCAGGTTTATCCTGGTAAAACTTTCTTGTTGCTCTGAAAGTGACCTTCCACAATGATAATATCTCTCCCTATATAGATAAAAAGAAAGCCTTTGTGTGCTCTTAGAAACAAATTTTAATGTTAAAGCTGCTTTTCCTGAGTCCCCCACAGATGATGGATTTTGAGCTGTATCCTTTAAAATACTTCTATGGATTTAGGAGCCTGATTGTAACGGCACTGTATTGAGCTGAAGGTAAAGGAGTTTAACAGGAAAATAGACTACTGGAACACGTATTAGGGGATCCTTTAAAGGCAGAGCTGATACTGCCCCCATTATTCCAAATGATTCCAGACTGAGTTACTCCAAATGTGCCTCTTCAAAAGACTGTTAATTAGAAGTTAGTTTTGTTTTTTCCCCTCCCGCCATCAGTTTCTCATGGTAGATGCCAATATCATAGGGCAGACTTGTTTGCTTGCCACAGCAGTAGTCAGAACAGCATTTTTTCATTGCCACTCCTCCCTCTGTACCAATATAACCTACACCGAAGGTTGTGATGGAAGTGGTTTGGCCTCATTCAGTAGAACTGGCTTGTGAGATCCTAGGCAGCATAGGAATATGACATTACATGTTTCATCCGGTAAGGTGCCCCCCTCCTGCATCCCAGGTCTGCTGGCAGCTTTTGGGCTCCACGGGTGGCACCGCCACCTCCTCCCTGGCTTGCTCAGTGCCAGACCAGGCATCGTCAGGAGGAGGATCTGGCTTTTGAGGTCTGGACTGGGCTCACAGGCACAGGGCTCCTGCTTTGGCAGCAGGTTAGGTCAGAAGTACTCCTGCTTTGGCACCATAAAAGCCATGACTGTGAGTGCTGGGTGCCTTCAAAAAGAATCCCAAATAGGAGAGGCTAAGAGGCAAACTCTGCTAGGTTTACCTTTTGGTAATGTGACCCTGAATAATTTCTCTTGCTGCTAGCCTCAGGGGATAATGTATAACTTTGAACCTACACACCACAAAATGAATTACATCAGTAGAGTTTGGAAATTGCATTTTAAATATGTCAGTATATCAAGGGGAAAGGATAAATATAAGAATATATGCATGCTCTGAATACTGCACAATGTGTTCACGTAACTCCTCTGAATGCCTTCCAAAGTATTAGCACCAAGGAAAGAAGAATAATTAAGTATGCTATTAATAACTCAGTGAGACTCTCTATCTCAAATGCACTTTTATCTTATAAATGTAAGGTCAAGCTTAAGAGTGAAGAGACGTTAAAAATGAATGCTACAGAGAACCCCTGTCCCTTACCACTGCTCCAGCTGTGCTTGAAGGTAGTACTTATTTTTTTAATAAAAGAGCTTTAAAGGGAACATAATTAAATAAAAAGCTATGGAAATATGTAGAATATTGGGACTTACTTTGAACAATTACAAGTGAGCTTTCCATCATGCCAAAGATGATTTTGTAGAACAAACATTTGTATTATCTTAGAGAGGGAAATTCCAATTCCAGTAGTAGAAGCTTTAATCATCCAGCTAATATTTAAAGAAAAAACAATTTTTTTTTTGCATCCAAGTGTCCTCTTGAGGATCTCTCACAAAGCAGGGAAGCATGGAAACAAGAACTGATTTTCTCTGGCTCTTATTTCAAATGTTTTAGCTTGCAGAAATGTTATCGATTATTTCTTAAGACTTAAAATATAATTTTTATTTATTCCTCTCTGTGGCTTTGAACTGACCTTTAGAGTCTAAAAACCAAAACTGACTATAATACTGATTTGTCTTCCTTTTGCTTTGCATTCTCAACTCCCCTATTCACCTTCGTGCTTAAATAAAACTGGATTCAATTCACCTAACTCCACGAATTTAATTAAGGTACCAAAGTTCAGATTATGGTCGGTCCACTTGCCTTCTACTGTCAATTGACACAGGTAGGCACTTTTTGAGGGTGATCTAAGCCTTTTAATACTTAAATGCCCTCTGGAGGTATCCTGTCTCTGTGTCTTGGCAACAGAAGGTACCTTGCGTGACATTGTGCCTAGGCTGTGTCTCTCATTTATGTAACTAAAATTAGATAGACTTATTCTAGACCTAAGAGGCTTTATAGTTTAATTTGCTATTCTATAGTGTATTGGTTGTTGGCAAGGAAGTGTTTCTCTTTCTTTTTTTTTTTTTTTTTTTTTAAGGGAGTATATGAAATGTGCATATGTGCTTATATATTTAAAGTATAACTGAATGAGATTTGCATGCATAAATAGAACAGAAAGGACAGGTGTCCCCCTGCGCCTGCCTCAACATAGCAGAAAGACTAGAAGGTCTGCTTAGTTTCCCCTTGACAGGGTAGCTTACTGTCTTATTCCTAAGTAACATCTTTTTGCCCTATAGCATCTTCTCACCTTCAGTCACTTGTATTTTCTTTGCAAAGGATAAAGCAGTCGCCAGCTACACAAACTAATTAAAAACATTAGCTCTTATTTTTCTTCTAATTCTCTAATACCAAAATTACCAAAAATCTTATGATTATCTAGACTGGAGAAACATTTATTTCTGTAGTAGTAGTAGTAACAGCTTAAACTCATTCAAGAGTCCATGTGCCATCCTTCACATTATGGTCTTAAATCACTTATGTAGAAAAAGTCAGTAAACTGGACTAGCCTACGTTTATTTCCATGTAGAAAAAGTATGGATTAACTAGTCAAGGCCTTCTCTGCACTTTTAGTGATAGTGGCACAGTTGCCTAAGAGATGTTTCTATTGAGGCATCCCAGCCCTAGGTAGGTCACATCCCCTGTGGCCCTGCTTTCAGGAGAATATATTTGCTCCCACCATGAGAAAGAGGGAGAAATGATGTCTCATTGCCTTTCACCTTTGAAGAAGAAAGCTTCATCTATACTGAGAAGCTAGTGCGCTGTGGCTGCCTGGGGTCCTGTCCCTTGTTTGTCCACACAGGAAACCTGGCTGGTGCAAGTCATGTACCCTCCACATGGGTTACCTCCTGCAGCACCCGAATCATGCAGTGCTGGTGCAAACCCCAGATTCACTGGTAGCAGCACAGGTTACGGTTGCACCAAGCTTCTAAACACAGAAACAGCTGTACCTACAAGAGATAATCAAAAAGAGAGATGATGATCAATGTTACTGTTAGCTAGTTGGTTAGCACAGACAGCATTTAAACTGCAACAAGAATAAACAAGCATATCTAAGCAGCCCATTTCTGAAATTTTCACAGGAGAAAAATACTGTTGTTTCTATATGTAAATGCTTGGAAAACAGTGTAATACTTAAAAGGCAAGAATTCTCCTAGCAACTGTATTACTAGTTTCGGACTTAGCTGTGATTGTATATCTTCTCTATTGCAAATATAAAACTTCCAGAAATAAGTTTCCTTTTCTTGGCTACTTTTTCTGCACCATTAGAAGTGCCCCATCAAAAGGCAGAAAACTATTGGCGTGC
Source organism: Lathamus discolor (assembly GCF_037157495.1). NCBI lineage: Eukaryota > Metazoa > Chordata > Aves > Psittaciformes > Psittacidae > Lathamus > Lathamus discolor. The sequence goes on from NC_088885.1 coordinate 63,544,680, forward strand.
GTACCTGGAAAAAGAAGTATCTTAAAAGTTTACTTAGATATTTCAGTGACTGTAATATCTTATTATTGAGATGAGAACAGAATAGAAATCTAGATATATTAAATTAGATAGCTAAGCACTTTTTAAAAATAATTATCTGCTTTATTTGGTAATGAACAGTTAATAATTACTTCATACTGAGCATAGCGTTTTCAAATGTGATTATAGAGCTTAGATTTCAAAATCATATATTTAGATTTATTCTTGGCAATTAGGAGCCTAAATATAGTTTAAACATGATGGCATTTATTTGCTTCATATCTGTGCCACTTTGCAAACTGAATGCACTGAATCCAGCTTGAATTATCATACTCTGTTTTAACCATAGTGCATTCAGCATTAGAATTTCAGATGCTGAAGCTCTCAAGGGCTGGGAAATTCCATATTCTGAACTGTGTTGCTCATATTCCTTCCAGCAATGACATATGTATGCCAGTGTGGGGTTTCTATACATATCCTCAGTGCTGACCTTGCTCTGTTCCTTCTGGAGAATAATATTTTCTTAGAGAAATTTTCAGAAATCCTACCCTCAGCTAATCATATGGTGCATCCAACATTCTGGGGAAGTCTTCTTATGACACTATTTTAACACTGTTCAATTCTGTAGGAATGGGTGGCAAAGTGTGGAAGCATTCTCCAAGGCAATATATTAACGCTCTGCTACAGACTAGTACGGGAACCGTGACATCATACATGTCAGGTATATGCACATCTAGACAATTTTCGCAGTGCTGCTTTGCTGTCATGGCCCCAAGAGCACCATCAGTGCTGATGATCCCTACCTAGGGCCCTGGAGGTCCCCCCACCCTGCCCATGGCCCGGGACCCCATTTCAGCCTTCTGGGTCCATCAGTCCCTGCTGAAGCAATGCTAGCCTTCAGCTCCCCAAAGCCCTGCCCTGTCACAGGTCACACTGATCTAGGCCTACCCATGTGCTGATGTCCCAGACTGTTCTCATCCCCAGGGAAGTAACTTATGGTCTTGACTCTTAGCTGAACCTAGCTATGGTCTCTGGGTCTGTCCCACTCCCTCACTGGAGTACTTTAAGGCTAGGCCCTTGTAATCAGGTTCGGACAGCATCTGAATTAACAACAAGCATTTAGCTTTCTGCTCTTGGTACATGCTCAGCACCTACATACAATGCATCTTCTGGTGTTTGTCTTCTGTACTTCTCATTTGTTTTTACCAAAATGCTCATTGACCAAGGATGGTTTAGAGTCTTTCATGATTCACCAGCTTGTTAAAGTTTCAGATGTTTGGAGTAGGTGCTTTTCTGTTTATTATTCTCTTCTTGAGATATTTAGTGCATCTCACAACAGCCTATGGATTTTGAAAAGTTAAACCACCAGCTAGACTAGAGTACATCTGATGGGCTGGATGAGTGTGCCAAAAAAATATCTCTGGTGTATTTTTGTTACATTCTTTGGAGTAACATTAAACGGAGTTTGACCAGTAGGGACAATTTTCCTGCATTTGCAATAGCAATATTACCCTTTTAGTGAATCAATAATGAAAATACATGCTACTAATGCATGAGTTATCTCCACGAAGGCATTTGCCACATAAGTCTTTACATTAAGATGTCTTAGAAACGTAGTCCATATCAATAATTTATTCTTCACCATATGACCCAGACCAACAGATCATTTTAATCCAACATTCTATTGAGTTATCAACACACCCTGCAGAAGCTGTCCTTGTTGACAAGTGAGACTGTTCCCTGGCCTCCTTGTTGCATCACACCTTATCACCATAGCATTGCCAAGTAGTGTGATCCTAGTGTAAATGAAGCCTTCATTTCAGACAGAAGTACTCATGTGAAAAACTTAGTGCATGAAGTTTCTCCATGTCAGAAAAACTGATCAAATGTAGGAGTTAGTATGGGATAAATAAAGGCACATTCTGAATTTTAGAAATGTAAGGACATTCCCCAATCTGTTTATACAGCCATGAGAGATTGATAGTTTATTCCACTGTTTATTATTATAGTTTTTCTGTGTATTCTATCATCTAGAAAATTTTACACAGATTTTTTGTATGATTCCATTTGAATAGGAGATAACTCAGCATCTTGCTAAAAATAACTTATTTCAGTGTTGTTTCTGTGCTCTTTATCAGAAATAGTGAAGGAGTGTGAGGGTGGGAGCATACAACTTGACATAACCCATGTTTCTTGATTCTTTTGTAAACCTTTAGCATTACAATGCGCTTGTGCTTCATATTAATGGCTCAAGATAGTACACTGAATATAAATGTGTTCACATTTTGCACCACTAGTAGGTCTGCTTCTCAGGGACCACTTATTGGAGGTCTCAAAATTGATAGCTATTGATGACTGTTATTATTGATTGGTATCAATGCCTATCAATATTGATCGATAACAATCCCCATTGATACCTATTTATATCAATAAATATCCATACATATTGACATTGATCAACTTTAATATTGAAAGACATTGATTTATAAAATAGATTTTTAAATAGGTTTTGGTAAACATCAATGTTTTTGAATTGTAGGGCATTAATCAATATCAATAATCAATATTAATCAATACCTATTAGTAAGTCTATTAGACCTATTATCACCATCAGTGTATTAGACCTATTGAAGCTTAATATTATCAATAGCTATTGATGCTAACTGCTGTCAACAGTCATTGATACCTATCATTAGATATTTGAATCCATACGAAGTACTAGATGTCAGGTCAACAGGTATTGATGCAGATCAAAAAAGGTCAATGCCTATCTATATATCTATATCTGTATATCTATACATCTATATATATCTATCCATATTTATCTATATATATGTATCAACAGATACCAACTTCTATGCACACTGATTGATATTGATACTTATTGTGAGATTTTAATATGTAGATTTAAATATATACCTAATAATATTTATATATACATATACTGTATATCTATAAATATATACACTGATATAAATATCAATACTGAGATATATAGATATAGATAAATGTATACTTATATTGATATATACATATAAGAAAAGCATTCATTACTCTTTAATTAGACTTGACATGGGGAAAAGAAAGAGGCAATTCTTTACAATGACTAACATATGAGTTACATAAAAAAGCTGTGTGTGGCCTCTAAGCAAATCTAAAAGAGATTACTTTGTATCAGCTTTTGTGGTATTGAATTCGTGATGATATATATTGTCCTTCATGTCTGTGGGAAAAGTCATAAGCATCATGTTTCTGAGATTGTGAGAAGGAAACGCAAAATCAAAGACAAAAGACCAAACTTTCCTTTCTCCTTCCTGAAAAGTATAATACAATGGAGAGTCCATTGTCAAGTGAGATATCACTTTCTATGGACATACATGAGCTCAGTAAGACTTTTTATGGTCAATAGGTTATAGAAAATGTTTGGTTTTGTAGTTGCAGGACAGAACAAGTAAGTTAGCCCAATATCCCAAACTGGGTGATTTCTAATTTTACAAAAGAAATGGATATCTAAAGAGTACACAGTGCTTGCACCCTGAGATCTCATGGAAATCAAATAGATCTGTGATCACATAGCAGAAATCAATAGATCTGTGAGTACATGATGCTCACAAATCTGAACTCAAAAACCAGACCTGAGGGGCTTGCTGTTTTGACATGAGTCTGGAGGGGGCAGGGAAAACAGTCTAGGTAATTGTGTACATATAAAAGGCCAAATCTTTAGGCCATAAACCAGGCACACACCCAATGATGTCAATGTGTTTGGCTTACAGGGGAAATAATGCAAGATTTTATTACATGCTAAGTGAGAATCTCTGCTTGACCAGAATGAGGGAAAAGTGCAAACAGGTGCTGGCTCAGCAGGAATGGAAACTCAAGAATAATAGCAGCTTTTCCTTAGGCTCATACAAATCCTGAAAGACTAAATTTCTGTCAGTACCATAATAAGGAATTATCTACTACTCAATCCACCTATGTCTGGGTTTGGGTCTATCTGCTGAAGCTTTTGACTGTGAGGCTGCTTAACATAATTTCTCTATCTCTGCCTTTTGCTTGTGCATGAGCCGTTGCAAAAGCAATCCCCCTCAGTCAAGGAAGCTGAGGCCTCGCTCTCCTCTGGCTCATGGGGGAAGAAAGGAGTCATTATTGACACATGCAAGTGATTTGAGAAGAGACTGTCTACCCCAATAGAAAAAGACTTAGTTGTCTGGTGAATCAGGAAATGTCAGACTTTCTGAAAGGTTAATGGGAGGCTTTAGAAACACATTAAATCTAATCTTACAGCATGAATGCTGATGATTATGTCAAGATCCTAGAAGTAAGGAAGGGCAAGAAAGAATACTTTAGGTGAAAGTAAGTTTTGACCAGGGAGCCAGAAGAGTGCATTAGTGCAAAGTATTGTTGAATTTCTGCTTCATATAGAGCTGGCAATCTGCCTGGTAACTTATGCTAAAATAAGGCATACCATGAGACCATTTGAACTGAAAGCAAAGCTCAGATTTTTTTATGCTTACTGAAGTTTAATTAAATGAATGACCTGGTCAGCTCTGGAATCGAACAAAATTAATTTATTTCAGAGTTATCTACTCTAAATGGACTGTGTAAAACTCAAGTCACTGAAGGGACTGACAGGGGACTGTATAATGCTATTAACATAAACTTTCCACTTCAGTCAGAATCATCTGTGCCTTTTTCTGGTTTAGCTGAAGAATCATTAAATATAGAATTCCTAAATAAACACACTTTACATGCAACCTTTCTCCCTGCCACTTTACAATCTTACAGACATTAACAGAAGCAGAAGCTTAGGGCATATGGGAACAAGCGACAGAAGTTTAGTTAATCAGGTGTAGTTGCATAATTGACACAGTTCTGTGACATTAGATTTTTAATCAGTACCTTCTGATCTATCTTCAGGTTTGAATTTTATTTTTAGGTCATTAGTCTTTTGTTTGTGACTTTCTTTCATTGCCTGGCTGCTCTGGGGGGATTTGCCTTTGCTAGTTGTTAGCAGGTTTTTACAATGTGGGCACAATTGTTTAATCCTATAATAGAAACCTGCTGTGTGGAGAGTGCTATTTTTACTGTACACACTGTATCTTGTAGCACAAGGCAGTTTTAGAAGGGGATCCAGCTGCCATTAAATCTATACATCTCAAGGAGTGCCATGAATAGCTGCTCCCTGCATAAGGACGTGTCCTGCAGTTCTATTATCCCAGCTCAGGCTCTTAGTAACACCGATCTTTAACAAATCAATATCCTTACCTCTCCTTTTTTATTCTTTATTATTCTCTCACTTGATTCATTGTTCTTGAAAAGAAACAGTGCCTGAGTCTCCACTGACCTGTGGGTTTAAAGTGAGATGCTGGCAGGAGCACAGTGGGGCTCCCACATGGCCCCCTAACCTTCACATCTTTCCAGGGAGGCCAGTGTGCCAAGGGGAGGGTTAAGGTAAGGGGCAGTGGTCTACCCTGCTGCAAAGCTGTTGGCTGACAACCTCCAGGTTAACACTAGGTGCTGTGACTTAGTGCTTTTACTGTTGTCAAGAGTAAGCATCCAAATGTCACGGATGAGTCTGCATATTATCGTTGAGCCTCACACCTCATGGCTTGCCCAGTGGGATGTCTGTGCCACAGCTTCCCTCTCTACAGCCCCTAAATGTGCCCCAATTCTCACTCGTCCCTTTCTTGTGCTCCTGCTATAAGGGTTATGTTAGAAAGGTGCTGTATGCATGGGTGTGCATGAAGTATGTGGGCTTGGGGGAAGAACACATGCTCATCAAGTTGCTTATTTGATGCAAAATCCATTCATATTCCACTTCACTAAGATTAAAACAATTGCAAAGAGTTTCTACATAACATTTTCAGAGCCACCCAGATCTTAGCCCCACCTAGGTGCTGGAGTATTTCTCTTACTTCTTCTCCAACACAATATAATTGCAATCAGATTAGACCAAACATGAGAAAATGTGCTTATGGACTAGATATATAAAAGTATGGTTTGTTCCCACGTCAGTTTTATGAATGTTAGACTCTAGGCTTTAGTCCATATCCTTAGGGGGCTGTCAAAGTTCCCATGAATCATCCCAACCTGCACACATCTCAACCTGACCCCTGTGGGAGAAGGCTAAGATGACTGCTGCTGGTTTATGAAGGTGGACAGCTTGGAGTCTGTGCCAGGGAGTAAATAAATTGTGGTGGCTGTGTGATATAAGGGATAAAGCACAGTAATTTTTAAATGCTCCTTCACACACCCCTTCCAGGATAGATCTACAGGAAGTAATGAAGA